>NC_088910.1:121731030-122083530 GCF_963576675.1 Euphorbia lathyris | reverse complement strand
ATTTTCCAATGGAGCCTATAATAAAAAGAAAATTTGTTCTTGAGTCAATCTTCTCAGTCTGGATTGACTCAAGGCTCTTGATTTTTTGTTTTATGAACGGATTTGTTTAATTCTAAATCAATTGCTATTGATGCTTTCCTACATTAGCTTTTATGTGATGACTCATAGACATAGACCTTACATATTGGAATTCTATATCATTGATATTCTTTTTCTTTCTTTCACCCTTCCATTTATCCGCATAATTTTCTAGTTTGATTTCTAACTCATAAAGAAAAGAGAGGGAAAAAGAAAAAAAAAATAATAATAAAAAAAGAAATAAATAAAAATGAGCACCGACAGAACCAGAAGGGCCCCTTGTTTCAAAGAGAGGAGGACGGGGGTGAATAGTTTTCATTTCCCATCTCATGGAAAACCCTTTTCGCTCCGCTTAATCATTTGAGATAGTATTTCAGTACGTATACGTATGTATATACGGTTATCCTTTACTTTATCCTTTCCGGAGTTTTGACAGAAGGATTTCCAGGGCGGTGCTCTGACCAATTGAACTACAATCCCCGGGAAATGCAATAAAGTGTGCAGCATACATATTGTTATCATTTCATCCAAATCCTTTTTATATTTCGATTTTCAATTGAAATCACCGCCTTGTAACAGAAAGGCTCCGGTGGGTTCCCTTAACCAAGCCACTGGGCATGTATGGTTAGGTTCCATTTCACCTGGGCTGGGGGCTTCCTTCCCGAAGCTCAGTTCAAGGCCCAGCTACGATCACACCATCCCGAGAATCATTCCATCCATCTTCCCTCGCTCTTCAGCTAGAGCAAGCTTCACCCCACGTCAATTAGTGTATTACAAAGTATCCATTGCTGGGAATTCAAATTTAATTTCTTTCCATACTTCACAAGCAGCAGCTAGTTCAGGACTCCATTTTCCGGCCTCACGGATAATTTCATTACCCTCACGAGCAAGATCACGTCCCTCATTACGAGCTTGTACACATGCTTCTAAAGCTACTCGATTAGCTACGTTAATTTCTTAATTTGAAGAGTTTTGTTGAATTATGAATTATTTGATTTATTAGATCTTGAGATGATGAAGCTCGAGTAGAAAGTATTTATTTTTTCTTAGGTGCAAGAATCTAGGGTTAGTCCTAATCACTAAGTTGAAAGAACTTCGTAAGTCTATTTTCTATATCGAAATAGAAAGGATCGAATTCGAACAAGTTTCAAATCCAAGAATAAAGTTTTTTAGAATTGACCAAATTTTGTTGATTAAATTTCGTTTAATTACTCGAATCTATCAACAGAATCATTTGATTATTTCTGCTAATGATTCGAACCAAAATCCGTTTTTTAGGTACAATAAAAATTTGTAGTATCGAGTAATCAAAAATGAAAAAGAATACCAGGCTCCAATAAAGAAAGAAAATAGTATGAAGACAAGCATAGGAAATAACATAGTATTATCGGTCAAATTCGCATTGAGAAAAGTAATATTTCTTTTCTCCTAAAAATATGAAAAAAAACACTTTTTTTTGTAAAATCTCATCTATTAATATTGACCTATGAAGAGGAATGAAGAAATTTTGGTTTGTTTAACCAAGATTAGAAAAAATACCGATTTCCATTAGCACCTGTTCCAGGCGCCTCGTAGGCCCTCTTTCTTTAGTAAAAACCTGACTGAAGGACCCCAGTTTCAGTTAGCGCTTGGTTTTTTATATTCATCTTATGCCGTTGAGGCATTCAACGGTCGTGGTTATTGGCAAGAACTTATTGAATCAATTGTTTGGGCTCATAATAAATTAAAAGTTGCTCCTGCTACCCAGCCTAGAGCCTTGAGACCCACCCGTCGAGCAGGGACGAAAGTCGGAATAAATGATGAATAAAAAATGAAGATATCTATTCAATTCATTTCGCTTTCTTCCCAAAAAGAGAGGAATAGCGAGAAAGTTCTGTTTCAACGAATCGCACGTAGAGATATGGATAACACACAAATAGTTAAAGGTATTTCATAACTAATCGATTTGTTTCATTTCTTCTGGAACAATCACAAACACTTTTTTGATTATGGATCTACTAATGTGCCTTGGATGATCCACATCTCAGGGTCAGGCGCTGATGAGCACATTGAACTATCCATGTGGCTGAGAGCCCTCACAGTCCAGGCACAACGACGCAATTATCAGGGGCGCGCTCTACCACTGAGCTAATAGCCCGTCGGGTGAATAGAAAGTTGGATCTACATTGGATCTCACCTGAATCGCCCCATCTATCCTCCTGAGGAGAAGTTTGGTTTCAAACCCCGGTTCGAACAGGAGAAGTACGCCATGCAGCCATTTTTATGGTAAGAGACTATGATCCAACTACTCGCTACAACGATCTATTAGATCGTGTCCTTAGGCATCGTGATGCAACTTTGAATTCATTTTTTATGTTCCGCATCAAGAATTCAAATACAGTTTGGACTGATCCACCAAAAATGAAATATTCTTAGAATTCTCCATTGATACGACATGCTGCCCCAACAAAAATTCGATTATGTCCATACAATCGGAATCAACCTAAATAAAAAGAAATTGAAAAAAAAACAAAAATCAAGAGCAAGAGGTTTAATTCCACGACACAATCAAAACAAAAAACTAGCAAGAAATTAAAAGAAATGAAATATTAAGAATTGAAGTCTATTTCTAGTAAATTCTATTAATATATTAATATATTTCTATTAAAAAAAAATATTCAATTCAATTGCAAATTTCCTATTTTAACTAATTTGATTGTTAATTAATTAATAATAAATTAAATGAAATTAAATAGAATTCTATTATTCTCTATATTCAATATTAATTATATTAATAATATATTTAATATAATTAAATAATTAATAATATAATTAACTTTAATTAACTTAACTTATTAATAACTTAATAAGTTAATTAATAAGTTAAAAAGTAAACTTAAAACTTAATAAGTAATAAAAACTGTGTTGTCTAACTTCATTCAAAAAAACTTAATTAACTGTGTTGTCTAACTTCAATATTATTATTGGGAGAACCCAAGTACTCTCTTTCAGATCCGGGAAAGAGCTCTCAGAGATCTTTTTTCCTTTTGGAAGATACAGGAGCGAAACTTTTTTCTTGGATATCATTTAAAAAAATTTCGGATTTACTAGTATTACACCAATTAATAACCCAAGATTCAAAACTTTTTTTAAATAAAAAAGAGATACACCAGGGAAAAAAAACTATAGATGTAAGATATAGAAGGGGAATAAATGTTTTTTTTTCCGCTCCAAAGTCCATTTGGTCGTCAGATTCTTTTTGTTCGTGATTTCGATTCTCTAATTCAATAATTTTTTTTTCATTCGATGGTATAGATATAAAAAGGTCGCCTCTTTTATTCCCATTAATTTTCTTATTTTTACTAATATTTTCATTTCTATGAAAATTTAAAAGAAGAAATTGAATGCAAACGAGGAAAGGCTTACGGTGGATACCTAGGCACCCAGAGACGAGGAAGGGCGTTCCTTTTTTTCTATAAAAAAATAAAACTCTATTTCTGTAAAAAAAAAGTGTTCAATTTGTGGAGATGGTGACTAGCTAGCTAGCTTCACATGTTTCAGTAGTAGAGATGTCCCTGGAACAAAAGTTGTGGCAAATTAAAGATTGAAGTAGTAGTAGTAGTGGATCTTTAATTATTTTATTTGTATTTTGGAGGCTGCAAATTAGAGTTTGAGAACTCCCTTTTTTAATTCATTATGCTTACTGTTTCCATTTACATAATTGATGTGAAAGTAAAGAAATTGGGTGCTAACTCCATCTCAAAAATTAAAGGGAGAATATTGTTTTATGGTAAAGAGTCTCATACTACATATTGTTCAAATTTGTTCTAAATCCAATTTATTGGCCTTAAAGAATCACACTTTGATACCAATTTTAACAGTCTAAGTCCAATAATATATAGATATATTGTCTGTTTTGGTCCAAATCCAATCTACTGGATCTTTTAAAACGTGTTTACATGTATTGGACTCCACTTTATTAATATAGCACAATCGATCCCTTTAGAGCCGCTACTTGCTCAAATCTTTCATTGGATCGCCCACTCTAGATAAAGTCGTTACATTTACACTTATTGTTAAGAATTGGATTTGTGTTAACTATAATAAGTTTGACAAGTGAAACAGAAAACTAAACATGCAAGAGATTTAGATTGGTTTGGTTATTTTTGCCTACATCCACATACGAGCCAGGAAGAACACATGATTGATTAGTAATTAACAACTTGATATAACAATAAGGAAATCTCATTATTTATCCAAGTTTCATATGCATAATACGATTAATGTGCGATTAGAGAGTGATTGGCAACGTGTTAAGTCTTAATAAGGTGTGTGATGTGATTAGCGAGGTGTTAAATCTTAGTGATTATTAAGGTGTTAGATAATGGATACATGCTCATAATTAATAGAATTATATTTAAGAATCATTTCATTTTCGTAACAAGTTTAACATATATAATACGATTAAGGTGCGATTAGTAGGTGATTATTATGGTGTTAAGATTATAATGATTGGTTTATAAGAGTTAATTGAGTTTAGGTATAAATGAATGAAAATGATGTTCGGGAAGTACCTCACAAAGCATGAGGTGTCATGCAAGGATGAGATAAAAACCACCTCACCACCATCAAAAATAAAGTGAATGTTTGGAAAGCCATAAAGAAAACCATGAAAATGTATTTTTAGAATTTAGTTTTAATAAGTTTTTGTATTTAGTTGTTATGGAACAAACAAGTTTAAAAAACTGGTGAGACACTTGCAAAGTTAAATAAACTAATTTATTTTTGTGAACAAGTTTAGGACGCTGGTGATACGAAATGAACAAGTTTAGAGAGCTGGTGAGACATTAACAAAATTCAGAGAGTAAATATATTTTATAGACAAATTTAGGGAGCTAATGATGTATTAGACCTATTGAAAATTAAAATATAAAAAAATAATGTTAGATTGATATTTAAATTTGGAAGATTAGGCTTATTGAAAATTAAAATATAAAAAAAATAATATGTTAGATTGATATTTAAATTTGAAGATCTAACTAATATGTTAGATTGGAAATTAACTAATAAATACTATGCTTTTACCCCAAAAAAAAAAAAAAATACTATGCTTAAAAAAAACTAATAAATACTAAAAAAATATGTAATATAACATTCATATTACATATTAATGGATATCCACAATGGTAATCCTAACGGCAATGGGTTGGAGATCATCATATGACCGAATAGCTACTATCCGAGAATGAAGATATTTTTCTTCCACATCCTGACCATATGAAAAATCTCCTAGTACGTTGGGGATTTGCCGACCCTAATGGAGCAAGATCTAATGGGTATGGTACGGGCATTGTCCGCCCTCATTGACAAGGCTAGGTGGTAGAGCAAAGATGGTTTAGACATGAGGTTGCATTAGTATGCATATCATTTGGTAAATATATAATAGATAACAAACATTAAATGTAAAAACCAGCCCACATTTTGAAAAATGGCCTGCTCCTATATCCCCAAAAGAACAAAGAACCATTACTCAACCAAAAAGATCTACAATTATCATACCCAACATTTATGGACTCTGTTCTTCTTCTCCAGGTAAACCTTGTCGTCCCACGAATAACCACAGCCACTCTTCAGCCGCCATTTTTAGCCATACCTTCTCTTGAACAATTGATGTCGCTTGTTCGGATCCTTTGGTTTGTTGCTCTTAAGCTGGCCCTGCCCAGCAAGTCTCCGCCCAGTGCTGCCAATTGCGAGGAAAATAGTTACGTATTTGGCACATTATTAGCGAGCAAGGGGGGAGAGGAGAATAATGAGACATGATTTGTACCTGTATTCCATATAAACCATCCCCTTTGCACCTGACATTGCACTCATCGACCCCATGAAGCGACGTGCCTTATGAAGGGCTATGTCATCGGCATCTTCTTCCAACAGCTCTAGCCCAACGGCGTCATCGCCAGCGTTCAAAACCTGATTGCATCATCCAACATGTCAAAACTTCCCTATTCACCAAGACGGTAGGTGATAAACCGAGGAAAGAGAAATACCTTTGCGAGAAGTGATAATTGCTCGTCGAGATGGTGATAGCTCAAATCAGGACCAGAATCAGGCGGAGGCAAGCTTGTTATTACCTGTCGAACAAATGAAGTTCATCACCATATTAATAGCTATTTATTGGGGCCTAAGTAACCTAACTGTCCCATACAGCATACTCCAACCATAAGATCCACATTTTTTATTAATTATATTATATGCATGAAAAGATGCAAAGAAGATCCACACCGAGAAAACCACAACAGTACTAACAGCAAAAGACTCAACTCCTGTATATAGAAGATTCACATCACGCATAGGCCCCATGATTGGAATAAAAATGAATTCAGTGTCTTATATGAAAATTGAAAAGCAAACCCCTAATCCAATAATTTGTAAACCAAAACACTGCATTCCATAGTAACATCTGTTCCATCATCAAAGTGCACTTAATTTAAAAATATGAAAAAACATCTTTAAGTACCTGATCTTTCAGTTTGATACATTGAGCTATCGATCCATTATAATCACACATTAAGCCCTTGCTTACTAGATTAGTTAGTCATGAACATTTAATTAAATTAAAAGAACGTTATTCATTTCATCTGCATCTAAAATTGTACTTTTTACAGTTCAAAATAAGGTTTTTAAAATTTCTCAATAGCCACATCAGACATATAAAAAGTTGCTATTGAACTGTCAAAAATGCAAAGTTTGAGCAGATAAAACGGATAACGCTCTGTCAACTGAGTCTTATGTTTAAAGCCGAATTTCCTAGTCACCAAAGACTTAATGCATGTAATTATAATTGATCTAGGGCTCAATGTGTCCGATTGAAAGATCATAGGCTTAATCAACAAAAATAGATAACATCAGGGTCTTGAGAATGCTTTATTTTCATTAAAAATGCATTTAAAGGTTACATACCTTAAAGCTGTAACCTTGATCAATCAGAAATTGTTGCCTTTTGGTTGAATAGTACATCTCCTACATTCAACAATGAAATTGTTAGATACCAAGCTTGATGTAAAGCAAACTATATATGGAGGGAAGACATATATAGCTTAAAAAGGGTCCGCACCTGTGTATCGGTAGAAACAAGAGAATAGAAAAATGCATTGTACTCTTCTTTGCCCCCTGCCATCCTATCTTGATGTTTACCCTAGTGCCCGAAATAAAATAACTTGATCACAACAAATATATAGCACATAGAAATTGGTTATAAAATCACTAAAACGAGCTTTTATTTAGATGCATAAATTTAATATACAAGTCCAACAGACCAATCGATGCCTATTACTAAAAGAAAGAGATTATTCTCCCAGAAATCTGGTTTGTATAAATCAAGTAGAGAGGTCAACTTTATAAATGTATGAAGGGATGAAAATAACTAACCTTCGCCCTAAGAATACGCCCCAATCGTTGAGCTTCTTGCCGTCTAGAACCAGCATGTGATGAAATCTGAATGATCACATTGGCCTCCGGAATATCGATTGAGTTATCACCCACCTGTAAGTTGAGAAATGAATGAAATCAGGTGTCTAAAATCTCATTGTCATGTGACTCCTTCTCCGTAGGTACATTATCACCAACAATAGATAAAATATGTGCTATACAATAATCTTCATTATAATACCTTCGACAGAAAGATTGTGTTCACTTCTTTACTAGTTTTGAAAGCTTGAAGAATCTTTGTCCTCTCAGCGTGGCTACAAATTCCATAAATGCACTCGAGTTATGACACTAACATCTATAGTTAAAAGGAAAGATTCAGGAAGCAATCCATCCCCAGAAAAAGTCTCACCTGGTAGCTCCATAAATCATAGGTTTACGGAGTTTCATTGCATACTCTGTAAGTGCGAAAAGATTATCAGCAAAGACAATTATCTTATCGCCACGCTGCTGTTCATGGAAGCGTATCAGAAACTCGCATGCCCTGAACTTGTTGGGGTTCATCACATATAATGCCTGAAAGTAAAAGAGAACATTTCATATGCCAAATGAAGGGAAAATGAAAAACTGACAAAACTACAACTATAAAATCAACCATGGTAGAGCACCTGCTTTTTCTTAGAGTTCTCTTTTTTAAGATATTCAGCGAAAAACTCCTTTGTCATTGGACACCACACTTCAGCACACTGTACATTTGCTATAAATCCACCTTTCACTAGATCCAACCAATTAGCTTCATACAATTTTGGACCAATAAGGAAGTTCAAATCTGTAATCCTTTCATCTTCTCTCACAAGTGTTGCTGCAGTCAAAATAGCCAGTAAGATCCATTTCCTCGAATAACGTAAAATAAAATAGAAGATGTGTATCTAAATTATATTATACCAGTAAGCCCAAGTTTGCAGTGAGACTTGGTGATGCTAATAACTTTACGAAACATATGGGCAGGAACGACATGGACCTGAACAAAGAAAAACGTTTCTTTAATAAGCAGGCAAAGACTGGTGAACATAAAATGTTCATACCATGTTCTTGCCTAATTACCTCGTCCATAAGAAGCAGCCCCCATTCTCTATTTCTTATTTCCTCAATGATCTTTTCAGATTCTTCAGATCGTTTACCGCCAAAAGCAACCATGTTATATGTTGTCACCACTACCCCAGCATTGCCTTGGAATCTTTCTTTGCTGTCAGATGTGAATCGACAAATTTGTTCCTCTCGAATGGTTGACCACAGCTGGAACTGAAAAGCCCACTGGTCCACAGACACAGCATTTGTTGCTAAACAAAGGCAACTTTTTTTTATTCGGCATGCTGCTGAAACACCAACTAGAGACTTTCCAGCACCACAAGGCAGCACTATAATTCCAGATCTTGCTCTACCTGCAAAGTCATCCACCATGAGCAATTTAATATTGCCTAGGTAACCAAACAGCTTGTAGGATAATGTGATCCCAAAATGCCGAAAATTGTGGTTTAATTTCAAAAGATTCGAAGAACCAAAATAAAATTGCATTCTGAAAATATGTGAATAATTCATTTTATGCAGAAGTATGTATGAATCCCATATAGTGCTCACATCTTAAGAGTAAGAAAACACATAATCGACAGCAAACTCCAGTATTATTAGAAGTAAAATACAATACCATTTCCAAACATTTTACTCAAGCTCTTCTCTTGATATGGCCGTGGTTGAGCATGAGGCTTCAATTCCATGTCAAGGTCAGGGTTGACCTGCAATATCATTAAATATTCACAAATGCTGCAAATTAAATAAGTTTATACACAGGTGTTCAAGATTTTTCTAAACTCAATATCATCAATTATTCAAAATAAACGAGTTCATTGTTTGTTTACATGTAGGCAATTCACCCTATTGCTAAAGTATATCAGGCTTTCACTAATAGGAAGAACTTGCAGATGTTAGGAAAAATATTACATACAGTATCATTTCTGAAGTCATACTCCTCCAACATCGGGTAATTCAAAGCATTCGGCAAACACCGCTGCTTTACATTTTCAACCTGTCAAAAACCAAAATAAGTTGAGAAATTCATATGAAACTTTCTATAAATCATAGTTGTTAAAGGCGCAACGGGCAAGGCACACACCTAATGAACAAAAGGCGCGGAAAATGAAAAAAAAAATATAGATACAAAATCTAATATCAATATTTGATACTAATGTCACTAATGCTCTATAAGTAGTTAAGGCACAAGTTACACACTTATAACCACATAAAAACATAAGATTAAATGTCAAAAACACCAAGTTAAGTGTTGACATTGACAACATAGACTAAGATACTAAACCTGCAGCAGACTTCTGCTGGTTTCTTGCGTCGCACTGCAAAAGGAGCTCCTCTCCTTTACGTCTAATACTTTACTTCCCTCCCTTCTATTTTTCCGTCTCTTCTTATTCTTTTTTACTTAGATCAATGGTTTAGATTTAAGTTTACCAACTAGGATAAGTGGTTGAGATTAAGAAACCTTTTATTTTAATGAGAGCAGTAAAAAATAAATTAAAAACCTAATCATTAATCAAAACGCAGAAGAGGCGTGCCTGCGGAGAGCCTGTGAAGACCAAGCGAGGCACACAAGGCGAGAGCCTTCTAAACAAGGCCTCACCTAGGACTTATTAGGTGCACGACCTTGAACCTCGCCTAAGGCACGCCTTTAACAACTATGCTATAAACCATGGAAGACTCAACAGGGAATGCAATTATAAATCCATTTTTTGGTGTTCGAGGTGGGGGGGGGGGGGGGGGGGG
The DNA here is from genome assembly GCF_963576675.1 of Euphorbia lathyris. Taxonomy (NCBI): domain Eukaryota; kingdom Viridiplantae; phylum Streptophyta; class Magnoliopsida; order Malpighiales; family Euphorbiaceae; genus Euphorbia; species Euphorbia lathyris. Next base: position 122,073,219 of record NC_088910.1, on the reverse strand, counting down.
GGGGGGGGGGGGGGTTGGGACAGGGGATGCAGTTTGAATTCCTTTGCAATTTGTTTAAGTTCAAGATTTACTATATTTGACATGTCAGAGGACAAAAAGAGGAATTGTAGAATGAATAGGCAACTTAAAGTGATCAAGAGCTACTATGATCAACAATGAGGAACTGAAGAGCACAAAATTAACAAAGGTGGAATATGATCAAGAAATGGACCACATAAGCATATGAATTCAGATTTTTGAATTGATCAACGAAGAATTAATTCAAATTACCTGAGCAGGATCGATCTCAAATGCGTGAGTTTCTTTGTCTTCTGCTGCAGCAGCCAACTCAGCTTCATTTAGCAATCCACCATGATGACCCCCACTTTCCCCCGCAGTTTTGCTGATTGTAAAACCATCATGTGCCTGCCAATAGATATAACATGCAACAAACTTAAGCCACTACAATAAACATCATACACAAGACAAATAAACATTATAACACTAACACTAAAAGAAAATTTGATCAGAATGCCTTACAAAGCTGAATTCATCTACGTACAAATTATCCGAGGTAATGAATTCAACTTCCAAGACGACTAAAAACTTGCAAGAACATCTAATAGCAAAGCATTTCAAGTAATGATTACAAGGATTTGATGGTGAAATCGAGAACATGGTATACACTAGGAGCTAGAGGTTATTCAATTCCTTGACATGATTAACTATTGCAATTACAACAAACCTGAGATGAAATTCTTGCTCGAGATATAGCTTCATCTGTCAACAACTTCTTGAGTACCTACAAATACCACATAAAACATTACTACCAAACATCCAAAGCAAAAGAACCTAATCCTTTTTTCCTTGTTTTAAAAAAGGACTTGCCTCGGGAAATGGCGACTCCACAAAGTACTTATTCTTCTTCAGCACAAGCTTGACTTTGCCATAATTGGCAGTAGAAGCATGTATGAAATCAATCATCTCCTTCGGCAGCTTTGTTTTGGACAACTTATTTAAAACAGCTATTACAGTTTCAGTTTCGAGACCTACTGACACAGCCGCATATAGAGAATGTGGGGTCAAATTGTATTCGTGCATAGACTCAGGCCTAACAATACAAATCCAAATTCAGTATCAGTATCAGAAGCAGAATTCCCCACAATATTACATTCATATAGGGGTTTTGAGCTAGTAAACCTGCAAACTGGCTCGGCAATGGCGATAAGAAAATCATAGGCTTGTTTATATAAGGGAGAGAAAGTCTCCAGGAAAATGCGCCCATCTGCACAGGCCCATAGGGGTCGATTGACGTGGTCTACCTTCAATTCTAGTTTGGTAAAATCCCTCTTTTTCCCTTCGTTATCTAATCAAATAACCAATAGAATCAATTTCTCAATTATACACATTAATTACAAATAATCACACACCAATCCACCCATAGATCATAAGGACCGATCATTGAATTACCATCGCGATAATCATCCTCCGGCTCTTCGCCGTAATAGAGGTCTTCGTCTTCAACAACTGTGCTTCTATGATCATCCTGCACATAAATTTATGATTCACCATTTTTGCTCTTAATAGAAACGAAGATACAACAAATTAATGAATTAGGAATCACCTTAGAGGATTTATGTTTCTTGCTGTGTCGACCCTTTTCACCTGAGGATTATTAAGCGTCAACATTAATTCTTAGTACTATTCACACCTAATAAGAACATGAAAACACATCAAATTTTCAATCAAGATGAGTTCTCTTTACCATGTCCCATGACTGTTGATTCGTATCAGTAATTTTGTGTATTTTGCAAAAATGTCTGAAACTGCAGAAAGGTTGCTAGGATTTATACGTCGAAGAAGATGAAGGAAACCGCCTCAGTCACAGAATACAAATGGTGAAATAGAATAAACTAGAGAAAAATTTGGGGGCCCGCGTTTTGCGCTTGGGATAAAACGGCAGCGTTTTACTAGCTTCGAGAACCCAGTACAAAATCTGTTTTTTTAAGCTTTTGCTTGCCCAATAAGCTGGTAACTTTCATTTTTGGGGCATCATTCTCCATTTCTCCTCCTCCCTTCTCGGCGGCTTGGAAAAAAATTCACTAAAAATATCTCCGGCGAACGGCGGAATGGTGAGTTTGTTTTGTTTATCAAGATTGTTCTTTTCATCTTTCTGATATATTTGGATCTTCACTGTTCTTTTTGAGACGAAATTCTGGAAAAGCAAAGAAATTTGATTTTTCATTCTTATAATTAGGGTTTATGATTGTTCAGTAATCATATAGATGCAAGATTTTTGTTCCTTTTGTTTTTACTTGGTGAATTCCATTGATGAGTGAAAAATTGGAATCAGGCTACACCATTAATAACAGGCATAGCGGTTGCTGCTGCGGCTTATGCTGGTAAGTATGGCATCCAGGCTTGGCAGGCATTCAAGGCAAGACCACCAGCGTCGAAGATGCGCAGATTTTATGAAGGTGGTTTTCAACCTGTTATGACGAAAAGAGAAGCAGCTTTAATCCTCGGAGTCAGGTACCTCTATGCCGGAATTGTGAAAAGTTTAGCTCCATATGTGAGGGGTTAACACTTTTCCTATTGTTTCACACTGCTGTTCTAAACTTCATTTTATGACATGAAAATATTATTAGCTAGTGATTCCAAGTCTTGTTGAGGTTTGTTTTATTCGTTATACCTGCAACTTTGGGGGTATATGATATAGTTTGGCAATTGGGATTTGAAGATGGCTTACCATATAACGAATGGTATCTTATATTATGCTCAGAGTCAGAGATGAGTTTATATTGATGTTTTTTCTGATTGGGTTTCGATGATTCACGTGTGGGTCAGAAATAGGATTGGAGATCCTAGTGGGGTGTCAATTTCTAACACGATCTACAGAGACAACCCGTCTGATTGAACCTCTTTGTTGCATCAATATCATATATAATCAGGTAGAATATATACAGATCACATAACAAGATTATGACACGACAATCCATTTTGACACCCTTATATCCTAGCACTTGCACAAGTATGTGGCTGGCTGGTGATTACTTGCTTAATCAATCCAGTATCTTCATGTAATTATTAGCAAGCAACAGAATTAGAAACTCATATAATGGCCTTATTTAGATCTCTATTCTCGTTTATGTGAGCATGCTTATTGCTTGAATTTGGTCATCTGACAACAACCTTGATAAGCTTGCTTCATGGGGAGATACCTCGATATCGCCCCTGTAATAGGTTCATCTTCACAAGAAATTTGGTTGGGGAAAGTGTGGATTTATGCTAGTTTTGTGAGAACTCTTTCGGCAATCTGGTTCACCTGTGTGAGTTGTTTTGGTCAGCCAATGAAGCTGCCAATATAAGAACGTAGAGCTGCAAATGCAGATGAGTGAATGACTTGAACTTAAGCAAGCTATTGTCTATGTGTGTTCATTAGGCACAGATTCAAGATAATTTGTCAGCTCACATGGCTCGACTGCGTTCGTTGCGTTCATAATTTTGGATTTGATGATACTAGTATATGTTTCTTGAAGTTTGTCTCCTTCAATAGCTTGCGTCATTTCCCTACTTGTGTATTTTATTAACACTAGTTTCCGGCATTTCCTTTGACAGAGAAAGCTTTGCAACAGATAAAGTCAAGGAAGCTCATCGGAGGGTGATGGTCGCAAACCATCCAGATGCCGGTGGCAGTCATTACCTTGCTTCGAAAATAAACGAAGCCAAAGACCTTATGCTTGGAAAGCCCAAGAGCGGTGGTTCAGCATTTTAAGACCATCCGGTTTTACCTCTGCAAGGCACATTGAGGCTCAAACTATACAGCACAAACTCAAAACTTGTATGAACAGAACATATTGCAATTAGAAAATTCGACAAATGTGTTCGATTCAATTATTTGGAATGCTACGTAGATTTAACACTTAATTGGGAAGTCTAATATGTTTTTTTTTTCTTTTTCTCATAAACATGTTGAATTTGAGATTAAGTCGCGGGCAGTAGTGTAGTTTACGAGTAAAACTTTAAACAGGGAAGCATCATCCTCCTGATTGTAGTTTCTCCTTCCCTTAATAATGAATGCAGAAGCTGTTGTCTGTCTTTCTGGAATTGGTATTACTCATAATTCTTATTGAGTTGATAACTTGTAATTTGGTTGTGCCCTTGTGGCTAGCTTGGAAAGAATTTACATCCAAAATTCCCAAATTATCAAAGTTATAATTTGTGACAGAAAATGTTTTTGTGTCTTGTTCGTGTTTGGGTTTTTGACACTAACCCGAAATTTGACAGAACACGAACACGAGATCCCTCCCACAACAAAACTTTCTTAATTTTTTTTTTATATATGTATATGTGTTGTTGACATATTACTAATTAATAATATCAAGACGCACATATGAAGTACATATAATGAATTATATATGACTGTATAGAATGTAATTATAGTTAAGGATATGATTGATAACTTCCACGCATTATTAATTTTTTTTAGTGAACGAGAAGGAAAGAACAACAAAATCGAAAACCAATTTTGATGTAGAGAAAAGTGGCTAGGTTTTCTTTTAGTAAACTGGAAGAAACGAGAAAGGGAAGGAGCAACCATAGAAAAAAAAAAAAACAGAAAAGCACATATGTTTTAGTTTTTTTACCTATTATTTGATTAATTTTTTAAGAAATAAAATAAAAAACGTGAGTCATCTTTTAGTAAACTGGAAGAACCGAGAAAGGGAAGGAGCAACCATAGAAAAAAAAAAAAACAGAAAAGCACATATGTTTTAGTTTTTTTACCTATTATTTGATTAATTTTTTAAGAAATAAAATAAAAAACGTGAGTCATCCCAAGTCTCTGGTTGACTCTAGTTCTTTTCTTATCATTAAATAAATTAAAAAAACCAGGCCAAAGATATAACTGGTTTTAGAGTTCGATAACATGCTATTGAATATGGTAAAAAAAGGAAGGGATTGTCATCGCGTAGATAAATTCCGAAGTCACTCCCCAATGCAAGTTGAGAAAAAGGAAATGACGAATACGAAATCATCATGGATATTCTAACAACAAGGTTTGATTTCTATGCAATTTAGGGGTTTTAGTTTTTTTACCTATTTTTTATTAATTTTTTTAAACAATAAAATAAAAAAAAACCGGAGTCATCCCGAGTCCCAGGTTAACTCTGGTTCTTTTTGAGTTATTGAATAAATTTAAAGAATCAGGTTTCACTAACATGCTATTGAATATGGTAAACAAAAAGGGTGGGATCGTCATCGCGTAGATAAATTGCGAAGTCACTCCCCCAACGCAATTTAAGAAAACGAAAATAGTGAATACGAACTCTGTATCATCATCTTGTTTTTAATTTGAGTCGTGCAATGAATTAGGAGAACCCATGGATATTCTAACAACAAGGTTTGTTAAATTTAGTGGTGTCACTACAAGGTTCAACTGTTGTTCTTCCTGCCTGAAGGCAGAGGTCTCGACGGGTGTTATTAGCATTTCTTTCACCGCGGTTATTATTGGTGGGTCTCCCAATTTCTAATGTCCGTTCAGATTGATCTGAAGGTCGCTTGCTCTCCACGTTCACCGCACCAAATAATGAAGATGTGGAGTAGCGATGGATCCCCGGAGTCACTTGCCTTCTCTGTGTGGGGAGCGATTCCTGGGAACACTCTAACGCCCAAGTTATTACTAAATCTAGAGAGAGAGTTCGTGTACTAAATAGAAAGAGAGTTCAGACCTGTTTATTGGAGGCTAGAGGCTCTTTTATAGAGAGAGCATGTGACATAGGCTCACTATGGGTCTTAACTCAATGGGTTCGGTTCGTGGGCCTAGGTTGAGGTGGGCTTATGTTGGGCCATGTTCCCGATATTGAATAAATTAAAAAAATCAGGCTATTGAATATGGTAAACAAAAAAAAAGTGGGATCGTTGTCGCGTTGATAATTTGTGAAGTCACCTCAATGCATTTTTTAGAAAACGAAAGTGTCGAATGCAAACTCTGCATCATCATCTTGTTTTGAATTTGAGACGTGCTAGGAATCAGGATAATCCATTAATATTCTAAGGCTTTGTTCTTTATGACTGAAAAAAACTGAACTGAACTGAATTGAATTCTACTGAAACTGAAATAATAATATAATCCTTTAAGATTTGGGTTCGGAGGTGGTTGTCTGGGGTGTCAACCGTGTTGGGATGTCCCGGGCCTCATTTCATTGTCCCCTGCCTTTTAGTAAAAAAAAATTCTTTTAAAAATAGTAATAATTAAAATAAAAATTTGATAAAATTAATAATGGTTCTAATAACAGTGATAATAATAATAATGAAAACAAATTATAAAAAAATAATTATAATTATAATAAGTAATGATAAATTACTGAACTGAACTGATTACTGAACTGAACTGAATGATATTGAAATTAAGTAATAAAGAACATGACCTAACAACAAAGTTTGTTATTTATTTTTATGTATATTATTTTTTATATCTTTGTCTGCACAGTTAAATCAGACACTCATAAAACCCTACTAAATGCAGGCTCGTGCATCGCACGGGTTTTTCAAGACATTTCCATTAGTTTTGTATATGTATGAGAATTATGCTCATATAACATAATTGAATGGACAAATTGGAAATAAGGATCAAATACTATTTGTAATTTAAATTAATGAAAGTGTTACTCATTCTATATTAATTATTAGAAACTAATTCATTTTATATTAAAAACTATTTATAATCATGATTTGTCTACCCTATTATAAAACACACAGCTAATAAAATACTTTTATTTTATTTTGTGAAGCAAAGAATTATTTAGTTCAATATCTTTTCAACGAATTGTTTAGTCTTCCATGTAAATTTGTAATTTTTGCAATTGTATTTTTCAACTTATTGAATAAATTTTCATATTATAAAGATTTATAGTTATTACAATATAATATTCTTAAAGAAAATTCACCTTTCAATAATTTTCATATTATAAAGAATTATAGTTATTACAATATAAATATTCTTAAAGAAAATTCAACTTTTCGGTAACTATAATATATAGTCATTATAAAAGTCTTTTTTTTTTTCTTTAGGAAGTTTCAAAAGTAATATTTTTCAATTAGTGGATCTAATTAATTAGAGAGAAATAGCATTTTCAAACTAAAGAATACCATAAATCAACTGGGATATACTAATGGGTAAGTTACATTTTAGTTATAATTAGACTAACTATTTATAACTATCCAATATTCGAAAAAGAATTTCTTAAAATGTCAAGTATATAAAAGCTAAAAGTGGTTTTAGCATTGTGCTTAGAAGGGAGGAGGTTATTTGGTTTCAGAAGTCAAGAAGGAATTGGGTCAAGGATGGTGATAGGAACACCCGTTTTTACCATCTCTCTACTATCATTAGGCGTAAAAAAAACAGAATTGGGGGTATAGAAGATGAAACTGGTAATTGGGTTTTTGACATGGACAAGATTAGAGATTGTGCTCTCGATTTTTATAAGACCTTATTTCTAAAGGATGATACCCTTAATTTGCAGGGAACCAACTTTGTTCGTTTCCCTGATGTGGACTCGGATGTTATGAGTAGGGCCTTTCGCCCGGTTAGTTAGGAGGAGGTTCGCATTGCTGTGTTTGGTATGGGTGGTAGTAAGGCCCCAGGGGTGGATGGTCTTTCTGCGAGTTTCTACCAGAAACACTAGGATGTTGTGGGTTCTAGTGTTAGTGTTTTCGTCATGGATATTTTTGCTAGCTCTCGGTCTATTGTGCAAGTTAACCAAACTCTTCTGGTTCTGATACCAAAGGTGGCGGACACGAGAAATTTTGCTCATTATATGCCGATTAGCCTTTGCAATGTTCTTCATAAGATTGTGATGAGGATTATTGCGAGTCGTTTGAAGGATATCCTCCCCCTTATTATTGATTCAACTTAGTGTAGTTTTATTCCTGAGAGACAGATTTTTGATAATGTGGTTATTGCTCAGGAGGTGGTCCATTCGATGCGTGTGAAGAAGTGTAAGAAGGGGCTTATGGCACTTAAAATTGATATGGAGAAAGCTTAGGATAGGATCGACTGGCAGTTTTTGTCTAAAACCACTCGGCTTGCTGGGATTTCGGAGTTTTGGTGTCAGATTATTGATAGGTGTGTGCAATCGAGCTTGATGCAGATAGTTATTAATGGGGAGACGGCTTCGGTTTTCTATCCTTCTCGTGGAATCAGACGGGGAGATCCGATGTCCCCTTATCTTTTTGTCCTATGTATGGCTAGATTGGACCATATGATAAAGCAGGCGATTACTTTAAAGAAAAGTAATCCTATCAAGCTTGTCCGCAGGGGTCCGGAGATTAATCATCTTTTCTTCGCTGACGATGTTTTGATTTTCCTTGAGGCTGATTTGGAACAGGTTAGTGGCTTTATAGAGGTCCTAAATGAGTTTTGTTCTTTATCTAGTCAGAAGGTTAATATCCAAAAGTCTAGAATGATGGTGTCTAAAAAAGTCTCTAATAACCTTGCGCGTAGGTTGAGTTTGTCGTGTTCTATCCCTTTAACTAATTGTCTGGGAAAGTACCTTGGTGTTCCTCTTTTAAGAGGAAGAGTGGATAAGAATAGCTTCAGGGATACTGTGGATAGTATTAGTTCTAAAATGAGTGCTTGGAAAGCTAATAATCTTTCTATGGTCGGGATGATTACGCTTGTGCAGTCTGTCACCTCGACGGTTGCTAATCATGTGATGCAAACGAATATGCTCCCTAAATGGGATTTGCGTAGGATTGATAAAGTGAATAGAGCTTTTATTTAGGGCCATACAGGGGAGAATAATAAAATCCATTTAGTTGATTAGGATTCGGTTTGTAAGCCGAAGAGGTGTGGGGGGACTGGTGTTAGGAAAGCGGCTGATTCGAATGTGGTTCTCCTTCTTAAGCTTCTCTAGAGGATTTGGAAAGAGCCCCATGCACTCTGGGCAAGAGTTCTGTCTACAAAATATAGGAAGGATATTATTTTTGGGGGCTCGGTTTTAATTGCCAGTCGTTGATCCCATATTTGTCGTAGTTTACAATCGGTCTTTGATTGTTTTTTACAGGGTCTGGTCAGGAGTATAGGGGATGGGAAATCTAAGATCGTTCTGGGATGATAGGTGGCTGGGTTCTTCCTGTCTTCGTGAGTTGGATGTGCGTAGGGTGGAGGATGAGGACCTCAATTGGCGGGTGAGTGATGTGTTTGATGATAGTGGGAGTTGGAATTGGTGTAAAATTGAGCACTATTTGGATATCCCTACTTTGTTGCATCTAAGATGTATCCTTACGGCTTGTGATTCGGACATCTGGGACATGCCTAGATGGGTTAATTCTTCTAATGGTAATATTACTTATAAGGATGCGTATTCTCTTTTGATTGCTGATCGTGGTGGTGCGGAGGTGGATGCTCAGTTTGATGCGGTTTGGAAGATTAAAGTCCCTCATCATATCCGGACTTTCCTTTGGTTGTGTCTTAATGACAGGATTCTCACCAATTTGGAGCGGAAAAGAAGACATTTGAGTGAGGTGGATGTTTGTTCTATTTGTCATAGGGATCCTAAGTTTATTATTCATATGCTCAGGGACTGTCCTGTGAGCATTCTTATTTGGCGGGGGCTTCTTCCACCGAGTTCGTGGGGGTGGTTCTTTGAGATGGCTAAAGAACCTTGGCTTATTGACAGTATAGTGGGTTCTGGTAAAATGTTTGGGATTCGAAACTGGGTGAGTCTTTTTGTTGTGCCGGTTCATAAACTTTGGACTTGGAGGAACTTAGAGATCTTTTGCAATGGTGAAGGTATCCCGAGTGATCGAATTGCTTCGATCCATAGAAGTTTGGATGGTGTTACTACGGCTTGGGAGGTCTGACCGAAGTTGACTGTAGGGGGAGGCAGGCGAAAATTGCTTCAGTGGAAAAAACCGGATAGGGACTGGTTTAAACTCAATGTGGACGGCTCCTCTAATGTTTCGACGGGTCAGATTGCTTCAGGTGGCGTGATTAGGGATAGTTCGGGGAACTGATGTAGGGGGTTTACTCAAAATGTCGGTCATGGTGATATTTTAACTGCTGAACTGTGGGGGATACATGTTGGTCTTAAGTTAGCGTTGGATTCTAATTGTCGGAGGTTGATTGCGGAGTCTGACTATCTTCAGGCGGTTAGTTTGGTTAATTCAGATACACCTCTTCATCACCCAGCTCGTGCTTTAATTCGGGGTATTAAATCCCTCATGTCTCGATTTGAGAATATTGCGGTGTGCCACATCTACAGGGAGTGTAATAAGTGTGCGGATTTGCTTGCCCGTTCTGCTGTCGATCTGGCGCCAGGCATTATGGTGTTACAGACAGCTCCTATCTTGTTATCTCCTCTTCTTTATGAAGATCGTGCAGGCAGGCCCTGTTTGAGGCTTTTGGCTTCTTGATTTTTTTTTCGGTTCTATTGTTGTTTGTTCTTTTTTTGTCTGTTATCTACCAAAAAAAAAAAAAACTGGTTTTAGCATTAAATAAAAAAAATGTGTTTTTGAGCCTAACATAAAACTAAGGTGTTGTTTGACAAAACTGAAAATTAAGTGCTGAAAGAATATGTACTGAATTTTAAGGGTTGAATATTATAAGTGCTGAAAGTATTGAATGATTTAACTTTTATAAAAATATTAGTTGATAATGCTTAACTTAAAATGTTAAGTTAAATATTTTGACTTATCAAAATAAGTGAATTTTAACTTAATTAAGTAATTTAAATGGTGGAGAAACAACCGTTATCAAATGCACTTAAATTAAATAAATGTTTAACATTTTAATTTAAGTGATTAAGTGGGTTATCAAACAAGGTCTAAGTCTCTTTTCTCTAATTTAAACTTTTAATTTTTCATCGTCTTCATCTATTTCCATATTTAAACAAACTCATAAACTATACAAGCCCATTTTGCTGATATTTGAATGTAGGAAAATAGATTTTCACCTTTGATTTTGTGCTTCAAAGACTTTCAAAACAATGAAGTATTTCAAGTTTTGAAGCAAAACTTTCAGCCCCTCACTCATTATGCAACACGCCATTCTCATGTAAAAAATCATTCTTCCACTTTATTTGCTCATCTCTGATCATTCAAGGACCTTCAATCACATACAAGTGTCTCTAACCCTATTTTCTTCTTCAAATTTCTGGTTTTCGAAAAGAAAAGAAATATTTCTTTTCTTCCTCTATGTGCATCACGCCATTTTCATGACTAAAGGGATGACTTTTCTTTTAAATTTACTTGTCTATTTGGCTTGCTTGATGATTTCTATGTGTCTATGGATGAAATTGTTGCCAATTTAAAATGTCTAAGGCTTGTAATTACATCTCTTGAGTTGAATTTATAGAAAAAGATGGATGTATATCAATTGTTTGATAAATTGGTTGAAAGATCATAACTTTGTGCTAACAAAAACAACAATTTGAAACCTAACCTTACTTTGATTTATGGAAGCTAATTGAAATACTTCAAGAAATAAATTATGGCATTAATCCCATTTGGGGAAGCCGAGTATGTAATGTGTATTTGTATGGGTTTGATGAGTTTTGACTTAAACTTCAACCATTCCAGCTGGTAGTTGCAGCTTTATTAGTGTGTCGAGAAGAAAACTCCAACTGAGCTTGCCATAGGCTTTGGCCATATCCAGTTTGATTATCATCGATCCATTTGTCCCCTGTTTCTATTTGAAAGAATGCACAGTCTCCTATAAGAGAATTATATTGTCAGTTATCTGCCTACCTGGTACAAAACTAGTTTGCATAGGTCCTACCAAGTCAGGAAGCAGTGGCTTGAGACGGTTGACTATGCACTTCGTGATCAACTTGTAGGCCACATTGCAAAGGCTGATTGGCCTGAATTGAGAAAAGCATTCAAGGGCCGAGACTTTAGGAATGAGAGCAATAAATGTCTGGTTTAGGCCTACTTCTAAGATGCCTTCGTTCAGAGCTCGAAGCATGCAACGGGTTGTATCAGGGCCGATGGTGCTCCAGAACTTTTGGTAAAAACCGGCCTAGAAACCATCAGGTCCTGGTGCCTTCTAAGGGGCTATAACAGAGAGAGCAAAATGTACCTCATCCAGAGTATACAGTGAAGCCAAATCATTTCGGTTCTCATCAGAAAGTGGTGGGAAAGAGTGACGGGAGATGAGCGAGACGTGAGAGGGAGCATCCTCTAAATATAACTTCTTAAAAAAGTGAACAACCATGGCTTTCATTTGTGCCCTGTCCCATACCCAAGTACCCTCAGCATCATGGATTCCCTAGACTTTATTTCGTCTTCTGTTGATGATGGTTGAAGTATGAAAGAAAGATGTGTTTCTATCCCCCTTACGCAGCCCAGAATGCTTCTTTTTATTTGAGGATACTATTAAGCTCCTCCAGCAGTTTCCTTTCCAGTCTAAGCAGCCCTCTTGTACAACACTCAGCCAATTGTCTTTGAACCACGACAATTCTCGCAAAAATACGGCTCTTTCGCTTGAAAATATTGCCAAAGGAGTGCCTATTCCAATTCCTCAACTTAGTGCTCAGGCTCTGTAGCTGAATCTGAAAGTCATCCCTACTCTGCCAACACTGGGAAATCAATGGATGAAGATCAAGAGCTTTTAACCAATCATTAATAAACCAGAAGGGTGTTTATGGTTTTGGGGCATCATGCTTCATTTCAATAAGAATTGGGACATGGTCTGATTTGTTCCTTTGGAGATGACGCACAACAGCCTCAGGGAAATGATGCCTCCAGTCAATTGAACAAATGTCGTGGTCAAGCCTACAAGCAACCCGTGTTCTCAGAGTAGTACCTTTATACCAAGTGAAACATGGCCCCATAAAACCCATATCAATTGGGCCAAGCTCTGCAATCCAATTGGCAAACGGATCACATCTGTGGAGGACACGGGCTGATCCACCCTGTTTTTTGCTTAATGTTCTAATATAGTTAAAGTCACCACAAAGCAGCCAAGGGTGATCAACTCTGCCACTCAAATCCTGCATGGTATCAAAGAATAATCTCTCCAAGTGTAATTAAGGACGAACATATACTGAAGTCAGAAGGAAAGGTAAGTTTTGAAGTTCCCCATGCCTCATGGTAATCAGGCTATGGATAAATTGAGGACCTTGCTCTCGAACTTCAACCTGGACTAGATTGTCATCCTAAAAAATCCAGATGCCTCCACTGAAACCCTCAGTCTCCACTACAACATAATTGGGAAATTTAAGACGCAAACTAATTTTATAAGCTCTAGAACCAGGCAGTCTTGATTCCAACAAGAATAAAATAGTAGGGCAATAGACTCGAACAATGTGACGGAAGGATCGCTGAAAGTCGGTACCACCTGCACCGAAATAGTTCCATGATATAATCTTCATTCAAAAAAGTAATAAAAGGAGAACAGAACACAAATGAGCAGTTTAATGCAGAGGTAGAGAGTTCCCCCCCCCCCAAGGACAATTTACTTTTGTCGAGCCCTGTCACGGAGGATTTGACTCAGTTTATCATCCTGTCTTGGTGCTGCAGTAAATTGAGGTCTCTTGAAATCTACTGGTTGTAGTACTGACTCAATCTCTGACTCAATTCGTATCCATTTACCTCGGCTAAGACTATCTTCTCGAGTGGTTTTGGAGAGGTGTCCCTTATTTCACACTCCCTTATAACTTCTCAATTTTCATCAGCAATACTGGCGAAGGCATTCTGTTTGAGGAGATTGATCTGTACTGAGGTTTCGGTCGGTTTGGTTCCGGAGCTCCCAACACTGTTTCTACCTAGCACCCGATTGCCTCGGGCAGTACTAGTTTTGTTTGATTGTCTGACCTGGTGATGATCAAAGCCTTCAAAATTCTGGGTCACTGGTTGTTAAAGCCTTCAAAATTCTGGGTCACTGGTTGTTTACTTGTGATTGGAGTGGCAAAAAGGTTTGCTAATGGTTGAATGCCCACTACAACTAAATTCTCATTGCTTTTAACAATCCTGCGAGCTTTTGGGTTGAATTTCCATCGGGGGACAATCATCTAGGGGCCATAATCTTCAGGGGGGATTGTTTGCACATCAGCTGAGGGGTTTTCAGTTGTAACCTGCTTGTCTCTGACTTTCTTTGTATTTGTTTCCATATCATACTGTCTGAGTATCATATCATTTGTGATAGGTGGTGCTTTCGGTGGCAGGGCACTTGGCCAGCCACAATCCGACTCCAGGTCGCCATATCTTCCATAATTGGTGCAAGCGATGTGTAGTCCCTCGTACTCCACCTGTTGAGTCTCCCCTTCGAGATCAAATTGGGCAATGAGAGATTGTTGGAGGTTGACTTCAATACATCCACGAGCAAAATAGCCTCGAGCCTTGAGTGTCGTATTATCATCTACTCGAACCGATTTTCCCACAGTTTCAGCCAATCCCAGGAGAACATCGACATCATAAAAGAGGAGGGGTAGTTGAGGAAACCTAACCTAAACCAGAGATCTTTCTACACATGCTTCTGAAGTATTGAACTCTGCACACCATGTCCTCACTGTTAAGTAGTGTCCTTCTACCAGCCAGGGGCCATCATTAATTACATGGTCCTGATCCAACTCATTATCAAACTGGGCTAAGTGGAAGCCCTCTCCGAGATCCATCATGTTGAAGCCTGCAATCGGATTCCAAAGTTCTATGGTTTTCTTTTGAAGAGCAACATAACCTAAATTCTTACCCAGTAATTTGATGATCAAAGCTTTCTCCCAGGGTTTGCTTAGCCTTTTCTTTAGTTCTAGGTCGATGGTAACCCATGGGTGCAGAGGATTCGACTCGAAAATATCAATTTTGAGCAGTCCCGTTGTACGGAGATCAGTTTGAGGTCGTGGCATTGTTGTTATGCTAGCTTCAGCAATCTCTTTCCAAGAGCGGTGAGGAGCATCGACCGAGAGATCAGGTTGGGGGATGGGCCTATTAGGGAGGATTGGAATTGGAGGTCAGAGGTATGGGGGGAGCGGCGTCGCCATCGTATAATAAGGAGCTAATTGCTCGACAATGAGATACCTTAAAGATCTCCTTGAGTTGCATCAGCAGGTAGATAGATGTATGTTTGACTTAGGAAAGTTTTGCATTTTCTGTGGAAAGAAAAACATTTAGATCGTCAGGTTTACCTTAAAAATATTAGTTGATAATGGTTAACTTAAAACGTTAAGTTAAATATTTTGACTTATCAAAATAAGTGAATTTTAACTTAATTAATTAATTTAAATGGTGGAGAAACAATCGTTATCAAATGCACTTAAATTAAATAAATGCTTAACATTTTAATTTAAGTGATTAAGTGGGTTATCAAACAAAGTCTAAGTCTCTTTTCTCTAATTTAAACTTCAAATTTTTCATCGTCTTAATCTATTTCCATATTTAAACAAACTCATAAACTATACAAGCCCATTTTGATGATATTTGAATGTAGGAAAATAGATTTTCACCTTTGACTTTGTGCTTCAAAGACTTTCAAAACAATGAAGTAATTAAAGTTTTGAAGCAAAACTTTCAGCCCCTCACTCATTATGCAACACGCCATTCTCATGTAAGGGGAGGAGGAAAAAAATCATTCTTCCACTTTCTTTGCTCATCTCTGATCATTCAAGGACCTTTAATCACATTCAAGTGTCTCTAACCCTATTTTCTTCTTCAAATTTCTGGTTTTGGAAAAGAAAAGAAAGATTTCTTTTCTTCCTCTATGTGCATCACGCCATTTTCATGACTAAAGGGATGACTTTTCTTTTAAATTTACTTGTCTATTTGGCTTGCTTGATGATTTCTATGTGTCTATGGATGAAATTGTTGCCAATTTAAAATGTCTAAGGCTTGTAATTACATCTCTTGAGTTGAATTTATAGAAAAAGATGGATGTATATCAATTGTTTGATAAATTGGTTGAAAGATCATAACTTTGTGCTAACAAAAACAACAATTTGAAACCTAACCTTACTTTGATGTATGGAAGCTAATTGAAATACTTCAAGAAATAAATTATGGCATTAATCCCATTTGGGGAAGCCGAGTATGTAATGTGTATTTGTATGGGTTTGATGAGTTTTGACTTAAACTTCAACCATTCCAGCTGGTAGTTGCAGCTTTATTAGTGTGTCGAGAAGAAAACTCCAACTGAGCTTGCCATAGGCTTTGGCCATATCCAGTTTGATTATCATCGATCCATTTGTCCCCTGTTTCTATTTGAAAGAATGCACAGTCTCCTATAAGAGAATTATATTGTCAGTTATCTGCCTACCTGGTACAAAACTAGTTTGCATAGGTCCTACCAAGTCAGGAAGCAGTGGCTTGAGACGGTTGACTATGCACTTCGTGATCAACTTGTAGGCCACATTGCAAAGGCTGATTGGCCTGAATTGAGAAAAGCATTCAAGGGCCGAGACTTTAGGAATGAGAGCAATAAATGTCTGGTTTAGGCCTACTTCTAAGATGCCTTCGTTCAGAGCTCGAAGCATGCAACGGGTTGTATCAGGGCCGACGGTGCTCCAGAACTTTTGGTAAAAACCGGCCTAGAAACCATCAGGTCCTGGTGCCTTCTAAGGGGCTATAACAGAGAGAGCAAAATGTACCTCATCCAGAGTATACAGTGAAGCCAAATCATTTCGGTTCTCATCAGAAAGTGGTGGGAAAGAGTGACGGGAGATGAGCGAGACGTGAGAGGGAGCATCCTCTAAATATAACTTCTTAAAAAAGTGAACAACCATGGCTTTCATTTGTGCCCTGTCCCATACCCAAGTACCCTCAGCATCATGGATTCCCTAGACTTTATTTCGTCTTCTGTTGATGATGGTTGAAGTATGAAAGAAAGATGTGTTTCTATCCCCCTTACGCAGCCCAGAATGCTTCTTTTTATTTGAGGATACTATTAAGCTCCTCCAGCAGTTTCCTTTCCAGTCTAAGCAGCCCTCTTGTACAACACTCAGCCAATTGTCTTTGAACCACGACAATTCTCGCAAAAATACGGCTCTTTCGCTTGAAAATATTGCCAAAGGAGTGCCTATTCCAATTCCTCAACTTAGTGCTCAGGCTCTGTAGCTGAATCTGAAAGTCATCCCTACTCTGCCAACACTGGGAAATCAATGGATGAAGATCAAGAGCTTTTAACCAATCATTAATAAACCAGAAGGGTGTTTATGGTTTTGGGGCATCATGCTTCATTTCAATAAGAATTGGGACATGGTCTGATTTGTTCCTTTGGAGATGACGCACAACAGCCTCAGGGAAATGATGCCTCCAGTCAATCGAACAAATGTCGTGGTCAAGCCTACAAGCAACCCGTGTTCTCAGAGTAGTACCTTTATACCAAGTGAAACATGGCCCCATAAAACCCATATCAATTGGGCCAAGCTCTGCAATCCAATTGGCAAACGGATCACATCTGTGGAGGACACGGGCTGATCCACCCTGTTTTTTGCTTAATGTTCTAATATAGTTAAAGTCACCACAAAGCAGCCAAGGGTGATCAACTCTGCCACTCAAATCCTGCATGGTATCAAAGAATAATCTCTCCAAGTGTAATTAAGGACGAACATATACTGAAGTCAGAAGGAAAGGTAAGTTTTGAAGTTCCCCATGCCTCATGGTAATCAGGCTATGGATAAATTGAGGACCTTGCTCTCGAACTTCAACCTGGACTAGATTGTCATCCTAAAAAATCCAGATGCCTCCACTGAAACCCTCAGTCTCCACTACAACATAATTGGGAAATTTAAGACGCAAACTAATTTTATAAGCTCTAGAACCAGGCAGTCTTGATTCCAACAAGCATAAAATAGTAGGGCAATAGACTCGAACAATGTGACGGAAGGATCGCTGAAAGTCGGTACCACCTGCACCGAAATAGTTCCATGATATAATCTTCATTCAAAAAAGTAATAAAAGGAGAACAGAACACAAATGAGCAGTTTAATGCAGAGGTAGAGAGTTCCCCCCCCCCCCCAAGGACAATTTACTTTTGTCGAGCCCTGTCACGGAGGATTTGACTCAGTTTATCATCCTGTCTTGGTGCTGCAGTAAATTGAGGTCTCTTGAAATCTACTGGTTGTAGTACTGACTCAATCTCTGACTCAATTCGTATCCATTTACCTCGGCTAAGACTATCTTCTCGAGTGGTTTTGGAGAGGTGTCCCTTATTTCACACTCCCTTATAACTTCTCAATTTTCATCAGCAATACTGGCGAAGGCATTCTGTTTGAGGAGATTGATCTGTACTGAGGTTTCGGTCGGTTTGGTTCCGGAGCTCCCAACACTGTTTCTACCTAGCACCCGATTGCCTCGGGCAGTACTAGTTTTGTTTGATTGTCTGACCTGGTGATGATCAAAGCCTTCAAAATTCTGGGTCACTGGTTGTTAAAGCCTTCAAAATTCTGGGTCACTGGTTGTTTACTTGTGATTGGAGTGGCAAAAAGGTTTGCTAATGGTTGAATGCCCACTACAACTAAATTCTCATTGCTTTTAACAATTCTGCGAGCTTTTGGGTTGAATTTCCATCGGGGGACAATCATCTAGGGGCCATAATCTTCAGGGGGGATTGTTTGCACATCAGCTGAGGGGTTTTCAGTTGTAACCTGCTTGTCTCTGACTTTCTTTGTATTTGTTTCCATATCATACTGTCTGAGTATCATATCATTTGTGATAGGTGGTGCTTTCGGTGGCAGGGCACTTGGCCAGCCACAATCCGACTCCAGGTCGCCATATCTTCCATAATTGGTGCAAGCGATGTGTAGTCCCTCGTACTCCACCTGTTGAGTCTCCCCTTCGAGATCAAATTGGGCAATGAGAGATTGTTGGAGGTTGACTTCAATACATCCACGAGCAAAATAGCCTCGAGCCTTGAGTGTCGTATTATCATCTACTCGAACCGATTTTCCCACAGTTTCAGCCAATCCCAGGAGAACATCGACATCATAAAAGAGGAGGGGTAGTTGAGGAAACCTAACCTAAACCAGAGATCTTTCTACACATGCTTCTGAAGTATTGAACTCTGCACACCATGTCCTCACTGTTAAGTAGTGTCCTTCTACCAGCCAGGGGCCATCATTAATTACATGGTCCTGATCCAACTCATTATCAAACTGGGCTAAGTGGAAGCCCTCTCCGAGATCCATCATGTTGAAGCCTGCAATCGGATTCCAAAGTTCTATGGTTTTCTTTTGAAGAGCAACATAACCTAAATTCTTACCCAGTAATTTGATGATCAAAGCTTTCTCCCAGGGTTTGCTTAGCCTTTTCTTTAGTTCTAGGTCGATGGTAACCCATGGGTGCAGAGGATTCGACTCGAAAATATCAATTTTGAGCAGTCCCGTTGTACGGAGATCAGTTTGAGGTCGTGGCATTGTTGTTATGCTAGCTTCAGCAATCTCTTTCCAAGAGCGGTGAGGAGCATCGACCGAGAGATCAGGTTGGGGGATGGGCCTATTAGGGAGGATTGGAATTGGAGGTCAGAGGTATGGGGGGAGCGGCGTCGCCATCGTATAATAAGGAGCTAATTGCTCGACAATGAGATACCTTAAAGATCTCCTTGAGTTGCATCAGCAGGTAGATAGATGTATGTTTGACTTAGGAAAGTTTTGCATTTTCTGTGGAAAGAAAAACATTTAGATCGTCAGGTTTACCTTAAAAATATTAGTTGATAATGGTTAACTTAAAACGTTAAGTTAAATATTTTGACTTATCAAAATAAGTGAATTTTAACTTAATTAATTAATTTAAATGGTGGAGAAACAATCGTTATCAAATGCACTTAAATTAAATAAATGCTTAACATTTTAATTTAAGTGATTAAGTGGGTTATCAAACAAAGTCTAAGTCTCTTTTCTCTAATTTAAACTTCAAATTTTTCATCGTCTTAATCTATTTCCATATTTAAACAAACTCATAAACTATACAAGCCCATTTTGATGATATTTGAATGTAGGAAAATAGATTTTCACCTTTGACTTTGTGCTTCAAAGACTTTCAAAACAATGAAGTAATTAAAGTTTTGAAGCAAAACTTTCAGCCCCTCACTCATTATGCAACACGCCATTCTCATGTAAGGGGAGGAGGAAAAAAATCATTCTTCCACTTTCTTTGCTCATCTCTGATCATTCAAGGACCTTTAATCACATTCAAGTGTCTCTAACCCTATTTTCTTCTTCAAATTTCTGGTTTTGGAAAAGAAAAGAAAGATTTCTTTTCTTCCTCTATGTGCATCACGCCATTTTCATGACTAAAGGGATGACTTTTCTTTTAAATTTACTTGTCTATTTGGCTTGCTTGATGATTTCTTTGTGACTATGGATGAAATTGTTGCCAATTCAACATGTCTAAGGCTTGTAATTACATCTCTTGAGTTGAATTTATAGAAAAAGATGGATGCATATCAATTGTTTGATAAATTGGCTGAAAGTTCATAACTTTGTGCTAACAAAAACAACAATTTGAAACCTAACCTTACTTTGATGTATGGAAGCTAATTGAAATACTCATTTGCAAGAAATAAATTATGGGCATTAATCCCATTTGGGGAAGCCGAGTATGTAATGTGTATTTGTATGAGTTTGATGAGTTTTGACTTAAACTTTTATTTTTATAACCTATGCACCAACTATTTTTTTCTTAACTAGGAATGAAATAAGGATGTTTGTTATGTGTCATAAAGCTCTAAAACAAGAGGAAAATATAAGATAATATGGATAATTTTAAAAGAGTGTCATTTGGCTTACTTGAACATATAGTTTAGCAATTTGCTAATTTTACATGAAAAATGTATAACGAGCCAAAATGTACATAAAGATGAATACAAAATCTTATTTTGTTTAACAAATAAGTATAACAAATAAAAAAAAACTATAATCTTGGTTAAATGGAGATGTATGGAATTTTGATGTCTTTATTAAAACTTGATGGAATTGTTCATATTTTGTGATAGAATGTGGAAAAAAAATGAAAAGTATAAATATATGTTTAGAATGATATGTGTGAAGAACCTTATTTTCTCAAGATGAAACTAGTGACTTGTGTAATCTCACCAAAATGATAATTTCATAATCTGGCTAACAATACCATATTTTTCTCTTTTTGGCTTTTGAATCAATGTTTTACTAATCTCTAATATAATCAGCCCCAGATTGACAAAATAAGACTTTTGAGAGATTAAGAAATATAAGCTTGAAGAGACAAACTTACTTGAGTTTCGAATATTGGAAGTTTTAAGTTAGTTTTGGCTTAGTAGAATACTTTACAAGCCTAAAACTGAATTTTAAAACTACAAACAAAACTGTTGAGTTATTTAGTGGTGCATATAGCAAAGTTAACCGTCCAAAAACATTACATAAATGGATTATATGTGTTTCTTTCTTTAATTTACTAACTAGTCGAAAGATTAGTTCAAAAAAAACTAGTCGAAAGATTGTGCAATGCACGAGTTTTTTTTAATTAATAAATAACTAACCAAAATCTATAGTTTAATTTTCATTTTTATGAATCTTTTAATATCTTTTTCGCTGGTTCAACATGATTTTTTTAATATTTTTTTAATTATATTTATGCATTATCGAAAACATTTGTATTCTTTATTAAATCTCTCTTCGTCAATTGCATTAGTTTTTAAATTACTTTTATGAGGAAAAAGTTATAATTATAATTGGAGAAAATAAAATATAGGATTCAAGACAAAAATCTAAAAAAAAAACTTGGAGATTATAAATATGTTGCCTCAATTACCTTTAATGTAAATATAATGGTTTTAAACACTGGACTTGAGCGGCCAGTTGAACTGGTTTGATTGAAAATTCGGCAAACTTCTGGTCCGATTATAGCACTTGGGGCTTAATACTATTAACTCCATTAGAACCGGGGGAAACCATCGAACCGTGATCAACCTGATGAACCGGTTTCACCCCGATTTCTATTAAAAAAATAAAAATTCATATTTATTTTGTTAATTTACTAATTTATACTTTAAATTAAAAGGAAGTTTACAAGTGTATGTAAACTAAAACAAATAAATTGAACCTACATCTAAAAATTAAATAAAAATCCACAGTATGTAAAAAAAATAAATAAAATGTTACATTTTTTTGTATACTAATACTAAGTCTATATCTTATTCAGCGTAATATATAGTTTGTGTTCTATTGTGAACTTTTTGTTTGTGATTTGAGTAAACTTTTTTATGACTTGGGTAATTTTAATTTTATTACATATTTTTTACGTATATAAATATTATTTATGATATCATCTGGTCCAATCAATCTAAGTCAACCAATTGAACCCATTAACCCTTTAATCCTTTATCAAACGGTTGATTTTCGGTCTAGTTTTTAAAACCTTAGAGAATACACATAATGTAATTTATTAGTACATTTATCTTGGCATTAGAGATTTGTCTATCAGTTTATAAGTTCAATTGTATGCACCTTAAATAACAAAAAGAAATCTCTTTTTTTAAGTTACAAAATAAAAGATTAAAAAAATACAAAATAAACATATTTAAAACTCGTTCAAGAACTTGTTTGCACTTAGGAAATTCCTCATCAACCATTATAGCGAACAAAAATATATATTTTATCATCTCAAATAACATGAATCAGAAGAGCTCTTAGAATAAATGTTGCACCTAAAATTTTAAGAGTATATATACCAACATGTTTTTGGCATTCTAAATTTCCAATCGTTAAAATTTCACAAAATCATTATCTAAAACATATATATATTATATGTATATATAAGTAGAATAAAAAAAATATAAAGAGAGAAAATGCATAGAGAAACCAGGGCTAGCCCTGGGCCTTGAATTTTGGGGCGCAGGCCCTAGGCCCATGAATATAAGGGGCCCCAAAATAAATTTTTTATTTAAGTATATATATTAAAAAAAAATAAAAATAAAAACATACCGTTGTTGTTTGCGTGCGTCTCCTTCTTTCCGCGATTTCTCTTCTCTCATGCGTTGCGCGTCTTCGGCGATTTTTTCCACGATTTCTTTCCGCGATTCTCTCCTCAGCGGCATTGCGTCTCTTCCTGCCTTGAAAACTTCCGTTGCTTGCTTGCTGCTCCTCCTATCCTGGTAAGTAAAAAACATGAACTTATAATTTATTTATTAGTTTTCAAATTTTGCTGTTTGATTTTTTTATTTTGCTGTTTATGTTTTCTGATTTTGATTCTTTGATTTTACTGTTTATTTATTAGTTCAAGTTTTGCTGTTTGATTTTTTTATTTTGCTATTTATGTTTTCTGATTTTGATTTTTTTTATTTTGCTGTTTATGTTTTCTGATTTTGATTTTTTTATTTTGCTGTTTATAATTTATTTATTAGTTCAAGTTTTGCTGTTTGATTTTTTGATTTTGCTGTTTATATTTTTTGATTTTGCTGTTTGATTTTTTAGATAAGTTTGATATTTGATTTTGGTGTTTACATAATTTAGTTCAAGTATTTTGATTTTGCTGTTTGATTTTTTAGATAAGTTTATGTTAATGATATTGTTTATATTTATTACACTACAAGAAAATCAAGAGTTAAGGACTGATTTTAAAGACGGGATGAAAATTAGTCTTTAATTAAAGACTAAAATTAGTCATTAACCATATTATTGGTCGTTAACACGTGGGCCCCAACTTTAATACTTACTCTGCCTATTAAATACAATCAGCCAAGACACAATTTGAGTCCCTAGACATATTCAATTAAAATTAAAAAGAAAAAACAAATTATTTATCAATTTTAACCCTTAAAAGGGTAAATTTCATTAATGGTGTACAACCTTTGTCCCATTTCACACTTTGGTGTACAACCTTCAATTTGTCTCACTAATATGTACGAATTTATAGATGACCTCCCACTATGGTGTACAACAGGTAAAAATGACCGGTCAATCCGAAATCAACGCGCCACATAAGCATTTTTCATCAAATTCATTAGTAAAAGTGGGACCCACAAATTATAAAGAAATTAATTTTATCATTTTCTCTTTTTTACCCTTATCTCTTTCATCTTTTCATCTTCTTCCCTCTATTTCTTTCTCTCTCTTCAATTTTCTCTCTCTCTAACCTCTATGTCTCATATCTCTCTAACCTTCTCTATTTCTAGCATTATTAAAAAAAAAAAAAAAAAAAAGGGCGGCCCGGTCGCATTACGCGTCCCCGCTGAGCGAGGGTCCGGGGAGGGGTCCCACCACAAGGGTGTATTGGGGGCAAGCCTTCCCTTGCCAATTTAATTGGCAAGAGGCCGCTCCTAAGACTCGAACCCATGACCTCTGGTCACACGACAACAACGTTTTACCGTTGCGCCAAGGCTCGCCCTCTTTCTAGCATTATTACAACAACAAAAAAAAAAGAAGTTTGAATCTGGATAAAAAAAATATATGCTGAAGACTAGAGGAAGACTGTAACGAAAAAACAGAAGCAGGGAAAAGAAAAAGGAAGAGAAGACCCAAAATAGAATAACAACAAATTTTTTTTAATTATCAATCAACTAAGCTGCAACCTTTGGAATCACTACAAAATTGAAAAATTAAAAGGAGGTAGAAAGATGGAAGGGGAAGAGATTTACGGAGAAAGGGAGACTGAGGAAAATTGTGAACCAATAGAATACTAAAATATATTTTAGATTTGGGAAGACAGAGAAAGAAAATAAAAAATAGAAGGTTTAAAGATGGTGGAATGAAGATGTGATTTGGAGAAGAGAATGATAGATTGAACAAGTGATTAGAATATAGACTGAATAAGTGTTTGGAATATTTGATGCTTCAAAATTGCAAAAAACAGTGAAGGATTGTTCTAGATAGGAGGGTGTCGACGGGATTGATAATGGAGAAGGTTAGAGAGAGATGAGTTAGAGAGAGATAAAAATTTGAAGAGAGATAAAGGTTAGAGAGAGAAAAAAATTGAAGAGAGAGAAAGAAATAGAGGAAGAAGATGAAGAAATAAAAGGGATAAGGGTAAAAGAGAGAAAATGATAAAATTAATTTCTTTATAATTTGTGGGTCCCACTTTTATTAATGAATTTGTTGAAAAATGCTTATGTGGCGCGTTGACTTCGGGTTGACCGGTAATTTTTACCTGCTGTACACCATAGTGGGAGGTCGTCTATAAGTTCGTACATATTAGTGAGACAAATTGCAGGTTGTACACCAAAGTGTGAAATGGGACAAAGGTTGTACTTGATGAAATTTACCCCCTTAAAAAGTAAAAACCCTGATCCCCTCTCTTATTCTTACTCCTTCGACTCTTCCTCTATCTAACCCTAATTCGCTAGAGAGAGAAAGCTTGCTCCAGCCGCCGAAGACTCTGCCGGGTGAAACAACGCAGAGGAGGACAAGAGATCGGTTAGGGTTTCCTCCGATGGGCTTAAGGGGTCGGTGGCCAGCAAGAAGAAATTACTGGGTTCCACGATAGATGGCGAAGCATCTACACCAATACACATTGAATCTGTCACTTACAGCAAGGTATTATTCTCCTTATTTTGAGTTTTAGACCTAGTTAGCATTAAGATTTTTAGTGTTTGGTTAACATTTAGGGTTTACAGTTTTCAGATTAAGTAGTATATTCTTATTATTTCAGCCTTTTCCTTTCTGATATTTGCTTTCTCTCTTCTCCTTCAATTTTTGGTCCTCTTTTAGTCCTTTCTAAGATATCGGTTGTTATATATCTTGAATTAAATTCAAGTAGCTCTAAAGAAGATTACAGAGTATGATTCCGAAAGATTTTTCAAGTAGCAATTGAAGCATCTTCCTGGAATCAATCTCCCGATCTGCTCTTTACTAGAGGAGAAAAAGTTTCAATTCCTGTAATTTTTTCATTTTTCCCCCCTTGTGTAACTTTCAAATGTAGTTTTTTGGGGCAGAAATAAAAGAAGGGGGAGAGAGAGAATGGAGTGTACATATGTCTCAATTGTTTTTTGGTAACAAATTTGCATTAGGTAGACATAGTCGGATATATAGAGGAGTATATAAGCAAATAGATTTAGTTAAGATCGTTAGCCAGCCTGAAGAAGATGAGGAGTTGGCTTCTATGCTTGAAAATCAGTTCACTTCAGAGGTCGCTCTGCTTTTTTGGTTAAGGCATCCTAATATCATCACTGTAACTTTTGTTTGGCTTATGAAACTCTTTTAGTGATTTTGAATTTATGATGCTATTGATTATTTAACTTGTTCAAAAGAGTGGTGTAAAATTTAAATGACTTGTAAAATTGCCTAGGATTTAGGAAAGTTTCAATTTCTCAACAATGATATACTTATTCAACCTAATGATTAGTTTAATTAAAGATGTCATTTTTATGTATGTCTGAATGTTGCAGGTTTTTCTTTCTCCCATCTGATAGACATTCATTGCTTCTTGCAAATCATGTGTCTCGATGATAATATGACATTTTCCTCATGTACATTATTTATTACTCAGGGCCTCTCTATCAATAGTGTAGAAAATACTTGCTAGCTTAAGGAATTGAAGTTTTCTTCAAATGTGTGCTCTTTTATAAGTTCAATATGTGATTTATGATTGCAATAGCTTCAGGGAAAAGGCTACAAAATTGGATGAGTTTGTATAATTTGTCATTTGCATCATGTTTCAGAGCGTGGTAATGTTTTATTGGTTATGGGTGGGGCTAGGGGAGCTAATGAATAATGGGTAGCATGACATTTTCTTATTAACTTGTATGCATTACAGGTTGTCTTGATTTTTGCTACTGTTCCTAATGAATTTTTTTGGATGACAAGGAAGTTCATGGAAGAACATATAAAAGTTCTTGTGAAACGTAGCTAAGCAAATATGATTATTCGTGTGGTAGATGGGAAACAAGATTTAACCAATTTCATGGAAATAAGTAATTATCCTATAAAAAAGTTATTTCTTTTCTTCTTCTTCTTGTCAGTTTTTATTTTTAGATTAGGTTAAGAACTCAATGAAAGTCAATATCAATCATCGCTAATTATGATGTCTGTGTCAAAGGAATAACAATGGCTTAAGGCACCCTTATGCTTATGACATTTAGTTTATTTTTTTGTTTATTTTTTTCTAATTCCTTTTAGTGAACTGAAAAGTTTTTAATAATCTAATATTTGCACTTTGATAATGTAACGGGAGTGAATGGAAGCTATAACCAAGTTTTATTTGCTTTGATTGTTATTTCCAAAGGTGCTTGAATTTGACCTGTGTTGAAACTTCCTGACATCTGGAAAATCAAGTCATTTGGTGGTTATTGCAGAGTCTGAGTATGACTTTTTCCTATTTTGTGCTTTGTTTAACACTGTGTGTTAATTTTTGGTAAACTAGGTAAGTTGTTTAGTTTTTCCTATTTTGTGCTTTGTTTGATACTGTGTTAATTTTTTGCTAATGAACTAACCATTGGATGCAAATGCGTAGAATTCAAATGTAATATTACTTGAGTTGCTTTTCATATTGATTTTCTAAAATGATACTTGCTTCTGTGATTTAGTTTAGTTCCCTCTTCATCAAACATCAACCAAGGCAGTGGGAAGGCTTCTTCTTCGTTAAGTTTAAAATGACCCTTTCTAAAATTTAGCTTAAGCTAAAAGCACGATTATCTCTCCTTTATGCTTATATTACTTCCTTTTCATCTTTTATTTATTTTTTTTTTGTAGCATCAGCACATGATAAATTTGCTTTCATCTTTGCTCTGACCATTGACCGTCCATGGTTTTGAAGAGGTGCTAAGTCAATACAGGGACATTGTTCCATAGCTAAAGTTGCCAGGTTTTTGTAGAGTGTTATTGTTTTTTATACAGCGTTCTTCATGTTGATTTGCCAAAATGACACTTGCTTTTGTGAATTAGATCCCTCTTCTTTATTAAGTTTAAAGTTAATAAAGTAATAGATTGTTATAGTTATGTTTTTCAAATCCAAAAAATGGTTCAATTTTCCCAAAAGTTCATCACAGGCTTGGATGCTAGACCCTTGTCCAAAGTACCCTAAATACAGGTAATCTAATCATATTTTTTATTTTTTGCTTTGAATTTGAGAAGTTGTGTTCATTGTATGTAAATTTTCTATAATAGTGCCATGTTTCTGTATTTGCCAATAAATGCTCCCTCCAATGCTTGCACAAGCTGATATATATTATGTATAATAGTTTTATGAGATTTGGGTAATTCATATTATTTAAGGTTCTCTGCATATCTCATATCTCAGTTGGTCATTGTTGGGCTTTGCTTATTTTTTTTGTAATGGGAACTGTGGTGTTAATGAATTTAAGGGCCTACCTTAAAGGGTTTTTTTTTTGTTTAAGAATTTCTAATTGGTTGAGATTTTGTGGATTTGTTCATTCAAATCAAAGTGATTTTTAATTATTGGTTTATGCCTTCAAAATGGTCATTCATCTTTTAAAGTTGTTTTTCAGTTTTGGATATTTCACATTCGGTTTACTACTTTAGTTAATAATGACATGTGGGTAGTGCTTATGGTGGATAGATGTATGCAAGGTGTCGAAAATGGTGCAGCCTTTAGCTTGTCATAAGCATGTCAATTTGTGCTTCAACTATTTTTGCTTTGGGCTATATGCTTAAAATTTTATTTTCCTTTGCTGGTTTATTAGCGCTTTAGCTGATCTGACTATAAATGACATAGTATAAAGAACTGCAAGCAGATAAGGAACTGTATGCTCAGAGGGCGTCCATGTATGACACATTGATTTCCTGGAAAGCTTCATGACCTTTTGGCATCACTTACTGATAGATTTTTTAGATTCTTGAACAAGTTTTGTGTAATACAGTGAGATATAATTTCAATATTTTAGTCATTCCTTATGAATTTTTGGACATGAACTCTCTTCAATCCAAAGTTAGTTTTCTGTTTTGGTGCAAATTCATTATTTTACAAAAAAGACAAAGTTATCCAGTTTATAACGGACATATTGGTCACAAATATGTTATTTCCTTCAGTAAGGCAAGCATTGGCAGTATTTCAGAAGCACAATTAGCGACCACAATTTATGGGGTTTACGACTGGAAGTTCAGTCGGTAACAAGTGACAACTTTTTACGACTATATAATGTTGGTCGCGAAGTTCACGACTGAATCAGAAAAATTGTCGGTAACTTGTTACCAACCAGAGAGATACTACCGAACGGTTTCAGTCGCTAACTCATGAAATTCAGTCAATAAATGCTTTTAGGGACTGAATTGCGATCGAATTTTCAGTCCCTAACTATTGATTTTCTTGTAGTGTTAATTTTTTTTGAAGAGTTCAGGCAGGAGCATCATTTTTTTGAAGAGTTCAGGGAACGTCTTATTATCAAGTCAAGTTATTAAAGTTTAGAAGAATCTGAGGGAACATCTTATTATCAAGGTGTTATCTTTCTTTTTATATTTTATTTGAATTGTTCTTGTTCTTAAATCATAAGATGTTTTCTAAAAAGCATTTGTACGAAAGTGAAAAAAGAAACAAGAGAAAACGATTAGATGTTTTAGTAAAACCACAACAAGGAGCTATTGATAAATTTATAGTTAAGAAGAAAGATTCGAATGAGAATCATAATGGGGAAGGTGCAACTAATGTGGACGAGTCAATAGATAATTTGGTTGAAAATGATATTAGTGACCATAATGCTAATGATTTGAGTGAGGTAAATGAGGTGTCTGAAAATCCCGATGTTGGTAAAAAACAAACAATCCATCCTTTTAATGATATTTATGATCCTAGAAATTGGGAAAGTCTTGATAATAAGGAAATGGACATTTTAGTTGAAAAGGGACCTATAAGGGAAGAGAATTTGAGTTTTCCTTTAGACAAGTTGTCTAGACATTTTTCATATGCCTTATACTCTATAAAACTAAGCAATGGTGAGATACGTGATAGAAAGTGGTTGGTTTATTCTAAACATGTTGATAAAGTTTATTGTTTTTGTTGTAAATTGTTCAAATCTAGTACGAACAAATCTTTGTTAGCAAATGATGGACATAATGATTGGAAGCATCTTGTTGAGAGACTTGGGCAACATGAGAATAGTATTGAACATATGACTAATATGAATACTTGGAATGAATTAAGAGTTCGATTGGATAAGAGTGTAACAATTGATAAAAACTTGCAACAAGAGGTTATGAAAGAGAAAGAACGTTGGAGACAAGTTTTAGTTAGAATCCTTTCTATTGTGAAATGTCTTGCTAAACATAATATGGCATCTAGAGGCTCTAATGAAAAGTTATATCAAGATAGCAATGGCAATTTTTTAGGATTGATTGAAATGATTGCGGAATTTGATATTGTAATGCAAAATCATGTACGACGTATTGAAAATCATGAAATTCACTATCATTATCTTGGACATAAAATGCAAAATGAGTTAATCTCTCTTTTGGCACAAAATGTTAGAAATTCTATAATCAAGATAATCAAAGAAAGCAAATACTTTTCCATTATTCTTGATTGTACTCCTGATGTGAGTCATCAAGAACAAATGACTTTAGTAGTACGATGTGTTAATATGTCCAGTAAGAAAATAAAAATTAAGGAGTACTTTCTTGGGTTTCTAAAAGTGGATGATACAACTGGGTTAGAGATTTTTTAATAAACTTTTAAAAGTGTTGAAAGGTCTTGATCTTAGTGTTAATGATGTGAGGGGTCAAGGTTATGACAATGGTTCAAATATGAAAGGAAAACACCAAGGAGTCCAAGCTAGGGTACTTGAAATTAATCTTACTCTTTGTGATATGGCTCATTCTTGTGTTAAAGCTATTTCTTTTTTTGGGGTTATTCAACGTATATATTCATTATTTGTGGGCTCTGCAAAAAGATGGCAAGTTTTTCTTGATAATGTTCCTAGTTTAACTTTAAAATCTTTGTGCAATACTCGTTGGGAGAGTCGGATTAAAAGTGTGAAACCTATTAGGTTTCAAACTCCTCAAATTAAACTGGCTTTGGAGGAATTAAAAAAAACTGTGATGATGCCAAATCTAAGAGTGATGCAGATAGTTTAGTAGATGCCATAGAGAGTTTTGAGTTTTTGCTTAGTATGGTTATTTGGTATGAAATCTTGTTTGCTATTAACATGGTAAGCAAGAAATTACAATCTAAATCTATGTGCATTGACTCTACCATGAAACAATTGGAAGGTGTAATATTATTTTTACAAAAGTTTAGAGATGAAGGCTATGAATCTTGTTTGAATGTTGCTAAAGATGTTGCTTTTAATATGAATGTGGAGCCTATTTTTCCAACAAAACGTCGAATTACTAGAAAAAAACAATTTGATGAGAATGATTATGAAAAGGAAATTAAGACTCCCCAATAGTTATTTAAAGAAGAGTATTTTTTTATTGTTGTGGACATGGCTTTAGTTTCTTTAGAAAGTAGATTTGAACAATTAAAATATTTCGAAAGAATTTTTGGATTTTTATTTAATTCAAAAAAATTGAAATCATTAGATTTTGATGATTTAAAAAATTGTTGTGATAATCTTCACTCTACTTTTTTCCATGACGGTGTATCCGATTTTGATTTAAATGATTTTTTTTCTGAATTGAAAGTATTGCAAATTACTTTGCCATATGATGAATTAATGTCAACTATTGAAATTCTTGAGTTTGTTAAAGCTGCAGATTGTTATCCAAATGTTTCTATTGCTTATAGGATTTTATTAACTTTGCCTATGACTGTAGCATCAGCTGAACGAAGCTTTTCAAAACTAAAGTTAATAAAAACTTACTTGAGGTCATCAATGTCTCAAGAAAGGTTGAGTGGTTTAGCAATTTTGTCTATTGAGAAAGAAATTTTGGGAACTATGGATGTTGATATTATCATTAATGATTTTGCCTCTCGTAATGCTCGGAGAAGTAAACTTTTTTAATTATTTGCATACTTTGTTTTGTAGGCAATTAAAGATGATATTCAAGGTTGGAAAAGAGTTAGAAATTGAAGAATATCAACATAGAGACCGTTCTTTAGTGGTTTAGAACAATTTTGATTATGTTTAGTATATTTTGAAGTTGTATTCTTAACAATATTGATTTTGTTTAGCACATTTTAAAATTACAACATGTGTTTGGGGGTTGTTTGGGGGTGCCAACCTAGTTGGGATGTCTGACAACCTCCATTTCAATTTTGATTATCCAGGGGCGTCGGTAGGGATCTCGTGGGCATGGATGGTGCGTCGGCAGGGTTCTCGCGGGCGCCGCCCGTGCGGCTGGGGACGAATCTTTGCGATCCACATGCGGCAGATTCGGCAAGGTTATCGCGGCTGGGTGCGGATCAATGGGAGATACGGGCGGCTGGGTTTTCTGATGCCGGGGGTAAGGCTCCCCCGATCTCGGGGGGAGAAGTGGGGCAGGGGGTGCCTGGCGCAGGGCTATGCACCGATAGTGCCGGGCACTGCCCAGGCGCTGCCGGCTCCTCGGCCGGGCAGTGGGCTGGGGCTGTCGGCGCAGTGCCTTACACGGGATCCTCTCCTCCGGGCTGTGAGGGGCAGGCAGGGGCTACGACGGGGAGGCAGGCTGCCTCGGGTCTGGATGTTTCTAATAATTCGGGAAGGGTGGGTGTTGTAGGAGTAGCTCATGGGAAGACGGTCTCCCCCAGACCTAGGGTTCAGATGAGCGAGATTGGTAAAAACTCTTGGAAGGACACGGTCATGGGGGTGGCTGAGGAAGAGCCGGTTTTAGAGGAAGTTTTAATGGTGGGAGATTCTGATGATATGTTCTCGGATTCTGATGAGGAAGATAATGGCCAGGAGGATCCTCTTTGTCCGGTCATTAGACTTTCTGCTGCAGAGAAGCGTGAGCTTAGAGAGAAGTGGAAGGTGTCTTTGATTGTTACTGTCCTGGGTAAGCGAATTAGTTTTAACTATTTTGCCCAAAGAATACAAGCGCAGTGGGCAAGGAAAGGTAAAGTCAGTATTACTGACCTGGAAAATGACTACTATGTCATTAAATTTACCAGGGTTGAGGATTATAATTCGGTTATCAAGGGAGGCCCATATATCATTTCCAATCATGTTTTGGCCTTAAGGCCTTGGGTTCCTAATTTTAATCCTCACGACTATTCGGTTAACAGGATCTTGACTTGGGTAAGATTCCCGGGCCTTCCCATTGAGTACTACAGTGAAAACTTTCTAAGTAAAATAGGAGGTTTGGTTGGTAAGGTCCACCATGTGGACAAGACTACAATTGGGGCCATTAGGGGTAAGTTTGCTAGGGTATGTATAGATGTTGATCTGGCTAAACCTTTACTTTCAAAGTTCTGTGTTCAGGATAAAGTGTTCTTTATTGAGTATGAAGGTTTACATAACATCTGTTATGATTGTGGCATGTATGGTCATTCTCAGGAGGGTTGCCCTAAAAGGGAGAGGGTTGTTATAGAGAGGGTTGAGAGTAGTGTGCGGATTACTGGAGGGAACCATGGGTATGAAGGGAACTTTGGTCCCTGGATGGTGGCAAAGAGGCCCGCTAGACGTAGGAATCAACCTGCAGTGGTTCACAATCGTCCTCCTGATATCAACACAAATTCTAAGTCCCTTTCTCCTAAAGCTACTATTATTCCAAATGTCAAGGAGAAGCCTGTCCTCAAAGCTAGAAAGGAGGCTGGGGTTTCTTCAGTAGCCTTGCCTGGGTCCAGATTTGGGGCCCTGATGATTGAGGAAGTTCAAAAGTCGGACCAAGATGAGAATCATATGGATCAGAGTATTCCAGGATTGGAGTCTGTGGATCCAATCGAGAAGGTGGTTGAATCTATGAACCCGCTTTTTGTCTCTAAGGATGAAGCCCAGGGGGGGACCCTGACCCTTGCAGCTAGAAGGATGAAGAAATCAAATGAGGTTAGTATTCCTGTTCCTGGTATTGATCCTGGGATTGGGAAATCTATGGGAGTTAACAAAACTAATATGAAAAAGCTTAAAGGAAAACAAAAAAGTGGCCTTAACACTTTGGCGTTTCCAGATAAGAGGGGGCCTGGGGGTACCTCGGTAAGGCTCTCAGGAGCCCCTAGTAAATACCTGGCTTAGGGTAGGGGTGTGGTCAGTTGTCCTCCTTTCTATGGATTTGTTATTTTGGAATGTTAGGGGTGCGGCTAGCAAGGCTACCCGTATCCATATTAATGATCTTATTAAGCAGTTTAATCCATCTTGTTTTGCTCTTTTGGAAACTAAGATTAGTGGTGAGAAAGCAGGTGAGGTGGTTAAGAAGTTTAAGAACTGGCACTGTGTTAGATCGGAGGCAACTGGCTGGGCTGGGGGGATTTGGCTTTTTTGGAGGCCAGATCGGATTCATTTTGATATTCTTAGCATGGATAAGCAGTTCATTCATTGTAAAGTGAGTATTTCCGGCAATACTCCCTTTTTGATTACCCTTGTGTATGCTGACCCTATCTTGTCTAATCGAAAACGGCTCTGGGAGGTTCTCTATTCTATGAGTGTCAGCATTTCGGAGCCCTGGTTTGTGGCGGGTGACTTTAATGATATCGCCTTTATGAGTGATCAGAGAGGGGGATCCAATCATTATGTTAATCGCTGTCTGCATCACAAGAATAGTATGGATTTATGTGGGCTTTCCGATCTGGGGGCTTCTGGTCATAAATTCACTTGGAAGCGTAATAATACTTTTGTTCGATTGGACAAAGTCTACGCTAATGTTTTAGCTCTAACTTCCTTCCCCGAGTGCTCTGTGTTGAACCTCCCGTTCCGTCATTCGGATCATTGTCCTATTTTGTTTAGACTTTTGAGAGGTAAGCATCCTAGGGGTAAGAGACCGTTCCGGTATCAGTTGGCTTGGGAGTCCCATCCTAAGTTTAAAGAGTTCGTTCATGAGAGTTGGAGACCTCATTCGTATGTACTGCAAGCTGCTGAAGGGTTCAGGAATAAGGTGTAGGGGTGGAATAGGAATGTGTTTGGGCATATTATCAGAAGGAAGAACAAGTTATTAAAGAGGATGGAGGGCATTCAACGCAGGTTGGAGGGGAGGTTTGATCATAGCCTTGAGGGCCTCCTCATAACCCTTCAGAAGGAGCTGGAGGCTGTGCTTAGGCAGGAGGAGTTCCTTTGGTTCCAGAAGTCTCGGAAGTCCTAGATTAGAGATGGGGATCGTAATACCAAATACTTCCATCTCTCTACCCTGATCAGAAGGCAGAGAAATAGAATTAAGGCCATTAAGGATTCTAATGGTGATTGGGTTTATGAAGATGAGGTTATTCGGAACTTAGCCCTGGATTTCTACAGAGAGCTGTTCAAAGAGGAACCTATTCTTTTGGAGAGGGCTCACTCTATTGCTACATTTCCTTTAATCAATGGGGATTGTAGTCAGGAGGCCTTTCAACCTATTTCCCGAAAAGAGATTGACCAAGCTATCTTCAGCATTGAGGCTTCTAAAGCTCCTGGGATTGATCGTCTTCCGGCGGGCTTTTACCATAAGCATTGGGATGTCATGAAGGAAGGCATCTATAATTTTGTCTTGGGGGTGTTCAGTGGTTCGAAGGATATTGAGCTGGTTAATAGAACCCTCCTGGTTCTGATTCCTAAGATTGATAAGCCTTCTTCCTTTTTGCATATGAGACCTATCAGTCTTTGTAATGTTCTTTACAAAACTGTTACAAAGATTGTGGCTAATAGAATCCGTGGCATTCTTCCTGTGATCATTTGTCAGAATCAGGGTAGCTTTGTGCCTGGTAGACAAATGATGGATAATGTGGTGATCGCCCAAGAGTTGGTCCACACGATGAAGATTAGGAAGGGGAGGAAAGGCATTGTGGCTCTGAAGCTGGATTTAGAGAAGGCCTATGATCGAATTAATTGGGATTTCTTGATGGAGAGCCTTGAGAGAGCTAGAATCCCGGACAGCTGGAGAAGTTTAATTAAGGTATGTATTTCTTCTCCTGTGTTTCAAGTTATGGTCAATGGGGATATGTTGGAGGAATTTTCCCCGGGCAGAGGAATCCATCAGGGGGATCCTATGAGCCCTTTCCTTTTTGTTATTGCTATGGAGAGGCTCTCTCACCTGATTCAGGATGCGATTGATAATGGGAGTTTCCACCCTGTGACGATCAACAGCTTCTGTCCCCAGGTGACTCACTTATTCTTTGCAGATGATGTCCTTATCTTTCTTGAGGGTAATGAGGAGCAGTTGAGAGTCATTATGGATATTCTGGATTGTTTTTGTTCGGCCTCTGGGCAGAAGCTTAATATCCAGAAATCTAGGATGATGTGCTCTAAGAATATGAATCAGAGAGTCTGTAAGAGATTAAGTGATCTCTCAGGTATTCCTCTTACTGATTCTCTTGGGAAGTATCTGGGCATTCCCCTCCACAGTGAGCGTGTGTCTAAAGGCTCCTTCAAAGAGACTTTGGATAAAGGTAATTCGAAGTGTGCCACTTGGAAAGCCAAGACTCTGTCTCTCGCTGGCCGCCTCACGTTAATTCAATCTGTTAATTGTGCTGCTCCCAATCACATCATGCAGGCTTGTAAGCTTCCGGATCCTGTGCTTAATGATCTTAACAAGATTAACCGTAGGTTCCTGTGGGGGGGAAGCTGCGGAGGGCAGGAAGATCCATCTTGTGCCTTGGAGTGAGGTTTGCCAGCCTAAAGATTCTGGGGGTCTGGGTATTAGGAAAGCAAAGGACAATAATAAAGTTTTATTAATGAAACTCCTTTGGCGTATGTGGCAAAACCCCTCCTCTCTTTGGGTTCGCCTCCTTTGTGGTAAGTATCGGAAAGACAAAATCTTCGGGGGCCCGAAAGAGAGAGTTGCTAATTGTTCCTTCCTCTGGAAAGGACTTAGTGCTGTGTTTGATGAGTTCTGCTCGGGAGTTGGCCTGGAGGTGGGGAATGGTAAGTCCATTAGTTTCTGGTTTGATAACTGTGTTGAAACACCTTTTCACAGGATTTTGATTTGACAAAATTAATTAAGTGAAATTAAATATTCTATAACACATTAAGTTTAAATGCTTTGATTTACTGTTACTGATGTGTTTGTTCAATGTTGAGTTTATAATTGTTATAAGACATAAAGATCATAAGGCCCAAGCCCTATATGGAAGTCAAGGCCCAAGTCAAACGAGCCCAAGGTCACTCAGCCCGCATATTTCAAAACGCTGCCGTTGAGTATTGAAACGGAGCTCACCAATGAAGGATCGAGAAGATCCACGTAGACAACTTCGGTATGAAGCTACTGAGCTGTCTCGACAAAACGTACAAGACAGCCACTGACTACAAAGCAACTTCCAGACCAAGTATTTCCTCTGTTGGTAAAGAACAGAAGACGCAGGAAGCTGTCTGTTTGACATTACCCGATTTGGAGGAACATACTGCCACACTAACCGAAGAACAGAAGATGCTGGAATCTGATTGGCTAAGAGAACTGCTGAACAGACTGAGTGAAAGCGACATGAAGCCGTTTCCCTCCAACGGTTATTTCGAAATTCGAAATAACCAGAAGCTCTCACAGCTCTCTATAAATAGAGCATTCAGAATCCACATTCACCAGAGAACTTTGAGCAAAAGCCGTTACGCTGACCAAACGTGTACAAAATTTCTCCATCAAAAGCAAAGCAAATTCTTACACTACAAGCTTATTCATTTGTGTAAAAGTCTAGAGTGATTGATTCTCAATCATCTAAGGTGTTCTAGCAATTGTTGTTTAGGACAAATCTTAATCATTTCTAGGAATAGAAAGGAGAGGCTGAGTACTCGGTTTTAAGTACTCAGCGGAGAGATTAGGATTGAGTAGAAGTATAGAGGAAGGTACTCTTGTCATACTCAATTGCTGATATTGTAAAAGGTTTGAGTCTCTACCTTTAAAGAGCTCAGTAGAGGATTTGAAATCTCGGAAGTGTTCCGGGGACAGGACGTAGGCTTAGAAGAAGCCGAACCTGGATAAATCTGCTGAGTGAAGTATTTCTAAACCTTAACTACTTATTTATATTGCTTGCTTAAAACAAACTAAAACTGACCAAGTAAAAGAGGTCAAGCTGAGTTGTGCGCTGCCAACGAATTAAGTCAGGAATAAACTCTAAGTGCTATTTCCTGACCTAAGCAACGAAACTGACCTAGTCACCAGTTGACTAAGCCAGTGTCTTGTCGATTGATCAGCGCCGCTGTCATACAATCTTTTCTTAAGAAAAAGAAATTTGCCCTAATCATTTAAAAAGGGTAAAATAGTTCCTAACCCCCCCTTGGAACTATATTTGCAACCTTACAAGGGACCAACAAGTGGTATCAGAGCCTAAAAGCTCATTACTAAAGGTCTAACAACCTTGAGTTGATCCATACCATGGGCGAAAACAGCACTCGGTTTCTCCCTGGAAACCAGACAACTCAGATATTACCTGAGGGGCTGTCCATTACCAGGCCTCCCCTATTCTTCGGGTCAAACTATACCTTTTGGAAGAATAGGATGAAGAACTTCATTCAAGCTACAAACATGAGTGTCTGGCTATCTATAGTCCAAGGCCCGTTTGTACCTGTGAAAGTTGTTGCTGGCCAATCAGTTGTTAAAGCTGAGGTTGAATGGACAGAGGATGATCTTAAGAAGCTTCAAAACCATGCTTCGGCTATCAATATGATTCACTGTGCGCTCGATGCTGCAGAATATAACAAAATCTCAGGTTGTGAGTCGGCACAAGAGATCTGGAAAAAGCTGGAAGTCACCTACGAGGGAACAAACAAAGTAAAAAAATCCAAGGTGAATCAGCAGATGAGACTGTACGAGCTGTTCGAGATGAACAATGATGAGGGCATTTCAGATATGAACGCAAGGTTCACCAACATCATTAATGAGCTCAAGAGACTTGGGAAAATCTTCACTGAGGAAGAACAAGTCAAAAAGATACTCAGGAGTCTTCCAAAAGACTGGCAAGCAAAGAAGACAGCAGTTGAGGAAGCTCAGGATTTAACCACCTACAAATATGACGAACTCATCGGTTCATTGCTGACCCATGAGATATCCATGAAAAACTTTGAGGTGAAGGAAAAATCTGATGACAAGAAGCAGAAGTCACTTGTCATGAAGGCTGACTCCACTGACGGGAGTTCAACTGATGATGGGGAGATGGCTATGTTCACAAGAAAGATGAAGAGGCTGTTCAGGAAGAACGACAAATATTCTAAAAAGCCTTACAAAAAGTTTGATAAGTATAAGGCTGACTCAAGATGCTTTGAGTGCCACCAAGATGGCCATATTAAGTCAAACTGCCCCACGCTGAGGAAAGACAAGAAAAGTGGGAAGAAGGCAATGGTGGCTACTTGGAGTGACAGTGATGAATCTTCATCAACAGAAACTGAGGCCACCGAGTCAGTGAAGATATGCTTTATGGCTGACGAACTTGCTGAGCCATGCATTTCTGAGCATGCTGACCAATCTGATGAGTCAGATAATGAAGAGCAATCTAATGAGGTAATCTCACTCTCTCAACTCAGAAATGAAATGGGTAACGCCCTGAGTGATCTCTATACACTTGTTAAAAAGTGTAACAGGAAGATTAAAGCACTCAGCCGGCGTTGTGATGAAGTAGAAGAGGTCAAACTGAGTGACCTCAGATACCTTCTTCAAGACAACTCAGTTTTGCATGAAAATATGAAAATCATTCATGAGTCTATCTCTGAAGTCCAGTCAGTTTCAAAGAAACTGAGGAAGGATGTCACAACCATTCAGAACCAATTAAAGGTTCCAAACAAAAACAATTTTCCGCTGAGAACTCAGTATCAAGGTACACAGTACCAAGGTACTCAGCAGAGACGAAATCCCCAGCGAAAAGTCCAATGTGACTTTTGTGGGAAGTTAGGACACACTACTAAAGTGTGCTGGCATGCTCAGCACTGGGGTGCTGACAAGTCAGTAAAAAATCCTAAACAGAAGGTCAGTTGTGACTTCTGTGGAAAGAATGGTCATACTGTCCATGTATGTCGCCATAAAATAAAATATGATGTTATACCTGTTGCACCTAACAAGTCAGGACCTAAAAAGAATTGGGTACCTAAAAGTAACTAGTTACAATGCAGGTAAGCCTGAGATGTGCCGAGAAGTCAAAGATGTGGTATATTGACAGCGCATGCTCAAGGCATATGACGGGTGATGAAACTCAGTTCATCACATTTGAACGTAAACGAGGAGGGAGTGTAAGTTTTGGAGACAACAAGAAGGGTAAGATAGTAGGCTCAGGAATCATCGGAGGTAACCCTACTATTGAATCTGTCTCCCTAATCAGCGGACTCAAATATAACTTACTCAGCGTAGCTCAGCTATGTGACAATGGGAGAAAAGTTATATTTGATACTACTGGATGTAAAATATACGAGGGTAAAACTAATGAGTTAATTTTAACTGCCCCTCAGATAGATAATGTCTTTATGCTAGACTTAGAAAAAAAGTTTTCAAAAACTGTGTGCTTAGTAACAAAGGAAGAAAATTCCTGGCTATGGCACAGGAGACTTGGTCATGTAAGCATGGACCTCCTGGCCAAATTAGCAAGAAAGCAATTGGTTGAGGGACTGCCTGAACTTAAATTTCAAAAAGATCAATTATGCCATGCTTGCCAAGCTGGAAAACAAACCAAGCAATCTTTTCACAGTAAAAACATTGTCTCAACTAAGCGTCCGTTAGAAATGCTACACTTGGATCTCTTTGGTCCAGTCCAGCCGCTGAGTCTGGGTGGAAGAAGGTTTTCCTTGGTTATTGTAGATGATTTCTCTCGGTACACATGGGTTATCCTGCTGACCAGTAAGGACGAGACCTTTGAGACATTTTCAAACTTGGTTAGAAAAATTGAAAATGAGAAAGACCTAAAATTAGCTCATATCCGTAGTGATAACGGTGGAGAATTCAAAAACCAAAAGTTTGTTGAATTCTGTGAAGCCAGCGGCATTGACCACAATTTCTCTGCTCCTAGAACGCCTCAGCAAAATGGGGTTGTTGAAAGGAAGAACAGAACTCTGGTTGAGATTGCCAGGACAATGCTGGATGAGCATAGGCTTCCAAAGTATTTTTGGGGAGAAGCTGTTAACACAGCATGCTATATTCTGAATAGGGCTCTAGTTAGACCTATACTTAAGAAAACCCCTTATGAACTTTGGAAAGGATGAAAGCCCAACATTGGATACTTTCGTGCCTTTGGCTGTAGATGCTTTATTTTAAATACCAAAGATAGCTTAGCCAAATTTGATTCAAAAGCTGATGAGGCTATCTTTCTAGGCTACTCAACAAACAGCAAAGCATACAGAGTTTTTAATAAGAGAACTCAAGTATTAGAAGAATCTATACATGTGCAATTCGATGAAACTGACCCTGCAGGAAGATACCAGCCGCTGATAGAAGATGAACCAAACTCAGCACCTGCTGATCAAGAACCAGCTACTGAGTCCTTCACAAAACGGCTGACCAAGAGTAAGAGTGAACCTAAGATTACTTTCACTGACCAATCTACTTCTGCAGAGAATGTTGAAACACAGATAGAACAAGACATAAATCTACCCAAGGAGATAAGAGTCCCAAGAGGGCATTCAGAAAATGCAATTCTCGACTCAGCTGGAAATACACTGATGACAAGAAATCAACTAAGGAAGTATCTCGACAATGTAGCTTTTGTCTCAGTACAAGAGCCGAAGAACTTTGCCGAAGCTGAGGATGACGAATTCTGGATGAATGCCATGCAAGAGGAACTCAATCAGTTCAGGAGGAATAATGTGTGGGAACTAGTGCCACATCCTAGGAGCCAAAAGACCATTAGAACGAGATGGGTCTTCAGGAACAAGCTGGATGAACAAGGAAACGTAGTCAGAAACAAGGCAAGACTTGTAGCTCAGGGCTACAGTCAGCAAGAAGGTATTGACTACGGTGAGACCTTTGCCCCAGTGGCAAGGCTAGAAGCAATTAGGATTTTATGTGCATATGCATCGTATATGAATTTTAAATTGTTTCAAATGGATGTTAAAAGTGCATTTCTTAATGGAGTAATAAACGAGGAGGTCTATGTCAATCAGCCTCCAGGGTTTGAGGATTCTAAGTTCCCAAACCACGTTTACAAACTCAAAAAGGCTCTGTATGGCCTCAAGCAAGCACCACGTGCTTGGTATGAGAGGCTGACCAACTTCTTACTGACTAGAGATTATGTCAGGGGTCAAGCTGATACAACCTTATTCATTAAGAGAAAGGGTAAAGATACCCTGCTGGCACAAATATATGTAGATGACATTATATTTGGTGCTACTAATGAATCTATGTGCAAGGAATTTAGCAAACAAATGCAGACTGAATTCGAAATGTCAATGATGGGAGAACTCAACTTCTTCCTTGGACTTCAAATTAAACAAGGAAAGAATGGCATATTCATCAGTCAGGCTAAATATGCCAAGGAGATATTGAAGAAATATGAACTAGAACATTGTAAGCCAATATCCACTCCTATGGGCACTGACACTGTCCTCTGTGCTGATGAAAATGGTAAGTCAGTAGACAGCAAGTTATATCGAGGTATGATTGGCTCTTTACTTTACTTAACAGCAAGTAGGCCAGACATTCAGTTCTCAGTATGTTATTGTGCTAGATATCAAGCTAACCCTAAGGAATCCCATTACATAGCTGTAAAAAGGATCCTTAGATATTTGCAAAGCTCAGTAAATGCAGGTTTGTGGTATCCAAATACTCATGACTTTACACTCATTGGATACACTGACCCTGACTATGGACGAGACAAGCTGGAAAGAAAAAGCACCTCTGGAGGATGCCATTTCCTAGGAAGCTGTCTTGTATCTTGGTTCAGCAAG
This sequence comes from Euphorbia lathyris, assembly GCF_963576675.1. Lineage (NCBI taxonomy): Eukaryota > Viridiplantae > Streptophyta > Magnoliopsida > Malpighiales > Euphorbiaceae > Euphorbia > Euphorbia lathyris. The sequence continues at coordinate 122,030,564 of NC_088910.1, read as the reverse complement.
AAGCAGGCGTCAGTACCCCTTTCCACAACTGAAGCTGAGTACATTGCTGCTGGAAACTGTGTTGCTCAAGTCCTATGGATTAAGCAACAGCTTGAAGATTATGGTGTTCAAACAAAGACAATTGAAGTCAAATGCGACAACAAGAGTGCAATTGACCTCTCAAAGAACCCAATCCAGCACAGCAGGATGAAGCATGTCAGCATAAGGCATCACTTCATCAGAGATCATGTACTCAAGAAAGAAATTAAGCTGACTTATGTGCCAACAGATGAGCAGCTTGCTGATATCTTTACAAAGCCTCTAGCACGAGAGCAATTTAGCATACTGAGAGAAGCCATTTGTATGTTTAATCCACTGTCTTAAATTCCTAAGTAAAAATGTGTTATGATGCATGCTGAATGAATGTTAACATGCTGAGTATTTTAAAAAAGTATCTGTCAAAATCACATGCCCAGAAATAAATGCACACTGAGTGAGTTATCTCATGCCGAGTAACTAAACCTCTACAACTATCCGTTGAACAAAACTGACTACTCAGAATACGAAGCGTTTATACCAACAAACGCTGAGTAAAGGTAATCATTTGCATTTAATGCAACCGCACGCGTAATGACACCTGTACTGCGCATGCGCCGAATACGTCTTAAAAGTGTCATACATGTCAGGGTTTCTGCCGATTGGACAACCCAAGGGCAAAACCGACTTAAATTCACACGGAACCCTAGATTAAAAATCTATAAATAGTAGGTATTTCTCACTACCTTCTCTTTACGCGCACTGAACTTTAGAACGCTTCAGAATTTCCTTAAGCACCTAAGAACTTCCCAAGATGACAAAACCCTCTTTCAATGTCTCCGGTGCCGGTCGTTCCCAGACCACCACTGATGAACAAACAACCAGCAATCCCCCAACTCAGCCTTCACCCTCCAAAGCTGCTGGTCATGGCAAAGAAAAAGCCATTCAAGCTCAGGGGAAACCAGCTGAACCTAGACAATACATTCGAGTATTGGAGAACGTACGGGAATGGAAAGTGGAAGCTTCTCGCTGGGTTTCTCAAACCTTCATCGATTCAGAACAACCGTTCTGTGAATGGATAAAGAACAACGGCTGGACCGAGTTGTTCTCCTTGCGTTTTCCCACCTACCCTGACTTGGTTATGGAATTCTACCATAACCTCAATGCTGACGTAAAAGACCATGACTACTTAGTCACCGAAGTCAGAGGAAAAACCATCTTCATAAACCCAACGTACTTGGGATCCCTACTCAGCCTCAAGACTGAAGGTGCCGAATTAAGAAGAAACGGTGACCAGGAGGACATCTACTATAATGAAACTTTCTGTAAGCCTGCTGGGTACATTGGAGAGGTATCCAGCTCGTCCATGGGTCAGCATCAGAAGATGGCCCATTTCCTGCTAGTTCAACTAATCTACCAAAAGGTCAACTGCACCAGCTCAGCATCACACTTCGAGATGTGCTTTATCTGGCACATGCTGACCTACAAACCAATAAACATGCCAGTGTTTCTCATAGCTGGGTTTCTGCGCAGTACCAACAATCTTCGACTCGGCTCATTGATCACTAAGATCCTTATTGATCACAAAGTTGACCTTCAAGGAGAAACTTGCATTAAGGGGTCGGAGATCACTGCAGCCTCACTACGTGCTCTCAAATTCAATCAGCCCTTAAAGAAGGGAAAGTTCGTTGAGCTGCCTGAAGATCAAGTCAAAGAAGAACTACCTGCTGAGGTGATTGTTCCAGCAAAAGGCAAAAGAACAAAAGCTCCTGCTATCAGAAAAAGGAAGCCTACTGGCACCCCATCTAAGGAAACTGAGCCTCAATCCAAGAAATCCAAATCTGCTGCTGAGTCAAACTTAGAGACTACTCAGTCAGCTGAAAAGCACTGCAGGCAAGATGAGCCTGCAACTGAGGGTACAGCTGGTGCTGCTCAGAAGAAGCAAACGACTTCTACCCTTTCACCCATCCATGCTCTTCCACTTGACTTCATTGTCACGTCGGACTCACATTATGCTCAGCATTGTGCTGAAGAAACTAAGCAACATGAAAATGCGGTGGACCTAGACGAACACTTCGTCGCTCAGCTTGAGGAAGAGCTTGAGAACGACGATACTGAGGATGAAGGGAATGCACAGGAGCAAGCGGAGGAAGCTGACTCTGAAAGGACAGCCGGTGAAAATGCTCAAGCTGATCAAGCTACTACTGAGTCAGTCGATGGAGTTGAACAACATCACGAACAAACTGACCAGCAACCTACCGATCAGAACATACAAGGCTCTCCATCTCAAGCTGATGAGAATCAAGCTAATCTTCCTCATGTACAAAAGCCCAGAAGAAGAAGACTGGTAAAGGCCAACATCTTAGACCAACCAGTCAGCGCACCGTTACATGATCCTTCCAAAGTAAAGATGACCTTCTTTAGGAAGCCAGTTCCTTCTGCATCAACTCCTCAGCCTTCCCAGGCCTTAGAAAAACAAGCCTCTGTTTCTACACAGGAACATGCCGAACAACCTAACCCTATCAATCCAACAATCCACACCGAGCAAACTCAAGAAGAAAACATAGCACCCGTCAGCTCTGAACCTGTCCAACCTGAACATTCCACTGAAGCTGACCCTGCTCACCAAACATCTGGACAACAGGATTTTGATTTGACAAAATTAATTAAGTGAAATTAAATATTCTATAACACATTAAGTTTAAATGCTTTGATTTACTGTTACTAATGTGTTTGTTCAATGTTGAGTTTATAATTGTTATAAGACATAAAGATCATAAGGCCCAAGCCCTATATGGAAGTCAAGGCCCAAGTCAAACGAGCCCAAGATCACTCAGCCCGCATATTTCAAAACGCTGCCGTTGAGTATTGAAACGGAGCTCACCAATGAAGGATCGAGAAGATCCACGTAGACAACTTCGGTATGAAGCTGCTGAGCTGTCTCGACAAAACGTACAAGACAGCCGCTGACTACAAAGCAACTTCCAGACCAAGTATTTCCTCTGTTGGTAAAGAACAGAAGATGCAGGAAGCTGTCTGTTTGACATTACCCGATTTGGAGGAACATACTGCCACACTGACCGAAGAACAGAAGATGCTGGAATCTGATTGGCTAAGAGAACTGCTGAACAGACTGAGTGAAAGCGACATGAAGCCGTTTCCCTCCAACGGTTATTTCGAAATTCGAAATAACCAGAAGCTCTCACAGCTCTCTATAAATAGAGCATTCAGAATCCACATTCACCAGAGAACTTTGAGCAAAAGCCGTTACGCTGACCAAACGTGTACAAAAGTTCTCCATCAAAAGCAAAGCAAATTCTTACACTACAAGCTTATTCATTTGTGTAAAAGTCTAGAGTGATTGATTCTCAATCATCTAAGGTGTTCTAGCAATTGTTGTTTAGGACAAATCTTAATCATTTCTAGGAATAGAAAGGAGAGGCTGAGTACTCGGTTTTAAGTACTCAGCGGAGAGATTAGGATTGAGTAGAAGTATAGAGGAAGGTACTCTTGTCATACTCAATTGCTGATATTGTAAAAGGTTTAAGGCTCTACCTTTAAAGAGCTCAGTAGAGGATTTGAAATCTCGAAAGTGTTCCGGGGACAGGACGTAGGCTTAGAAGAAGCCGAACCTGGATAAATCTGCTGAGTGAAGTATTTCTAAACCTTAACTCCTTATTTATATTGCTTGCTTAAAACAAACTAAAACTGACCAAGTAAAAGAGGTCAAGCTGAGTTGTGCGCTGCCAACGAATTAAGTCAGGAATAAACTCTAAGTGCTATTTCCTGACCTAAGCAACGAAACTGACCTAGTCACCAGTTGACTAAGCCAGTGTCTTGTCGATTGATCAGCGCCGCTATCATACAATCTTTTCTTAAGAAAAATAAATTTGCCCTAATTATTTAAAAAGGGTAAAATAGTTCCTAACCCCCCCCCCTTGGAACTATATTTGCAACCTTACAAGGGACCAACAAACTGGATTGGGGATAAACCGTTAATTGAGGTGTGTTCTGCCCCCCCCCCCCCCCCCCCCCCGCCTAGTGATATACGCAACTGGAGGATTGCCGATGTGGTTGACTCGGAAGGGGACTGGATCTGGTCAAAGTTTGATACTTTCTTTAGCCTTGAGACTCTCCTTAGAATGCGGGGAGTGAAGGTGAGTAATCAAGAGGAAGACTTGGATAGGCACTGCTGGGCGCTGACTAACAATGGAGTTTATTCTTGCAAATCGGCCTTTGAAGCTTTCTCTCTCTTTAGATCTGATCCTCCCTCGGATGTGTGGAAGTCGATTTGGACCCTTAAAGTTCCTTTTCGTATTAGGAGTTTCATGTGGCTGGGCGTTAAGGACAGGCTTCTTACTAATTCGGATAGGCACAGAAGGCACTTGGCTGATTCTGGAGCTTGCAGTAGATGCAGAGGCCATGTTGAGACTTTGTGCCATGCTCTTAGAGATTGCTCTAATAGTAAAGAGGTTTGGAGGAAAATTCTCCCACACCATATTTTCTCTTCCTTCATGGCACATTCTGAGGTCGACTGGTTCTCTGATGGTGTTAGAGGAAAGTTGCTTCCATACATGGAGCATGGTGACATTTTCTTTGCTATTATCTGTCACCAAGTTTGGAAATGGAGAAACGAGGAGATTTTTGGAGATAAAACTGTTTTTATGACAAACTTAGCTGATTTCTTCTCGAAAAAACTTTTCTCTATTATCGATAGTTTCAAAGGAGAGTCCATTGCCAGAGCCTCTCAGTGTTGTGATGTCCATCTCGTGGGATGGAGCAGGCCAAGAGAGGGGGTTGTGAAGCTGAATACTGATGGTTCCTGCCTCAGTAACGGTAAGATTGCGGCTGGAGGTGTGCTTAGAGATGTAGGGGGCGCCTGGCTTTCTGGGTTCTCCCAGAATTTAGGGTTGGGTTCTTCCTTTTCTGCGGAGCTCTGGGCTATTCTTACTGGAATCAATCTTGCTAAAAGGCTGGGTGTTAAGAGGCTCTCTGTGGAGTCTGATAATTTGGAAGCAATCAAAATGATTTCTGAGAATCATTCTATGGGTCTTAACAGTCGCAACCTCATCAAAGCTATTAAAAGGCTTTGCTCCTCCTTTGAGTTCGTAGAGTTCAGACACATTTTTAGAGAGCAGAATCGTGCTGCTGATCGCTTGGCGGCGGCGGACCATAAAGGGACGTTAGGCGTTACTACCCTTCCTATTTCCCCTAGTTTCATCTCTCCTCTTCTCTTAGAAGATAGAATTGGGGTTAGCTTCCCTAGGCTAATTCCTGGGTAGTTTGTTGTTGTTCGTTTTTCTTTTCCTTTTCTACCAAAAAAAAAGGGCTCAATTTTATTCTCTCGCCCCGGGCATACAAAAGGTCAGGAACGGCCCTGAGAGAAACTATTACGATCTATATATTAGGTTTTTATATCTTTTTTATTTTATTATGTATAAATAATTGCTAATGTATTAATACTACGGAGAAATGAGAACATTGAGTCATGCTAGCAAATTTTTATAAAAAATACAAAATGAAAAAGTCTAAGACATAGTGCAAAGAAACATTTCATCTGTAAATTGAAATATCCTTGATACGATAAAAAGAAACTACATAAGTGTTCATTGTATATGTTATTGAGGAAATGTCAAAAAGGTGATTGGTTTTCAAAGTTTGTAGAGATTAGATTCTTTAATATTGAATGCAAATAAGACCCAAAAAGTCAGAAAAACCTTATACATTTTTCTTATTTTCTTGAGATATGAAAATGAATCGATAAACAAATGAAACGATTGAAGGAAAATAGGCAAACGTTTGGCAGCGGAAATATAAAAATTTTAACCTTTTTTCCATTAACCCAATATATGTTAATCATTATTTCATATAAAGAGGGATAGAAGGAAATACCTTTTGATGTTCTATCTACCGTTGCAATCGAAGTGCTCACAACTCTTACTTCGAGTTCCCGAGCACAAGATAAAAACACAATTCAAAACCAAGTTAGAATTCAACCGTATGAAAGCAATCAAGAATAGATTGCCTCTAATTAATCAACACAAGATCAAGGAATAGAGAAAGAGACTAATAATCAATTGAAACGGAAGGAAGCGGTGAATAATCTCGTCCTCAACAAGGGGGTCGAAATCCTTCTCTTCGGTAGACACTGTCTTAGCCGAAATTTACACATAGGGGGGTATATATACTCTCTTGTATCTAAACCCTAGTTAGATAGAATTAGGTTACTAAATAAGAATTTAATTCGAAATATAATTCTTATTTATTATCTATAATTATATCTAAATATAAAGATAATAATAATAACCTTTTAGGATAATAATAGGAGCAATTTAATCTCATTAAACCTCCTAACTTATTTATCCTTTAATTAATTTAATTCACAATCATAATCTAATTAGGATTGCTTAAAATCAAATTAATTTCTTTATGTAATTTATACATAAAAATCGCCCCCCCTTGCTTACTGGGCCTTAGTGGACTCAGTTGGGCTTCCATCAATTAATTAACATATGTTTATCTTTTGGGCTCCAAGTCTTATGTGTGACCCATTAGGTTCTTATTGCTTCTAGCCATATGCAACTATTAAATTAATTTTCTCAGAATTATATTTAATCTTTGCATAACGGAATGAGTACGCGAAATGTGATTAGCAAATCCGAAACATTCCCCCAGAGCTATAAGAAGACAGGTTGATTCTGTCGTTGACCTTTCCGTATTAGTTACAGTATAATTCGATCCTTTATCAACTACATCATTAAACTGAATCTTATGACTATGGATAATATCAAGTCACATATAGCGAGACGTTCGTTTTACTTATACAGGCCGAGTTAACTCCAATTAGATAGGTTAAGTGAAATCTGTATTTCAAGTCTTAAGCTATCACCTTGCAAGGATTTAGAGTCAAGTCTTCCACAAGCGATCCTTGGACGTATCTCCCATTTATCGGGAGTGACAAATGCTCAATCTAATGTATAACTATCCTGCAATTACTTCCTGTGATACCCAACGTCTGCCGTTCACACCCCAGAGTCATCTCTGTTATGGATCGTGTTACAACAGAATCAAAGCATCACATTCCATAATCCAGAATCACTAATTAACATTCCTTTGAGTCTGAGGATTACTTATACCTATTAATACCAATGAGATGAACAGGTGACAAGGATAAATCTACCCATCCTGTTATCTCAAGTCGGGTCCCCAATCCTAATGAACTCCCTTTCATTGGATCCATGTAACTGTCCAGATATCTGCATATCTGAAGCTTGTGAGATCAGCTCTCTGTCTCGATAGAAGACATTGTTACATACAAGTCTCAACAGTGATATGTCAATCCTATTTCTAAACATATTACTTGACTTGGGGGTGGTTTTAAGTTTATTAGTTTATTATAAAGTTTCGTCTCACTTCATGCTTGTATGAACACTTTATAATCACTTTAAACAAACTTAGGGATTTCCTTTTGTTAGACTTATTTAGTTCTTAAAAGAGGTTGCCTTTATGTAGTTTATGAAACCATATCTATTTAAAACAAATGATGTAAAGAACACTTCATTTACATTAAGTTCATATCCTAGAACAATTGTCTATAGGACACTAAACCCCAACATACTCCCACTTGGACTAAAGCCAATTGTTTCTACAACTTATCCCAGTAGAACTTAGATGATGATCATGTACTTTCTGGGCTAAGGGTGATAGGGGTATTTTACCCCTATCTTTTAGCGTGATTTACAGGTTGATTTTGGATAAAATAAATAAGTTTAATTACAAAAATAAAGTGTTTTGATAAAATAAAGAAATAAAAATAAATCTCGTACTTTCAGTTAATTTTCCGTGCTTTTGATCAGTTTAGGAAATAAAAACGTCAAGCTAACTCGGCTTGCAAGATTTGTATATCAGGTACGAGCTAGGAGCAATACTCAAATACGCGGGGCGTATCATCCTTTACGCGGGGCGTGAAACATGTTGTCAACAATAATTGCCTTATCCGCAGGCGCTATGTGGAATTGACTCAGCATACGCGGGGCGTATGCCACCTTACGTGGGGCGTATGACACATGTCGGAAATGATTGGCCTAATCCTGAAAGTCAGACTGCACTGTCTCCCTGAGTCAACTCTTCGTACGCGGGGCGTATAACCATACACGCGAGGCGTACCAGGCAATTCCTCAATGATAATAACTCAGAGACTCTTTTACGCGGGGCGTACTTCAGCTACGCACGGCGTAAAAGCTCCAATAGTTAGGGATAGTGTGTAGTTGTGTCTTACTTTACCCCAAAGTAATCGTCGCTTAAATAACATACGAAACCGAGTCGTCTAATACTTGTAATTATAAATCCCGTGGATTCGATACCCGGTCTTAACCGGATTATTACTTGATACGACGGGGTACACTTGCCCCTAAGTAGTCGTAGCGTCTAGTAGAGTTAAGAGCAATTTACAAAGATCACATCCATAGATATAGAGTCCGCACTGATATACATTTCGTCGTGAAAACTCTACCACTAGGCGTCGCGCACATCAAGTTTTTGGCGCCGTTGCCGGGGATTTATAATCTCCTACAATATTAGACAAAAACGTTTCATTGTTAGTTTAAGCATTCTTTTTGTATAAATTGTTTATATATACCTTGACTAACATTATTCTTTCTTGTTGATAACCTTTTATACTTCTTTTTACTTTATGCACACCCGATCGAAAAGTGATTCTCTTATTCCTATTGATCTCGAAATTGAACGTACTCTTTGTAGGATTCGAAAAGAAAGAATGGCAAACCCCAACGCCGAGGTCAACCAACCCGACGGAAACCAAAGGCCACACGTGAACAACATTCGCGGGGGCAATGATACGCGTTCGATGATGGAGATCCTTGCTCTGCATCGCCCCCAGAATCGTAATGGCATTGTTGCTCCCACGATCCCAGCCAACACATACGAGATCAAGACCGGCATGATCCAACTGATACAACAATGTGGTCAATTCGGAGGGGAACTCCATGAGAACCCCAACGAACATTTGGATAAATTTCTTATGTGTGCCGATACCTCTCGGTAAAATGGTGTTCCCGTTGAGGCTGTGAGACTGAAATTATTTCCTTTTTCATTGACAGGACAGGCGTTGGAATGGCTACACTCATTGGAGGCGGGATCCATCACGTCATGGGAGGAGCTCGAAAAGGAGTTCCTTTCCTACTATTTTCCGCCATCCAAAACAGTCAAGTTACGGACCGATATCACGTCCTTCAGGCAATTGGAATGCGAGGCCCTTCATGCAGCTTGGGCTAGGTTCCGGAAGTTGCTCCGAAACTGCCCCCACTATGACATCCCGAAGCACGACTTGGTAAGCACTTTTTACCACGGGTTAACCCCCACTAACCGTGCGACTATTGATTCCGCTGCAGGTGGGGATCTATTTCGAAAGTCAGTTAGTGTGGCCTACGAGCTCATTCATGAGCTCGCAAGGAAAAGTGTGCAATGGCAAGAGGATCGGCTTACCAGCCCGTCGCGACACCAGACGTTCGCTGTGGAGAAAGAGGCTCCGAAAAGCTCCATAGCAAAAATGAACAAGAAACTTGACTCGTTGATCGCCCAATTGAGCCTCAATAAAAGTGTGCAGGTCCTGATGTGCACTCACTGTGGTGGAGACCATGATGCGTTTAATTGCCAAACCGGTAGCCCTTTCGCCGGCGATGCCGAAAATGTAAGTTATATAAGAGGCAACCAAAGGTATAATTCCCATCTGAACTCCTATTCTCACCACAATAATAATAATAATAACGACGGATGGAGGCCTCGGTACCAACACCCGAACTTATCATATGGCAATAATAATAACGTGTTGAGGCCCCCATCCGGCTTTGAGCAGGAATTTCAGGAAAACGGGCTCGGGCAATCACAAGCCGCGCCCGGTAATCGGAACGCTCCACCTTCCAACAATGTACACGACCAATCGGTCACGTCTTTGTTGAAGGACATATTAACCCATCTTTCCGATAGCGAAGTGTTTTGCAGGGATCTTAGCCGCTAGGTGGCCCACCTAAACCGTCAACAACAAGAAAGGCCACTAGGAACCCTCCCGGCGAACACTGAACAAAACCCGCGGGGTAAGAATCGGGAATCCGGACAGGTGATAACGCTCCTCAACAATAGGGGTTCGGACCCGTCAAGTTCCAACCCGGACATCTTGCCCTAAGCCGCGGCATGAGAAAGTCGAGCTACTTCGACTATAAACGTAGCACTGGTTTGAATTACTCGAACCCTTTTGTTTATATGCATTATAAATTTTTGTTCCTTTCTTTTCTCTTTATTTTTCTTCCTTTTTGAGTTATTGTTTTACATTTTATTTTCGCTTGTGTTTTAATTTTTGCTTTCATTTTTATTCTTAGCATAGTTTCTATTATTTTTATAAAACCAAAAGAAAAACAAATCCCACATTAATCCAAAAAAATTTTTAAGGTACGCGGGACGTATAACCCCATACGCCCCGCGTATCTTACAATTAATCCCAAATAAATGCCACATAAAGGACACGCGGGGCGTACCCTAGGGTACGCCGCGCGTATCCTCGGGGAGTTGTGAATCACAACTCCCCATGGCAGCTTTTCCTTCCTAACCTCCCATCATTTCTCTTCCCCAAAAATCTTTCCCACTTCTCCACTCCACCTCTTCTTCCATCCAATCAACTTCCATCCTTTCAAATTCAAATCCTCAACCTCCCTCAACAATAAATTTACATTAACTACCCTCTTAATTTCAAAATTAAAACACCCAAAAATATTAATTAAACATAAAAACCATAAAAAACATTAACACCTCATTAATAACATCATATATCAAAACTCCAAAAAAAAATTCAAAATACATCTAAAACCGAAAAAGATTTTTCACATTCCGTTTTACGTGCGGCGTACTCCCCCGTACGCCCCGCGTCCCTGCCTTTTTCTTCCATCAAAAAGGGCAGGAGGTGCACTACGCGTGGCATACCCCCATGTACGCCCTGCCTATCGCACCCCTATTGTGCAATTAAGCACTCAAAAGGTGGGATACGCGTGGCGTGGCCGCTTCACGCCGCGCGTACCCCTCCTGGGGATCCGAGTTTTGCTTGGATCCCCACTTCCTTCCTATAAATATCCTTCCTTTTTCCTTCTTTTTCTCCACTCATTAACCCAACTCTTCCCCAACACTCATCTCCCACTCTTTCTACTTCTCCTCCATTCCTCACTATTGTCATGGCACGAAAAAGAGCCGCCGACATACGCCCCCACGGTCCACTCGGGCCCGATCCTCCCGTTCCGCACAAAACCAACAATCACCTCCACCTCCCGAACGGGAGGAAACACCCCCCCTCACCCACCTATACCGGGCTCCTTTTCACCTTCTCACCGAGGAGGAGGCCACCCGGTACGAAGACCTTTGTGCCGCCACCGTCATGGAGCTTCCCTATATCCCACATAGCGTGCTCGATCAACACGATCTCGGCATGCCTTTTGAAGCTCGTCTCCATGCCCTCGGGTGGTACGACATTTATAGTAAAGAATACCACGTGTACCCATCACTAGTGGTGGAGTTCTACACCACCCTCACCTCCAACAACGTCCCCGGAGCCGCACTCTTCAACTTCCGCCTCCACAATCGCCCCTTCTCCATTGACACTCAATGGCTCCAACACCATTTCACTTTCCAAACGGAGGGGGGCAGATCCAGTTGGCCCCGACGGCATTGCCGCTCATGAGTTTTGGGCCTCCATTACCGGGTCCGATGACTATCACATCTCCAACCTCCGCCCATCTCTCATTTGTGACCCTATCCTCTAACTTCTCCACCGTTTCATCTCATTTTACTTTTCGGGGAAGTCCGAGGCCTCTAAGGTCAACAAACACAAACTGTTGGCCCTCTACTGTTGTGTCAATGGGCTCACCTATGACCTCGCCTATCACGTGGCTGCTCACCTCCACTCCACGCCCATCCGGAAGCGGGCCAAGCTCGGTTTTGGCCACCTCGTCACCATCTTCGCCCTCACCGCTCTCGGTGAAGCTGCCCTCGAGCGCCTCCCGCGCCTTGTGCCTCAGCCAATGGACAAAAACGCTTTTAAATCCTTAAAGCATCCAACTTTTGGCCCGAGCGAGACTTCGGGGGCGGCTCACTCCAATGAGGACGGGGACTCGGATTCAAGCATGGGTCTCAACTTTAGCCCCCCGCTTCTCCACGACCTCAACGCTCTTTATGCTCGTTTGGATATCTTGGAGGATAACCAACGTCGTGATCGGACTCATTTCGACTCCCGCTTCGATACCCTCGAGGCTCAAAGGCTAGCGGATAGGGCTAACTTTGACGCCTTCACCAACGCCTTCTACACCCACTTCAACATCCATGACAATCTGCCTCCACCACAACCATAGTTTCCATTTTTCTTTCTCTTTTATGTTTTCTTTATGTATTTTCTTTTGTTATTTCCTATCTTATTTTTATGTTTTTTATGTACGATGTTGTTTCTAATTAAAAACGTTAAGTTCCGTTTGTGTTTTGTGCTTTCGCTATTTTCGTTTTTATTGTTTAGAATAACACCACGCAGGGCGTACCCCATGGTACGCCCCGCGTACCGCCCATTTTTATGCTTAAAAAAGTTCAGAAACTCAAACACGCGGGGCGCCCTGTTCCTACGCCCCGCGTATTTGAGTCTCTGACTCCAAAAGCAATAAAAATACCGCCCTACGCGGGGCGCCCCCCTATTACGCCCCGCGTATTTGAGTCTCTGACTCAAAACGCAATAAAAACGCTGCCCTACGCGGGGCGCCCCCCTGGGTACGCCTCGCGTAGGGCCCCTGACCACTAAGGGTCTTCTTTTCCTTCCTTACCTTTATTTTTCTTGTTTTTGTTTTAATTTCTTTTTACGACGCCCTTGGAATAGGCGTTACTTTAAATAACGCGGAGGGTCGTGCAACCCCGCACTTAACGTTTGTTTTGCACTAACAAAAACAAAAATAAAAATAAAATAAATACAAAAATAATTAAACTACTTTATTGAATCTTTCAAATTTTTCCCAACACGCTATCCCTCCGTCGGAAATTAATTAAAGTTCCGTTATTTGTCATCAAAAATAAAAGACGTCGACACAAGGGGATGACCTAATTAAGGAATTTTAGTCTTGGTTTTGAAATTAGGGAATTTGTGCAAAGCTTAGGATAGTACTAAACTAAGGCATTGAGGCTTAACCCAAATGTTATCTCCATAATAAACTTTAAAAAGGCAATAGAAACGGGATAGTTGAGAATTTAGCGAAGACTTGATAGTACACAATTTAAACCCGAATCTTTGTGAGGTATTTTTGAGCCTAAAAGAGTTCGTACGAGAACTCTAATTCTTTCACAATTTTTCGAGACCTTTGACTTCACTCGACTCATAGAATTTGCATCCAATACCGGGTTAAGTACACTTATTTTTGGTAAAAAGGCAATAGATGATAAACCGAACCCACGTAGGCTAATTTTCCTTAATTTATTTTTCTCGTTTTCATTGAATATTAGGAAACCCCTTCGAGCCTATTAACCAACTTTTTTTTGTTAATACCCTTTTAACATTTAACCCTTTTTCCTCTTGTTCAAATACCGACATAACCAAGTTGCACCCGAATTACCCGAAATAAGTCACGGCCTTAGCAAATGAGCACCATAAGCTTTCAAAATTTTGTTTTTGTGCCTCTATCAAAACAAAGGATACGATAAAAATAAAAAGGCATTCTCAAGCTCCACCCGAGCAATTTTGAAGTATATTTTGTAAAATTCGCCAAAGCCGAAATAAACAAAAATACGGTGCAATCACAAAACGGTATTTTTGAACTCGAGTTTCTTTAAACTAACCACTAAAGAAGCCACCCACATTACAACCCCCCTTCGGGTTCATTTTTAATGTTGCCTAACCATATTTTAGGAGGAAAAACCCGGATGAAAATGCAAATTCAACATGATCTCGAGTAAGTGCAAAGAAGAGTGCTAAAACACCGACCCACCTAAAATTGAGCGTAAGAGCGAAATCCCTTGGTGAGGTACTATCGGGTTCTCAAAAGATATTCAACCCCCGTTAATATTGCCCATTAATCTTGATCATGGAGGTTTCAAACAAGTTTCGTACTCAATTGGTTGCGTAGGTACTTACCGAAACCTTTGCATAAAACCATAACTTTGAAATCACGCACTTGGCAAAACCAACCTTCGGTTTGTTTCTTAATTTTCTCAATCCCTTGTCTTTCGATTTCTTTTACTTGAGGACAAGTAAAACTTTAAAGTCCGAGGAGGTTTGATAGGGGCATTTTACCCCTATCTTTTAGCGTGATTTACGGGTTGATTTTGGATAAAATAAATAAGTTTAATTACAAAAATAAAGTGTTTTGATAAAATAAAGAAATAAAAATAAATGTCGTACTTTCAGTTAATTTTCCGTGCTTTTGATTAGTTTAGGAAATAAAAACGTCAAGCTAACTCAGCTTGCAAGATTTGTATTTTAGGTACGAGCTAGGAGCAAAAATCTACTCAAATACGCGGGGCGTATCATCCTTTACGCAGGGCGTGAAACATGTTGTCAGCAATAATTGCCTTATCCGCAGGCGCCATGTGGAATTGACTCAGCATACGTGGGGCGTATGCCACCTTACGCGGGGTGTATGACACATGTCAGAAACGATTGGCCTAATCCTGAAAGTCAGACTGCACTGTCTCCCTGAGTCAACTCTTCGTACGCGGGGCGTATAACCATACACGCGAGGCGTACCAGGCAATTCCTCAATGATAATAACTCAGAGACTCTTTTACGCGGGGCGTACTTCAGCTACGCACGGCATAAAAGCTCCAATTCAAGCAATAAAACTCCAGAGACTCAAACACGCGGGGCGTACCTTAGCTACGCAGGGCGTGCTTGAGACAACAAGACACAGAATTGGTCCACATGCAGGAGATTTCTGACGGAATGGGCATTTACGCGAGGCGTAGACCACCTTACGCGGGGCGTATCATGGGATTTCTGCACCAAATAATGTTGCTCCATACTTGTACTTTATGAAATTACAACATTGCCCTTGCTTGATGTCTATAAATAGGAACCTCTTGAACTTCATTAAAAACCACCCAAGAAACAATCACACACTAGAGAGCAAACTATACTTGTTTTGATTATTGTTGTAGTATAGATTCAGTTTTTGTAGCTAAACTCTCCACCTCGAGAGCTTGTTCGGTTGTTCCGGCATTTCATCGAAGCTCCGCTCCACCATTCGTCACCAAGCTCGAGAGTTCCACCTCCACGACCTAGGAGACGGCTTTGAGTCCGATTAGCTAGTTTCAAGGGCGGATTCTCCCCTTTTACATGCTAATTAGCTTGTACTCTTCCTATATACTAGGCTTGGTTGTATTCCATTTATATACATTTCATATTTATAATTTCATGATTTATAAACTCTATTTCCCTTTACGTGTTAGTGTTTGCTACTTGTTTTGATATTGATAATTGATTATTGTGTAGGAGAACGCGATTTCTGACGCCATTCGGGCTATCCTTAGGGAGTTATATAGGTGTTGCCCTACCGGAAGTGACAAACCGGAAACCGTAGGAATTGACAAGCCACGGAACTTACGTGCCCTAGTTTCTAATTCCCCCGCATTAGACACGCCTTGACTAGGAATCACGTAGTCTAAGTGCTTCACGAGTCGGTCCTACTACACTTAGTCATCTTTGCAAGAGTAAACTATTTTCCGTATACATTTAGAGTCGTTATTTATCGTGGTTATAACTTATCGATATTCATCCCACTTCATAGGGTTTTAGCTACACAAATCTGAGTCGCCAATAGTTAGGGATAGTGTGTAGTTGTGTCTTACTTTACCCCAAAGTAATCGCCGCTTAAATAACATACGAAACTGAGTCGTCTAATACTTGTAATTATAAATCCCGTGGATTCGATACCCGATCTTAACCGGATTATTACTTGATACGACGGGGTACACTTACCCCTAAGTAGTCGTAGCGTCTAGTAGAGTTAAGAGCAATTTACAAAGATCACATCCATAGATATAGAGTCCGCACTGATATACATTTCGTCGTGAAAACTCTACCACTAGGCGTTGCGCACATCAAAGGGCTTTGTCAACGGATCTGCAACGTTGTCCTCAGTAGGTACTCTTTCTATTCTCACATCTCCTCTTGCCACAATCTCTCTTACAATGTGGTATCGCTTTAGGTAATGCTTGGATGCATTATGAGACCGTGGTTCCTTTGCTTGTGCAATGGCTCCATTGTTATCACAGTACAGAGTAATAGGATTTACAATGTCAGGCACCACACCAAGTTCTATAATGAACTTCTTAATCCAAACCGCTTCCTTTGCTGCTTCCGCAGCAACGATGTACTCTGACTCGGTCGTAGAGAAAGCTACGCTTCCCTGCTTGGAACTCTTCCAACTGACCGCGCCCCCATTCAAGATAAACAGGTATCCTGATTGGGATCTAAAATCGTTCTCATCTGTGAGATGACTGGCATCTGAAAATCCTTCTATTTTTAGATCCCCTTCTCCGTACACTAGGAACATGTCTTTAGTCCTTCTCAAGTACTTAAGAATGTTCTTGACGGCATTCCAATGCTCGTCTCCCGGATTGCCTTGATAACGACTCGTTATACTTAACGCGAACGCCACGTCAGGTCTAGTGCATAGCATAGCATACATAATCGAACCGATTGCGCTGGCGTATGGGATTACAGCCATGCGTTTCTTATCATCTTCGGTTTTAGGACATTGATGATTGCTTAACTTTACTCCATGTACCATGGGTAAGTTACCTCGTTTCGATTCAAGCATGCTAAACCGCTTTAGCACCTTTTCAATGTATGTAGCCTGTGAAAGACCAAGCAGTCTTCTTGATCTATCTCTGTAGATCTTTATACCAAGTATATAAGCTGCTTCACCAAGGTCTTTCATGGAGAAGTTACCTGATAACCAAACTTTTACCGACTATAGCAGAGCTATATCATTTCCCATTAATAATATATTGTCCACATATAATATTAGAAATGCAACTGAGCTCCCACTTGCTTTCTTGTAAATGCAAGCTTCTTCGCAATTTTGTTCGAAACCAAATTGTTTTATGGTTTCGTCAAAACGCTTGTTCCAGCTTCTAGATGCTTGCTTGAGTCCATAAATTGATCTCTGTAGTTTGCAAACCTTGTTTGCATCCTTTGATATGAAACCTTCAGGATGCATCATATATACATCCTCAAGCAGGTTTCCATTGAGGAAAGCTGTTTTCACATCCATTTGCCAAATCTCGTAATCGTAGTGAGCGGCAATAGCGAGCATTATTTTGATTGATTTGGACATAGCCACAGGAGAGAAAGTTTCGTCATAATCAATTCCTTGTTTCTGACGATAACCTTTCGCTACTAACCTAGCTTTGTAGGTGCTAACCTTTCCATCCATGTCAGTCTTCTTTTTGAAGATCCACCTACACCCAATGGGTTTTATCCCTTCGGGTGGATCAACCAAAGTCAACACTTGGTTGGTGTATATGGAATCCATTTCAGAATCCATGGCCTCGAGCCATGCTTTAGAATCTGGACTGGTAAGAGCCTCTTCGTAGTTTTCGGGTTCGTCGTCTAACACGGGAACCTCATCATCATCTCCCACTAGAAAACCATATCTAATTGGGAGTTCACGAACTCTTTGTGATCTACGAATGGGTGGCACTTGAGTCTCATCTAATGGGACTGCTTCAGGTTCCTCAACCGCCTCTATTGTTTCAGTCGGTGTTTCTTCTTCTTGAACTTCATCAAGTTCAATCATGCTTCCCTTTTCTGTTTCTTCGAGAAACTCTTTCTCTAAGAAGGTTGCGTGCTTGGATACTATTACTTTCTGATCATCTGGATGATAGAAGTAATACCCTACAGTTTCCTTAGGATATCCAATGAAGAAACATTTATTAGATTTAGAATCTAGCTTGTCTGACGCTATGCGTTTGACAAATGCTGAACAACCCCATACTCTCATGAATGAGAATGTGGGTTTCCTACCAACGAACAATTCATATGGTGTGGAACTAGCGGATTTAGTTGGTACTCGATTTAGGGTGAAGAGGGCAGTTTCTAAGGCATAGCCCCAGAATGTCTTTGGAAGTAATGCTATGCTCATCATATATCGTACCATATCTAGTAAGGTACGATTCCTCCTTTCGGATACACCATTGTGCTGTGGTGTATAGGGAGGTGTCCATTGTGAGCATATCCCACACTCAGTTAGATAATTCAGAAAATCATCTGAAAGATATTCGCCACCTCGATCGGATCGAAGTATCTTTATTTTCTTTCCTAATTGATTTTCTACTTCATTCTTGAAGCATTTGAATTTCTCAAAAGCTTCGGACTTGTGCTTCATCAAGTAAACATAACCATATCTGGTATGGTCGTCTATGAAGCTTATGAAGTATCTGAATCCTCCTCTTGCTTGGACCGACATAGGACCGCATACATCTGAATGTATTAATCTTAGAGTGTCTGATACACGCTCACCTTTATTGCTAAAGGGTGTCTTTGTCATTTTACCTTTTAAACATGCTTCGCATGTTTCCAATGATTCAGAATCAATTGAATCTATAAGCCCATCTTGATGTAGCTTAAGCATGCATCTTTTGTTTATATGGCCTAAACGATAATGCCACAAGTAAGTCGAATTATCTAGCTTATGTCTTTTGGTATCAATTGCGAATACAGAAATTTTGTCATCTAGCACATAAATCTCATTTTGTGATATTCCTGAAAAATAGAAAATCCCATCTCTATAAAACTCGCAATGTTTGTCTTTTATTGAAATATGAAAACCGTCGTCAACAAGACGGCTAATAGAAATAATGTTTCTGGACATTTCTGGAACATACAAACAGTTCCCTAATTCTATTACAAGCCCAGAGGCCAAACTTAAAGCATAATTTCCAACAGCGAGGGCGGCAACTCTTGCTCCATTTCCCACTCGCAAGTTTATGCTTCCTTTCTTCAATTCCTTAGTCCGTCTGAGTCCCTGAATGTTCATACAAATATGAGATCCACATCCGGTATCTAATACCCAAGATTCAGATAGTGAAATTGTATTTATTTCAATATAAAACATACCAGATGTTGAAGTCCCTGCTTCTCCCTTTTTGAGGGAGGCTAGGTACACCAAACAGTTTCTTTTCCAATGCCCGTCTTCACCACAAAAGTGGCACTCTCCTTTGGGCTTCTTCACTTCCTTCCCCTTTATTTTGGTGAGCATGGCTCCCTTGCCCTTCTTAGGATAGTTAGGATTGGGAGGGTTCCCTTTCCTCTTCTGTGATCCTTCAATAGCAAGGTCCGGTATTCCCTTGTTTTCTTTCATATTGGGCTTGACTGTCTCGAGCATATTTGCAAGCTCTTCAAGAGAGGTTTGCAAGCCATTCACCTGGTAGTTCATGATGAACTGTGAATAACTCTCGGGGAGGGATTGAAGAAGTAAGTCTACACTTAGTTCATGATCCATCGCATCTCCAATACTAGAAAACTTGGTAATAAGGCCAATCATCTTGACACAATGTGTCATTACAGATGTGCCCTCCTGCATCTTGCATCTATATAACTGTTTTGTTATCTCATAGCGTTCGCACCGAGTTTGATTCCCAAACAACTCTTTCAGGTGCGCGACCATGGAATAGGCATCCAGCTCCTCATGTTGCCTTTTCAATTCCGGTGTCATTGATGCAAGTATGATGCATCCCGCATGATCGTCATCAGCGTTATGCTTTAGGTAAGCATAAAATTCTTGGTAGGGAGCATCATCCGTCGGGTAAGGGGGTATCGGTGTATCAAGTACATACCCTATCTTATCGAACTTCAAAACGATTTTGAGGTTACGAAACCAGTCGATGAAGTTTGAACCGTTCAACTTGTTATCGGTAAGTATATTTTGCAGATTGGTTTTAGTCATGATTTTAGGAGTGTTTTAATTTAACCTGGGAGTGAGAAAGAGTAAACGTACGTTATTCATTTGCTTTAAAATCTATCAATCTAAAATTATAGGTCTTTTAATTCATTTTAAATTGCTCCCACTATTTTGCCAAATTAATAGCCCTCCATATTAATTCGAAGAATTTCACAAATCCTTTAGTGAGCTAGGATCCTAACTCCTGAGATTTCACCTTGAGTTTGCTCAACAAGCTAGTCTCATTTGTTAGGTAGATTCATGTAATCAATCACATCTTTAATGTGATTCCTAGGTTATTGGGTTACTAAACACATTAGTAACTAATATGCTATTCATATTAATCCCAACCATATTGCCCATTAGTTTATGATAACATGAGTTTGCTCATCCAATTACCATAATCTAATTTAAGTATTACCCCATATTCATGAAAGAACGATTTTCGATAATTCAGGTGTTACCATAAGACCCCGAGCTTGAGTTTGCTCAACAACTCAAAGGCCCCCAGTACTGCCGGCTGAATTATAATATTAGGGAGGGGCAACCGATTTTAATAACTTGCTTATTTACTTAACTTTTAATTAGTGAGGGATTTTTATTTTAAGTCTCATAATCTAACTTAGTCTTGATTTGCTTTAGCATACATCAGACACATACATTGGTGTTATGGACATATTGTCTAAATTATTCCGTCGAGCCAGAGACGGAATAAAAGGCCAAACCTAGGGAAATACTAACTATTACATATTTCTCTTTAGGTCCTCCGTCTTCTCCATGGCGCCTTGAAATTACATATTAATTTCTATACTACTAAAGAAAACTTCAATTAACTTGAAGGGAATTAGATGAGAGCAGAAATTAGAATAGATAGTAGAAAGGCAGGACTCGCAGGCCCTATTTCAAAAATACCAAAAGACTAAATAGAGGGTCCAAATATGTCCATAACTCCAAACATACATAGACTCAATTAAATAAATTTAATTGGTTGATTACATAAAATATTTATGTAATATTTAGGTTAATCACATTAACTCATCAAATTAACTTTCATCCAATTTTAATTCTATCAGTTTCGTATCTTCTATATTAACCTATTAGATTAATACAACTATACAAAACTTTATTTATGCATATCCCAATTATTTTGATTTTAATACTTTTGATTTACAAATAGGTAAAACAAACTTTTAAATAAATTCTTTCATCCGATAATCAAAAAAACAGAAAACTATTAATTTCTGAAACATATATGTATATAAATATATTTAAAAACTATTTTAAAACGATTTTAAAATATGTAGGTTTCGGGCCGGGCCCGAACACGTGGCTGCCGCAGGACAGCAGTCGGGTTGCGCCTCACGAGCTGCTGTCCAATCTTTTTTTTTAAATATGTATATATATATATATATATATATATATATATATATATATTGGTTTTAAAACGATTTTCAGAAAATAAGAAAAACTTATTAAAGATTTTCCGTTTTATCTTTAGAATAATAAAACTAACTTTTATCAATCTAACTATAAAACTAATAGATTTTGTTATAATGATTATCAACCAAAATAATTAGGAACATATGCATAATCTATTTTAATTAACAATTAATTAAAAATTATTTATCTTTAGAATTAATTAATCAAAACAGTGTCGTGAATTAACCTAAATATAAATATTCATTCAATCTGATTGAAAAACTTCTTAATTTTCATATATGAAATAACGGATTTAACGCAGGCTCTGATACCACTGAAGGAAAATAGGCAAACGTTTGGCAGCGGAAATATAAAAATTTTAACCTTTTTCCATTAACCCAAGATCCGTTAATCATTATTTCATATAAAGAGGGATATAAGGAAATACCTTTTGATGTTCTATCTACCGTTGCAATCGAAGTGCCCACAACTCTTACTTCGAGTTCCCGAGCACAAGACAAAAACACAATTCAAAACCAAGTTAGAATTCAACCGTATGAAAGCAATCAAGAATAGATTGCCTCTAATTAATCAACACAAGATCAAGGAATAGAGAAAGAGATTAATAATCAATTGAAACGGAAGGAAGTGGTGAATAATCTCGTCCTCAACAAGGGGGTCGAAATCCTTCTCTTCGGTAGACACTGTCTTGGCCGAAATTTACACATAGGGGGGTATATATACTCTCTTGTATCTAAACCCTAGTTAGATAGAATTAGGTTACTGAATAAGAATTTAATTCGGAATATAATTCTTATTTATTATCTATAATTATATCTAAATATAAAGATAATAATAATAACTTTTTAGGATAATAATATGAGCAATTTAATCTCATTAAACCTCCTAACGTATTTATCATTTAATTAATTTAATTCACAATCATAATCTAATTAGGATTGCTTAAAATCAAATTAATTTCTTTATGTAATTTATACATAAAAATCGCCCCCCCTTGCTTACTGGGCCTTAGTGGACTCAGTTGGGCTTCCATCAATTAATTAACATCTGTTTCTCTTTTGGGCTCCAAGTCTTATGTGTGACCCATTAGGTTCTTATTGCTTCTAGCCGTATGCAACTATTAAATTAATTTTCTCAGAATTATATTTAATCTTTGCATAACGGAATGAGTACGAGAAATGTGATTAGAAAATCCGAAACATTCCCCCAGAGCTATAAGAAGACAGGTTGATTCTGTCGTTGACCTTTCCGTATTAGTTACAGTATAATTCGATCCTTTATCAACTACATCCTTGAACTGAATCTTATGACTATGGATAATGTCAAGTCACATATAGCGAGACGTTCGTTTTACTTGTACAGGCCGAGTTAACTCCAATTAGATAGGTTAAGTGAAATCTGTATTTCAAGTCTTAAGCTATCACCTTGCAAGGATTTAGAGTCAAGTCTTCCACAGGCGATCCTTGGACGTATCTCCCATTTATCGGGAGTGACAAATGCTCAATCTAATGTATAACTATCCTGCAATTACTTCCTGTGATACCCAACGGCTGCGGTTCACACCCCAGAGTCATCTCTGTTATGGATCGTGTTACAACAGGATCAAAGCATCACATTCCATAATCCAGAATCACTAATTAACATTCCTTTGAGTCTGAGGATTACTTATACCTATTAATACCAATGATATGAACAGGTGACAAGGATAAATCTACCCATCCTGTTATCTCAAGTCGGGTCCCCAATCCTAATGAACTCCCTTTCATTGGATCCATGTAACTGTCCAGATATCTGCATATCTGAAGCTTGTGAGATCAGCTCTTTGTCTCGACAGAAGACATTGTTGTTGAAACACCTTTCCACAAGATTTTGATTTGACAAATCATTTAAGTTTAATCCATGATTAAGAGACAATTAAATTTAAGTGCTTTGATTTAATTGTACTAATCCGTTTGTTCAATATTGAGTATAAATATAAATACAAAAAGAAATAAAGATTAAGACAGGACAAAGTCAGCACAAGTTGAGTGAAGAGCAACTCAGTATAAGAGAAGATAAGTCATCTTCAGAACAACAGCTTCAGAATGAAGCTGATCAAAGAAGCTGAGTGAAACGAAGCTCAGCACAGAAGAAGTCTGCTCCAAGAAATAGATTCTACAAGACGAAGCTGACCATGGAAGCTGAGTGGAAAAAGAACTCAGTATGAGTATTGGTGAAAATCAAAGACAAATGATTGTCGAAATGAAACTGAGTAATCTTCAGGACAGCTTGAATGATCCGTTAGCTAAATGATACGCAAAAGCCAAATTCCAAGATGCATAGGTCAACTGTTCGATGCTATAAGACAAACTTCCGTAAGAAGACAAAGTCTGTAGGAAGAGGACAAATCTGATGACTGAAGATTTCAGAAGACAGGATTGGCCTGCACATCTGAAGCCGACCAGAAGTTTGTCCCCCCAAAAGAGCCGTTTTGGACTCAACGGACAAATCAATTTCAAATGATTTGTTCCTCACATTTCAACTATAAAAGGGACAAAGATATCATTTGGAAGATTGCCGATTTATAGAAAATTACAAGTGAGAAAGATACAAATTCAAAGCACTCAGAAACAAGAAAGAAAGCTTACACCAATCTTCTATTCTTTGTGTAAATGCTAGATTGATTTCTGTAATCATCTAAAGTGTTCTTTATCTTAAAAGGAACAAGTGTGTGATCAATTGTAATATTGAGAGTGTGCGTGCTAAGTGCTTAGTACTAAGTACTAAGTGGTAGAGAAATCTAAGTGCTGGGTTGTAGCGCTTAGTAGGAGTTGAGTAGACGAATAGAGGAAGGTACTCTTGCATATTCAACTGCCTGTAATCGGTTTGTGCTCTACCCTTAAAGAGCTCAGTATTGGATTCTAAAAGCCCGGAGGATTCTGGGGACTTGACGTAGGTGGAGAGGCCGAACCAGGATAAGTGATACTGAGTAATTTCTAACTCTCTCAAATATATATATATATATATATAAGTGCTTGTGTTGCTTGTTATATTTACTCAGCATATAAACTGTTTGAAACTGACACTGAGTAAATTGGAGTGCTGAGTTTGAAGCTGACCACACAAGTGTCAATTCCCAACTCTTGAGTGAAACAGTCTTAGTCAGCATTTGACTATAGCTGTCTTACATTAAAATCGGCCAAGCTGACCAAAGCTGAGTTGATAAACTCACCAGAATTATTAAGTCAGCAAGATTAATTTGCGAAAAAGTTATATTAGTTCCTAACCCCCCCCCCCCCCTTGGAACTAATCACATGGGACCAACAAGTGGTATCAGAGCCTAAGCTCACTACTCAAAGATATAACTATCTTGAGCTGATCCCGATAAATGGCTGAGAACAGCACTCGTTTCCTTCCCGGGAACCAAACAACACAGATACTCCCTGAGGGATTATCAATTAGTCGGACTCCCCTATTCTTTGGATCCAATTATACATTTTGGAAGAATAGGATGAAGAACTTTATTCAAGCCACAAACATGAGTGCATGGCTTGCAATAGTTCAGGGCCCATATGTGCCATATAAAACTGTTAACAATGAGAAAATTGTTAAGAGTGAAACTGAGTGGTCAGAAGATGACCTTAGAAAACTTCAAAACAATGCTTCGGCTATCAATATGCTTCATTGTGCTTTAGATGCTGCAGAATACAATAAGATTTCAGATTGTGAGTCGGCACAGGAGATTTGGAAAAAGCTTGAAGTGACCTACGAAGGCACGAGCAAGGTCAAGGAATCAAAAGTAAATCAGCACATAAGATTATACGAGCTGTTCGAGATGAATGATAATGAGGACATCTCGGCAATGAATGCTAGATTTACCAACATTATAAATGAGCTGAAAAGACTTGGAAAGAACTTCACTGAGGAAGAACAGGTGAAGAAGATCTTAAGAAGTCTCCCCAAAAGCTGGCAGGCCAAAAAGACTGATGTGGAGGAAGCTCAGGACCTGACTACGTATAAGTACAATGAGCTGATCGGATCGTTGCTGACTCATGAGATATCAATGAAAAACTTTGAAGAAAAGGAGAAGTCAGAGGACAAGAAACAGAAATCACTTGTCATGAAAGCTGATTCCACCGAAGCCGACTCATCAGATGATGAGGAAATGGCAATGTTCACCAGAAAAATGAAAAAGCTATTCAGGAAGAATGATAGGAACAGCAAGAGGTCGTTCAGAAGAAATGACAAATACAAAGCTGAGCCCAGCGACAACAAATATAAAAAGGACAGCTCAAAGCCTGTCACATGTTTTGAGTGCCACCAAACTGGGCATATCAAGTCAAGCTGCCCGAACCTCAAGAGAGACAAGAAGGGAAACAAGAAGGCAATGGTAGCAACATGGAGTGACAGTGATGAGTCAACATCATCCGAAGCTGACGAAAATGAAACGGCAAATATATGCTTTATGGCCGATGATGCTGACCACTCTCAATCTGAGCAAGCTGACCTCTCTGATGAAACTGACCATGAGGTACACAACAATGAGGTAACATCCTTACTTTTGCTTAGAAATGAGATGATAAACGCCCTGAGTGATTTATATGCGCTAACTAAAAAGTGCAATAAGAAAGTAAAGGCACTCAGCAGGCGGTGTGATGAGATAGAAGAGGTCAAGCTGAGTGACCTCCGATATCTTCTCCAAGACAACTCAACTTTGCATAGCAACATGGACATTATGCACAAGTTTGTCTCGGAGGTCCAATCTGATTCAAAGAAACTGAAAAAGGATGTCACTACCTTACAGAGCCAAATAAGAGGCTCAAATAAAAATAAACCCCATGCTGAGTACTCAAGTACTAGTCAGCATAAACAGTTCACACAGTGTGACTGTTGCGGGAAAAGGGGACACACAAGAGAAGTGTGTTGGTACAATAAGTGGACTGTCCAATGTGACTTCTGCGGAAAGAAAGGACATACCACAAAGGTATGTTGGCATGCTCAGCACAATAATGCTGACCACCCTCAAAGGGTAATTCATTGTGACTTCTGTGGTAAAAGTGGCCACACTATCAAAGTATACCGTCACAAATTAAAATACGACTTTGCACCTGTTTATGCTAACAAACGAGGACCCAAAAAGAATTGGGTACCTAAAGATGAATAGTCTAAAATGCAGGTGAGCCTGAGATGCATGGAGAAATAAAAAAATGTGGTATATAGACAGCGCATGCTCGAGGCACATGACTGGTGATGAAACTCAGTTCATCACACTAGAGCTTAAACGAGGTGGAAGTGTAAGCTTTGGAGATAATAAGAAGGGTAAGATAGTCGGCTCAGGTACTATCGGAGGTAACCCAACTATTGAGTCAGTCTCCTTAGTTAAAGGTCTCAAATACAATCTGCTGAGTGTAGCTCAGCTTTGCAAGAGCGGCAGAAAGGTTGTATTTGATGATACTCAGTGTCAAATAATCGAGGGAAAAACAAACGAATTAATTTTAACTGCCCCTCGTATAGACAATGTGTACATGCTGAGTTTGGAAAAACAGTTTTCTAAAAATATATGCTTAGTGTCTAAAGAGGATAACTCCTGGCTATGACATAGAAGACTTGGTCATGTAAGGATGGACCTTCTTGCCAAATTAGCTAGAAAGCAACTAGTTGAGGGACTGCCCAAACTTAAATTTGAAAAAGATCAATTGTGTAATGCTTGTCAGCAAGGCAAACAAACTAAAAAGTCATTTCAAAGTAAAAATATTGTCTCAACCAAGAGACCATTGGAATTACTACACTTGGATCTTTTCGGACCTGTCCAGCCACTCAGCTTGGGAGGTAAGAAATTTTCCTTAGTCATTGTAGATGATTTCTCTCGGTACACTTGGATCATCTTGCTGAGTAGCAAGGATGAAACATTTGAGATGTTCACAACATTGATTAAGAAACTTGAAAATGACAAAGACCTAAGAGTAGCTCATATTAGAAGTGACAATGGTGGAGAATTCAAAAACCAACAGTTTGACGAATTCTGTGAAACCTGTGGCATTGACCATAATTTCTCTGCTCCTAGAACACCTCAACAAAATGGGGTTGTTGAAAGGAAGAACAGAACAATTGTCGAAATAGCTAGGACAATGCTGAGTGAAAATAGGCTTCCAAAGTATTTCTGGGGTGAAGTTGTCCACACAGCATGCTACATTCTCAATAGGGCTTCAGTTAGACCTATTCTTAAGAAAACCCCATATGAACTTTGGAAATGACGAAAGCCCAACATTGGCTACTTTCGTGCCTTTGGGTGTAAATGTTTTATACTCAACACAAAAGATAATCTTGCAAAATTTGATGCTAAAGCTGACGAAGCGGTCTTTTTAGGGTACTCAACTAACAACAAAGCATATAGGGTATATAATAAACGAACTCAGGTTGTAGAAGAGTCTGTCCATATTGAGTTCGATGAAGCTGACCCTGCAGGAAAGTCAACTCAGCTTAATGAAGATGAACCAAGCTCAGCTTCCGCTGATCAAAATGGAGCCTCTGAGTCATCAATACAAGGGCTGACCAAAGGTAAGCAAGAAATTGAAATAACCTTTGCTGACCAATCTATTCCTGCAGAGATTGTAGAAACACCTGTTCCAAACAACTCAACATTGCCCAAAGAAATAAAAATTCCAAGAGGACATTCAGAGAAGTCCATTCTTGATGCTGCTGACAACAAGCTGATGACAAGAGATCAGCTTAGGAAATATCTCAGCAACGTTGCCTTCGTCTCAGTGCATGAGCCAAAGAATTTTGCTGATGCTGAGCACGATGAATATTGGATCAACGCTATGCAAGAAGATCTTGATCAATTCACAAGAAATGAGGTATGGGATTTAGTACTTAAACCTAGGAATCAAAAGACCATAGGAACTAAGTGGGTCTTTAGAAATAAATTACATGAGCAAGGCTACGTAGTCAGAAATAAAGCCCGACTTGTAGCCCAAGGCTATAGTCAGCAAGAGGGCATTGACTACGGTGAAACCTTTGCACCTGTTGCTAGGTTAGAAGCAATACGAATACTGTGTGCCTATGCTAGTTTTATGAACTTTAAATTATATCAAATGGATGTTAAGAGTGCATTTCTTAATGGCTTTATAAACGAAGAGGTATATGTTAGTCAGCCTCCAGGGTTTGAAGATCCAAAATTTCCAAACCACGTTTATAAACTCAAAAAGGCCCTATACGGCCTAAAGCAAGCTCCAAGAGCTTGGTATGAGAGGTTGACCAACTTCCTGCTGACCAGGAATTATGTCAGAGGCAAAGCTGACACAACCTTGTTTATTAAGAAAAAGGGTAAAAATACCCTACTTGCACAAATTTACGTAGATGACATAATTTTTGGTGCTACTGATTCTATGTGCAAAGAGTTTAGCAAACAGATGCAAACTGAGTTCGAAATGTCTATAATGGGCGAACTCAACTTCTTCCTTGGACTTCAAATCAAGCAAGGTAAGAATGGCATCTTCATAAGTCAGTCTAAGTACGCCAAAGAAATGTTAAAGAAGTTTGATATGGAAGAATGTAAGCCTATATCAACCCCAATGGGTACTGACACGGTCCTTTGTGCTGACGAGAAAGGTAAGTCTGTAGACAGCAGGTTATATCGAGGTATGATAGGCTCTCTACTTTATGTTACTGCCAGTAGACCCGATATTCAGTACTCAGTTTGTTATTGCGCAAGATATCAAGCTGACCCCAGGGAATCTCACTTAATAGCTGTAAAAAGAATTTTCAGATATTTGCAGAGCTCAGTTAATGCAGGTTTATGGTATCCAAATACAAGTGACTTCACACTGATTGGATATACTGATGCTGAATATGGACGAGATAAGCTAGAATGAAAAAGCACTTCAAGAGGATGCCAATTCCTAGGAAGTTGTCTGGTTTCGTGGTTTAGTAAAAAGCAGTCATCAGTGGCCTTGTCTACAACTGAAGCTGAGTACATTGCTGTTGGAAGCTGTGTGGCCCAAGTCCTATGGATTAAGCAACAGCTTGAGGATTATAGCGTCAAAACAGAAACAATAGAAGTCAAATGTGACAACAAGAGTGCCATTGACTTATCTAAGAATCCAATCCAACACAGCAGGATGAAGCATGTCAGCATAAGACACCACTTCATCAGAGATCATGTACTCAAGGGTGAGATCAAGCTGACCTACGTTTCAACAAATGAACAGCTTGTGGATATCTTTACGAAGCCCTTGGCTCGTGAGCAATTTAACATACTAAGGGAAGCTATCGGTATGTCTAATCCTCTTCAATAAATTCTATGTGCTAAATTGAATGTTGAGTGATTACCATGCTGAGTGATTTGTGATAATTTAGTAACTGTTGCATGCTGAATTAAGAATGACATGAAATCACCCTAAGCTGAGTAGACATACATGCTGAGTGATTTTTCCTAAGCTGAGTTACTAAGACCATAAACAACTATCCTACGTAAAACTGACTACTCAGAATCACAAACGGTTGATATTCTTAATGCTGAGTAAAACCCATTTAAAACATTAAATGCTAGCACGCGCATTAATAGCCACCTAGGATAACGTAAGCAATAATGAGAAAACCCATGCGCCGAACGTGTCATAAATGCCAGAATCTCTGTCGGTTGATAATCTCGAGGTTAAACAGCTAGTTCAACGAATAGGATCATTTAGCACCTCTATAAATAGTGGAAGTTTTCCCACCTATCACTCTTTACACACGAAATCCTTGGCATTCGAATCCATCTCTCTGGATTCCAAAATCCTCTCAAAGAATTCATAGTAATGGCGAAATCCCAAAATCCTTCCGGTGGCGGTAACAACGACGACCACACCGATGAAAACCCTAAGTCTCCTCCTCAACAAGGTCAGCATGACCTAACTCCAAACAGAAACACCAAAACTGACCTAGCAGCCTCTTCAAAGAAGAAGAAGAAGGATAAGGAGCCGAATGAGAAATTCTTCATCAAGGTGTACCCAAGTGTGAAGAATCATGAGGTTCTCAGATGTAGATGGTTCTCCCCAAGCTTCATAACACATGAACAACCGTTTTGTGAATGGATTGCGAAAAACGGATGGGCTGGACTCTTTTCGCTTGCTGGAAGAACCTACCCTAGGTTAGTACGAGAATTCTACTCCAACCTCTGTGTTGATGGAAGTGATGCTAACCATCTAGTCACTCACGTTAAAGGTAAGAAGCTCACCATTACTCCTTCCTATCTCGCAACCTTGCTAAACCTTCCAAACACCGGAAAGGAATTCAGGACCACTAAGGAAAAGCTTGACCACACAGCCACTTTCTGTAAACCTGAGGGACACAAAGGGGAAATACCCAGCACGTGCATGGGGCAAAACCAAAAGATGACGCACTATATACTAACCAACTTCATCTTCCCGAAATTCAACGCAGCATCATCCGCCTCAAACTTCGAGCAGTGCTTCATTTGGCACATGATGACCTACAGCCCCCTTAACATGCCCGTATTCCTAGTAGGAGCACTCCAACGGAGTACTATCAAGCTCAGGTTGGGTTCTCTTATTACCTGAATCCTTGAAGATCACCAAATCGACCTGATAAATGAAACAGAAACGGTAGGAATTGAAATTACGGCTGCGTTGTTGTTTGGTCTAGTATACAACCAACCTATCAAGCCTAAGAAGGGAAAAGGGGTCATCGAGGCAACTCAGGGGGAAGCTGAGGAGGAAGCTCAGGAGGAAGATGATGCTGAGCTACCTCAGGAAGAGAATATCGTTGTAGCCGAAGCTGCTGTCCAAACCAAGCGAGAAAAGAAATGCAAGGCAATCCAAACCAGCTCAAAGGATGCTGATGTTGTCCCTAAGAAAATTCGGGTTGTCTCTAAGGGGAAGAAAATTGATGCTGACCAAGGTAAGTCTGCAGAGAAAAGAAAGAGGCAAGACGAGCCTGAGGAACTAGAAAGTGAGGAAACCCCTCTGAAGAAGAAGAAGAAAACTGCTGAGCCGAGTCTAGTTGAAGCTGCTCCTCTTGGATTTGCAGTTCCTGATGGTTCTCACTTTATCAAAAGCCAAGAGATTGACCTTGAGCAAATTCCTACTGATCAAGAAGCAGAAGAACTGAACAGTGATGAAGATCAGCATGATACTGATGAGGATATTGAGCAATATCAAGAAGCTCATACTGAGCAAGAACAAACAGGCAATATTGAGCAAGTTGAAAGTCCAGCCGTACAGGATGAGACAGGTGATGCTGAGCTCCCAGAGCAAGAAATAGTAAGGGAAGGGCTCAACACTGATCTCGGAATAGAATCATCTCTTGATTCCATTCTTGCTGACTCACCTCCTCCAAAGACCAGAAAGTTAAGAAGGCTTAAGAAGAAGGCCTACAAATCTCCAACTATTGACCTCCTGGATGATTCGCCTCCGAGGGATGAAATCACGGATCTTACAACTACTCACTTTAAGTTCTTCACATCACATCCTGAGCCCTCCATATAGGAAAACCAAGCCTCTGTTACTCATACCGAGCAACACGCCAAGACTCCAGAAAATCCAAACCAAGCCGAGCAAGAACTCGAAGTCCTAGCTACTCAAGGAGACAAGCAAGCTAAGGAAAATCCTGCTCAACCTGAGGTGCCTCTTCCTGCACCAACTCAAGTCCATGTTGAGCAGGTAATTATCTCTGCAGATGCACCTCCTTCCCATCCTATTTCACAAAACATTGAGCAGTCAGCTCCTGCTGTTCATCCTCATCAAAGTCCAGCTGCTGACCATACTGGCACTTCTACACAAGGACAGCACCAAACACCTCCTCAATCAGGTGCTATTAGAATTCCGGCCACTGAGGTAAATCCTGAGGCACAATTTGCCTATCTTCATGCCACTGAGTCCGGACGTCGCATCATTGAGTCGGCTTAACATCTTCTCCAGGATATAAACACTTCTCATGCCGATGCTGCTGGGTCCGCAAATGCTGAATCACAAGAGTTTTCATCTATCACTCAGCTTCTCAATGAGATCAAGAATCTCAAAGATTTAGTAAGTGTCATGACCTCAGTCTAAACCCAGCAACCCAAGCAAGAATCCTTTGTCAAGCTGACTGAGCTGATATTGATGATGGTGAATCACATGAATTCACTTCAAGGACAGATCAATGCTTTACCTACAGTCAACATGGGCTATGCTACTTCTGCTGAGTTAGATCATTGTTTTACCAAGTTATCTTCTGAGTTGACTGGTACTCATGACCTTCTCTCTTCATCTTCCCAATGTACAATGGATGAAATTAGTGAGGCTGTCCGTCTTCTGAATCTGAGTAAAGAGGAGATGGAAACTGACATGGTCAAAACCAATACTATCCTCTAAACCACTCAAAGCCTATTTCGCCATGTGCGTCATACAAACGCTCAGCGTGACATCTACGACAAGGCTATAATCAGAATGTACCATCAATCTTATGCCCAGCTAGCGGAAGCAATGTCATGGCTAGCTAAATCACAAGAATACATGCTCAGCATGATCAGCTCATCTATTCGCGTCCCAGGTTCAGTTCTGGATGATGGAGTTCCAGTGCTTGATGGGTTGTTTGAAAGCACGAAACGTCTCAAGGCATACTCTGTCAAACTAACTTGTGCTGCTCTCAATGACACCTTCATTGCTCCTCCGCCTGATGGTGGCAAAACGGGGGAGAAAAGACGAGATGATGGAACTCAGCAAGACACAGGTGAAACTTCAGGCAGCGGCAAGAAAAAGGCAAAGGAAAATTGTATCAAGCTGCTCATCAAGCACAAGTTAATAGGAAGCAATAGCTTAGTCAACTTAGGACTTAGCTTACTCTGTATTTATGCTTGATGACTCGAATATATGTTAAGTATCCTTTCATTCAATTTGACTTAACTATATGCGATGCTTATTAATTTATGATATATGCTGACCTGTCTAAAAATTGAACAAACAAACAACTTCAAATTAAAAATACTCAGAACACACTAACTCTGATACCAAAACTATTCAACTGAGTAAACATTAAACTCTTCTGAAAATTGACCTAGGTTCATCTGAAGTGAATCTTAGAAAGTCTAGGATTGAACCAAGTCAGTATAAAACATGTATTCTCTAATTACTCAGAAGGCTTAGAGTTAAGACAATATATGCAACCCTTACGGGGGAGTAATTTCAGAAGAATAAAATGTAATTCAATCATGGGGAACTTCAATACTGAGTTCCATAAATTAAATATTTTTCCAACATCAAAATGGGGGAGTTTGTTGAAACACCTTTTCCACAAGATTTTGATTTGACAAAATCATTTAAGTTTAATCCATGATTAAGAGACAATTAAATTTAAGTGCTTTGATTTAATTGTACTAATCCGTTTGTTCAATATTGAGTATAAATATAAATACAAAAAGAAATAAAGATTAAGACAGGACAAAGTCAGCACAAGTTGAGTGAAGAGCAACTCAGTATAAGAGAAGATAAGTCATCTTCAGAACAACAGCTTCAGAATGAAGCTGATCAAAGAAGCTGAGTGAAACGAAGCTCAGCACAGAAGAAGTCTGCTCCAAGAAATAGATTCTACAAGACGAAGCTGACCATGGAAGCTGAGTGGAAAAAGAACTCAGTATGAGTATTGGTGAAAATCAAAGACAAATGATTGTCGAAATGAAATTGAGTAATCTTCAGGACAGCTTGAATGATCCGTTAGCTAAATGACAAATTCGACAATTGTCTGCACCAATAATAGAAGCTTTGAATTATGCAAAAGCCAAATTCTAAGATGCATGGGTCAACTGTTCGATGCTATAAGATAAACTGTCGCAAGAAGACAAAGTCTGTAGGAAGAGGACAAATCTGACGACTGAAGATTTCAGAAGACAGGATTGGCATGCACATCTGAAGCCGACCAGAAGTTTGTCCCCCTAAAAGAGCCGTTTTGGACTCAACGGACAAATCAATTTCAAATGATTTGTTCCTCACATTCTAACTATAAAAGGGACAAAGATATCATTTGGAAGATTGCCGATTTACAGAAAATTACAAGTGAGAAAGATACAAATTCAAAGCACTCGGAAACAAGAAAGAAAGCTTACACCAATCTTCTATTCTTTGTGTAAATGCTAGATTGATTGTCTGTAATTATCTAAAGTGTTCTTTATCTTAAAAGGAACAAGTGTGTGATCAATTGTAATATTGAGAGTGTGTGTGCTGAGTGCTTAGTATTAAGTACTTAGTGGTAGAGAAATCTAAGTGCTGGGTTGTAGCGCTTAGTAGGAGTTGAGTAGACGAATAGAGGAAGGTACTCTTGCATATTCAACTGCCTGTAATCGGTTTGTGCTCTACCCTTAAAGAGCTCAGTATTGGATTCTAAAAGCCCGGAGGATTCTGGGGACTGGACGTAGGCGGAGAGGCCGAACCAGGATAAGTGATACTGAGTAATTTCTAACTCTCTCAAATATATATATATATATATATAAGTTCTTGTGTTGCTTGTTATATTTACTCAGCATATAAACTGTTTGAAATTGACACTGAGTAAATTGAAGTGCTGAGTTGGAAGCTGACCACACAAGTGTCAATTCCCAACTCTTGAGTGAAGCAGTCTTAGTCAGCATTTGACTATAGCTGTTTTACATTAAAATCGGCCAAGCTGACCAAAGCTGAGTTAATAAACTCACCAGAATTATTAAGTCAGCAAGATTAATTTGCGAAAAAGTTATATTAGTTCCTAACCCCCCCCCCCCCCTTTGGAACTAATCACACGGGACCAACAATTGTTACATGCAAGTCTCAACAGTGATATGTCAATCCTATTTCTAAACATATTACTTGACTTGGGGTGGTTTTAAGTTTATTAGTTTATTATAAAGTTTCGTCTCACTTCATGCTTGTATGAACACTTTATAATCACTTTAAACAAACTTAGAGATTTCCTTTTATTAGACTTATTTAGTTCTTAAAAGAGGTTGCCTTTATATAGTTTATGAAACCATATCTATTTAAAACAAATGATGTAAAAAACACTTCATTTACATTAAGTTCATATCCTAGAACAATTGTCTATAGGATACTAAACCCCAACAACGATCTTAATACACTACAAAATAATTGATTATAAGGGACAAAAAAATAGGGACATTTTAAATATATAGTCCTCAATTTTTTGTTTACAATTTTGATTGAGGACTAATTTATTAATTGTCTGCTTTGCCTTTCCAACTTAAAGTTGGGGACGAAAATATATAATATTAAAATTTATATATTCTAAATATTAAGTTTTAGGGACAAAACTATAACCCTTTCCATAATTGTATCGTGCGGTTCTCTTGCCTTCTTTCTTTCTCTGCTTCCCGCCTCCTTATTTTAGTTCTTTCGTCCATTTACGTCCATCACCTCCCTTTTCGTTCATCCATGTCTACTTCATGGTTCTTCCTCCAATCACCTCTCTCTAATATTTCCTTTATTTATTCGTTCCTTTTTCTTTGTACAAACTGATGGCAGACCTGTTAGTAGGGGTTGTGGTTATGATGGCTACATCATGTCAACGACAATGAATGGAGGAGATCTAACTCTGGCATATTGAGGTAATTTTTCAATTATTTTTTTCAACTATTACATGAAATCGAAGGCTTGATTTTGTGATTGTATTACTAACATCTAGGATTTTAAGTTAAATTTGTTTTAGTATATATAATTTGGGGTTTTGGATAAATTTTAGGGTTTTGATGATTTTAATTTTAATTTTGCTTAGAGTGTATGCATCTAGATGATTAAGTATATATAATTTGGGGGTTTTAAATCGAAGCTTTCTGTCCAGGAGGCATAAAACATCAACTTTAGTCCATAACCATTAACTGTTAGTAGAGGCATCGCTGGGGAAAATTTTATCGAGTAAGTGGCAAGATCCTTCAATTCTTGATGGTTAGAACGTTTTATTGGCATTCTCTCTGCTGGCAACCATTTTGCAGAGCGGATGGCTGTGGGTACAAACTGGATGCATCAAAAGTTGATAAGATCTGTGGAAATAGTGGCTCGGTCTTTCGTAGCTTTTGTGAGGATGGAAAAGGAATTCATACTTAGTTTTATAAACTAGTAAATCTAATAAAATTATTATCAATTGAAAATGTTAATGGATCACTAGAACACCATGTTTTATTCAACTAAATGGAAATGAAATAAACATATAAAGCTAAAGAAAGAAGCAAAATATTTCGGTGATATTGATATAGTTCCATACATGGATAATTATGCCCTCATTGTGTTGAAGATAGTTGTTATTTGTGAATATGGGGTGAGTGATTGTGCAAGGTGGGTCATTATTGGTTCATCTTATTTCTTGTTTGTTAAATTTTCAGACTTGTTCTTTCCACAATTGTATTTCTAGCATCTGGCTAACTAGACTTGTATATATTGCCCTTCTTTTGTTTTACTAGGTTCACGATGTTGCTTCAAAGTATATTATGAAGTGTGACTGCAAGTAACACCTTCAGGAATCCCTAGGAACCACGATTTGGGTATTTTTCTTTCTTCTAAAAGTTCATTTAGTTTATTCCTTTTGTTGTATGTTGAGTTACTCAGGACTATTTGTTAACCTTCTTTTCATGGCTAGCATTTGATTAATATCCTAATCGGTGTCTGATTTTATACTGAATTAGAGGTCTCTATCCAAATTATTTATGCATTATCTATGATTGACAATAAAACAAATAAGGATGATTATGAGTATAGAGATTGGAAATTTCACATGCTATTTGAGTGTTTATTTCTGATACTATGGCTATTGTGTTAAGGTTAACTAGTTATAAGAGTTCCAATAGCAAAAACTGAACCAAAAGGTGTACAATTTTATTGTTATTTTATGGCCATTGGATGATTCTCTTTCTAGCCTGCTTGAATCCGAGCTAGCCCCTGATGTCAGTTTTCCTTTTCTTATTTGGATTCCTATCTATATATATGCTAATTAATGCTTTTGTGTTTGCTTCTTTTCATAGGTTACTTGGTTCAGTTTCCTTTTTTTTCATTTATAGACTAGTCTATGATGCATTTTATGGTCTTAAAATGGCATTGAATTTGTTGTGATGATGTCTGATTTTAATTGATGCATTTTGATGTTGATACGTGCTAATTTTATTAACTAATTGGAAGTCGTGGACGAATTTCATGAATAATCATGTTTGTGATGGTTGTTATTATAGTCTATTGGATTTGATGATTTTGGATAAACACCTGATACTGGAAAAATGCATCAATCAGTATCAAGTGGACCTCCTGCATTGCTAGGGAAGCCTATTTGAAAACAGCTTCAAATATGCTATTGTTGACAGGAAAACATTATCCATCAGATTGATGTATTGAATCCACAAGTATGCTATTGTGCTCCTTCATCTTTGGAATCTGATATGCCAATTTGTGTATTGCACTCCACTTAAAACGTTGATACATGTCGCTTTAATATACTAATTTGAAAGTGTTTTATGATTATTCTTATAGAGCTCCGCAGTCTATTGGGTTTGATGAACATATTGTGATTTATAGTCGGAATGGGAAATTTTTATATCAATTTAGAATACTAATAATAACTAGTGAAATTGAAATGTGGAATTACAAAGATAATATAAATGGATCTAATTTTGTTCAAAACTGCTTGCAGGCCATTTGAAGGATTGAAGTAAAATCAATGAAAATTGGCAGCATTCGTAGATTTATCATCCCAACATCACAAGGTGCTTTTTCTCGACTCTACGGCGTCGTTCAGGCTGACCTTGATGCTACTATTGATGTAATTATCCCCTCTTCCTCTTCCTCTTTTTTTTCTTGGTTGTTGCTGCTAGATTTTAGAGGACTACAAAAGTACATTTTCTCAATTCTGAAATTGGAAATTATTGTAGAAGTCAGAGTCGGAAGTAGTGGATAAAAATAGGGCTACCGTTATTGCTATAAAGGCTGAGATACGAACAATAAAGGCTCGATTGCTAGAGGAAATTCCCAAATTACAGAGACTTGCCTTCAAAAGGTCTGCCATATAGCTTTCTTTTCTTTTCCCCCTAGTTTTCTGACATTTTCTGTTTCGATGTGGTCCTAAATTTGATTGTTCTATACAAATTTTTAAATCCCCAGAGAAGAAGAAAACAAAGCAGCTAATTAGTTTAAATTTCTCTATTCTAGGTCAAAGGGCTTTCAAAAGAAGAACAAGAGGCTCGTAAGGATTTAGTTTCTGCATTAAAAGACAGGATTGAAGCAATACCAGATGAAAGTATGGGGCCAGTTAAACAAACTAGTGATTGGGCACCTTCCACTGCTCATGCTGGAATCAAATTTGACTCCACTTATGGTAATTTATCAATCTGTCTTGAAGTTGACTGTTAATTATAAGTATACCCTCATGAATATGATACTCACGATGATTCTCCAATTGTTTTATTAATGACTATTTCCAGTAATATGAAGAGTCGGACTGATTTAGGCAGTAGTATGAGACACATAGAGTGAAATAGGCAAGCTTGTGCATTTATTTATCTTCGAACTATGCTTTAGACTATGTTTTGCTGTCATATGTTAAAATGCAACAATCTGCCATAGTTTTAGTTGGAGCATATCAGTGAAATTAGTGCGAACTTCTTTTCTTAGTGGCGACGTGGCGTTAGTTGTTCATCAATATAATATATATCTAACTTCATGCAGGATCAAGGCTTAGATGTCATAGTAGAAGGGTTAGACACTCTGAAAAACATGGCTCGTGACATAAATGAGGTTTGACAGTGTATCTTGATGTTTGGAGTTCTAACAATTATTAAATGTTCTAGTTCTTATTTGTTAGCTGGTTGTTAATTTGTCTTCAGGAAATGGACAGGCGAGCCATTGGTGGATGAAATGGATGACAAGGTAATTCACTGTTTCTTCCTTGTTTTGCTTGATGATTACACTACTAGTATAGTAGTATCCATTGTGAATCTTTAGTAACATGTAATTGGCATTGGTTATTTAAGAATGCATCTTGTTAAATATTGTAAATCTATTGATGAATGAGTAGAATTCTATATAGCAAGTTGTAGGATTATTATATTTCAATACCAAAATTTCATCTATTAGGATCAATTAAGTTTTGATTTTAGATGCTAATCATGGGCACTTACATTGTCAACTTTATGCAGTTGTATAATATTTTTACATCAAGCTCTCATGTCACTTATCTAGGAAGATATCTAATGAAAATGTTCTTAGCAGTTGTGAGATTTTGAAGTAGCTCTCTTCAATCCAAATATTCATATATCTTTTAGCTTTTTTTTTGTCAAAACGCCTAATGATAATTTTTGGGATCAATGTTGTCCCTTTTCCCTAGGGATGGCATTTGTCCCTTAATGAAGAGACAAAATTTGTCTCCTTTACATGGGGACGACAATCGCCCCTTCTTTTGGGGACAAAAAATTGTCCTCTAAGAGTATTGAAAAAAATCATCTTCTATACACGAGACGGAAATCATTCCTAAAAATGAGGACGATAATCGTCTCTTAGAATGGGGACGATAATTGTCCCAAAAATTGGAGACGGCAATTGCCTCAAAAAAATAAGGACGACTCATCATTTTTGTCTCCTATAGAATAGGGTACGCTCGCATAGGGGATGGAATAAGGGGACAAAAAAAATTGTCCCCAAAAGAATAGGGGACAATTTTAACGGTCTCCAATAGTCAATTTTTTATAGTGATAGGAATTTGTTGATAAGGTAAAAAATTTATCATCTAATAGACATTAAAGCATGAATTCAAACACTTCTATAATAAACAATTCTCTTTTAAAAAAATCAGCAAAAGTTTTGGAAGAGTGCAAGACATAATTCTTACCGATGTCAAATAGCAAAAGAATATTATTGATATATTATCGTTTCTAGAACTAAATGTTGATTTAACTCCTTTGAAACAATTTCATGTTCATTCCATCAGTAGAAGCATGTATGCAATCACTTGGAAGAAAACAGAAAAAACAGTAAGGAGAATAACAATTATGCTCATTTTGAAGCCAAGTTTGAGAGTAACAAAAAAAATTATGATGAAAATAACTCTAAAGATTTTGGTGAAGAACAAGCAATGATAAGATTCAAGAATTTGATAAATTTCAACCACAATTCACATATTTATATAGTTTTCAGTTCATCTAATTTTTCCTATCATTTAATACTTTCAAAAATTCTTCTATATATATATACACACACAATTCGAGTAATATATATAATTTTAAAAGTAATGTTTGTGGTTCATGTCGTTTTTTATTGTTGCGAAAAGAGGACTAAAATTCCTCATCGTCAGCAAAACTACAGATTTTTATATTAAAACTATCAATTTGACTATCTATTACTTTTATATTCCAAAATCACCACTTTCGGTGCTTTCTTTCTCCTAAAAAATCTAAATGACTTCAAAGTTAAAAAGTTAATAATTAAAGTTGATTAAAATATCATTAATTTTTGAAACTTTTATATTTTAAGGTCATCAATAATCAAATTGATAGTGTCAACCTAAAAGTTTTTGGTGTTGTTAACGGGTGAGGAATTACGTCTTCTTTTTGCAATAAAAAACCACAGATATTGCATCTTTTAGAATTATTTACGCACCTCAATCAAATATATGTTGAAATTTGCCAAAATAAGAAAAGAAAAATATATCATAATTATTAGATGGTTTTTGTACCAATTATGCATGTAATTGTTTTTTTATTTTTCCTTCATCAACCAATAAAAAGAAATCTGTTTCACCTAATAATTTCCTATTTATAGAGTAAATTACATCCATGGCCACTGAACTTTGTTTCTTTTAACTGTAAAACTATTGAACTTCAAAACTTAACATAAAAATTACTTAGTTTTACACTTTTTAACACTTGTGGCCACTAACACCTCAAAACAACCGTTGACGGCCTCACAATAAAAAATTTCAATAACTAATAATATTTTAAGAAAAATTAATTCTTCAAAATTTCCATTTTAAGATCATTTAGTTGTTATTTGGTTAAAAGATATAATGAATTTTTAGAGAGAAAAAGCTCAAAATTTGTGATTTTGAAAAATAAAAAATGTGGTTTCATGGTAAAAATCATTTTCAACAACTTTAATTCTTCAATATTTTCATTTCAATGTTGTTAAGAGTCATTTTAAGAGTTAGTTAAAATTTAGTGGTTACAAATATTAAAAAGTGTAAAATTGAGTTAGTTTTAAAATTGGCCTAATACACAAATAACCCCCTGAACTTGTCCAAATGTTGTAACTACTCCCCTCAACTTTCAATTGTAACAACTTACCCCTTAAACTTGTTCAATTGTAAAACATAACCCTAAATTGGAAATTTTTTTACACCGTACTTGAAGCAACAGTAAAAGCGTTTCTCCGGATTCGTATCACGCCAAAGATCTGATTATCACATTCCACGAGCGTTGAAGATTTTGCATTTCACGTGTTTCTTCAATTGCAGTCCATGTCAGCAATTTGGGGTTATATTTTACAATTGGACAAGTTTAAGGGGTAAATTTTTACAATTAGACAAGTTCGAGGGGTAAGTTGTTACAATTGAAAGTTGGAGGGGGCAATTGCAACATTTGGATAAGTTCAGGGGGTTATTTGTGTATTAAGCCTTTAAAATTTAGTGACAATACCATTAGAAAAAACAAAGTTTAGTAGCCATAGATGTAATTTACCCTCTCTTTATATGTATTTTATTCCATTTTTGACAGGTGTTGGATTGTAAGTAAAAGCTTAATTAATGTCAAAATTTATTTTTAAGGAGTAGAATTACTTGACAACTATATAGCTTTCAAATTAAACCATATTTTATTACATGTGATATTTTCAACGATATTGTTAGCAATATTTTGTGAATAATGCTAATTTTAACATTGTCACATGTGGTTTGGATACGCATGTGTAAGAGAAATTAATTCTCAATTAATGTGAACGGTTATATTTATAGATTATGTGCGCAAAAACTTGAATTCCAATCCAAAACGATTTGCGAGAGATTCAAAGATTGAAAAAATCTCTTTTGAGTTACTAGTACCGTTATATAAATTTTGCTAAATAATTTATAGATATTAGGAGTGGCAACGAGGCGGGGATCCGAACTGACGGGGTTGAGAAATCATATAATTATTTGAGAGTGGATGCAGGGGCAGAAAAATTTTATCCCCAAATACTAAATTTGATTGGCGGAGGTTATTATCTCCGAACCATGGGGATTTCCGTCTTGTAAAAAAAAACTGTAACAATCCCTGCAGGATCCTCGAAAACTATATAATTAAAATTATATAGTTATTTTTTATAAATATATATATTCAAATTTGAATAAAACTAATACACTACAGGTTATTATTGAAAGTAAATATTCATTAGTGAGATTTTGATGATGAGTCATGAGATTGTATTTAAAAATCTCAAACACAAAAAGTAAGACTAAGTTAAAAAGTTATGACTCTCATTTATGTAGGTTTTATATAAATACTCACAAAAACAACTTCTAAATTATTTTTTATGTTTATAATTTGAGCAAAATTTAAAAAAAAAATAAGGTAAAACTTTGTATTTGTATGATGTGTTTATACTTTTCGGTTTGCTGCTTTTATTTTTGCATTCAATATCATAATGAAAAAAGTCAATATAAATATTTTTATATTTTTAGTAAAAAAAGAATTTAAAGAGAAAGAAAGTAATTATTCTTTTTTTAAAGCGAATGAGGGGAACTGTCACGTCTGTGCCTAAATTTTTTATATATATAAATTTTTATATTTTGAGTTCTTTAACTAATACGGAACACTTAAGAGCTTAATTTTCTATTTAGTTATAAAATGGAAATAAGTATAAAAATGGAGGGAGAGTAGATTAAAGAAAAACATAAGGGTAAAATGTGTGAAACGAGGCCTAATCATATGAATTAAAAGAATTGGGGCTAAATTGAAATATTAGAATAAATTAAAAGGTAGAATTGTAACATTAAAGGACTTAATTGCACCTTTTAATAAAGTGGGGTAATATATTAAAAGGTTGTCTTATAACTTCTAAATTTATGGATTTATTTGGATATTTGGGGGATTCATCTGAAAGGATCTCGTTTCTTTCTGGGTTCTTCGAGGGGAAGAAGAAAAGAAAGGTCCCTCTCATCTTTTCGAGGAGGGGGGATCGACCCCTTGAGTCTTCT
Organism: Euphorbia lathyris; assembly: GCF_963576675.1. Taxonomy (NCBI): domain Eukaryota; kingdom Viridiplantae; phylum Streptophyta; class Magnoliopsida; order Malpighiales; family Euphorbiaceae; genus Euphorbia; species Euphorbia lathyris. The sequence goes on along the minus strand of NC_088910.1, from coordinate 121,986,993 downwards.
CAGACGATTCTGAGAACAACGGTCGTTCTTACCTACGGTGAAGAATCTGAACTGCTGAGGAAGTTTAATCGGTCGGAATCCTACAAACAAAGATAGGTTAATAAGGTTTGTGACTCTTCTCTCTCTTTCTCCCGGTCTCGGTTTATATTTGGGTATTTGTGATTCCTAATTTCTATTACCTGGAATTGAGATGCATATTGTGTTTTCTTTGATGGAGAAAGGTGTTTTATTGAGTTTATTGGGTTTGAGATGTTTATGGGGTGCTTTGTTGTGTTTGTTATGTTTGTTTGATTTTATTGTTCACAAGGTAAGACCGATTCATTGTTGGCTTTGATTTTGCTTTGTATATTCGCTTCTCCCTTTGTATGTTACCCCTTAATTTCGAGAAGGAGATCTATATTCTCATTGTTTTGTTTCCTGTTACGTTGAGGGGCTAACGTTAAGTTCCATGATTTGCAAACAGCTCAAGTATAAAGGTAATCGATCATAATCAGTATGTTCTCCTGCAATTTCTTGAAGCAATTTTGAGGGAAGATCAGTCCAATTTAACGTTGTTTGTTGTTTGTTAATTTCTTCTTCTTTTTGGTAAGTTAGTTTGTTGTCTTTTGGGATTGGCCTATAAACTTAAACAGTACCTATGATCAATTGAAAAATTAGCTTACCTGAAATGTTTCACATGTCTGAGATTGGTTTTCCTTAAAAGGGTCATTTGAGACTAGATATCAATTAGTTATTGTTTGAAAGGTAAACTATATGTTGGGTAATGATATTAGATAAAAAAATGTGTTGTGCAAATACGACTTAAGTAATATTTATAATAAGCAAGTTTTATGCTAGAGTTCTCATTTTGTATGTTATATGTGCATTTTTGAAACGTAATAGTTAAACATTTGTCTGCTTTTAAGCCATGAGATTAACTTGTTAAATTATTATGTTGTGTAATGATATTAGATAAAAAAAAAAAAAGGTAGAACTACATGGTTTTGATTCCCGATTTAAAGATTATTAGATGATTCGGGATACGTAGGAAGCTTGATAGAGTTATCAATGTTGAAACACTTTTCCACATGATTTTGATTTGACAAAATTATTCTCATGATTAAAACAATTAAATTTAAGTGCTTTGATTTAATTGTACTAATGAGTTTGTTCAATGTTGAGTAAATTAACTAACGAGAACAGGAACTGAAAGACTATAAAAGAAAGACAGAACAAAGTCAACATGAGCAAGTCACACAACAGAGCTGAGTAGAATGCAACTCAGCTTTACGAAAGAAATGTCTTCTTCAGAGAAGCTTGAAGGCGAAGCCGCTGAGTCAAGCTGAGTAACAACCAAGTCAGCATCAATGATCCGTCAACTTGGGAGACAAGGTTTGACACAAATCAGAAGCCTCGAAAATCAATCTTAAGGACCTTTTCGAGATGCATGGACCGTCTGACTTTGGGCTAGAAGACAAACCTGGCGCTAGAAGATGAACCTGGCACAAGAAGACGAAACTGGCAAACCTGGCTCCTGCTATAAACAGACGATAGGATTGGCCCGCAATTCTGGAAGCTGACCAATCAATGACGAAAGAAGACCGTTTACTCTCAATGGATATGTCGGAATTCAAATCATTGAAGCTTCAGAATTCACTATAAATGGACAAGTTCATCACTTGGATCATTGCCGAAAAAAATACAAGAAAGATACAGACAAGCAAAATCTTCACTAAGTCAAAAATCCAAAAGAGAAGCTGTCTGAATAGAAAAAGCAAGTTCTTACACCAAATTCCAATCATTGTGTAAAAGTCTAGAGTGAATTTTATTCATCTAAAGTGTTCTTCATTTTGCGAGAATAATCTTGTATCAATTGTAAAGGTTAAAAGAGTGAAGCTGAGTACTCGGTTATAGTACTCAGTGGCAGATAGGATTGAGTAGACGAATAGAGGACGGTACTCTTGCATACTCAATTGCTATTGTAAAAGGTTTTTGCTCTATCTTTAAAGAGCTCAGTAGAGGATTGAAAAAGCTCGGAAGGATTCCGGGGACTGGACGTAGGCGGTGAGGCCGAACCAGGATAAGTCTGCTGAGTAATCTCTAACCCTTTCTCTTGATATATATATATATATATATATATATATATATATATATATATATATATATATATATATATATATATGTGTGTGTGTGTGTGTGTGTGTTGCTTGCTTAAAATTACTCAGTAAATAATTTGTATAAGTCGACGCTGAGTAATCAGAGTGCTGAGTTGGAAGCTAACTCAAAGTGTTATTTCCCAACTCACAATTGAAACGGCTCTAGTCAGTATCTGATTAAAGCTGTCTCACACCTCACTCAGCCCTGCTAACCTAAAGCTGAGTTAAATTGTCAAACATTTAAATTAAGTCAGCATTATTAAGCGAAAAAGTTACATTAGTTCCTAACCCCCCCCCCCCCCCTTGGAACTAATCATATTAAGTTACACGGGACCAACAAGTGGTATCAGAGCCCAGTAGCTCATTATTCAAGATAAAACTATCTTGAGCTGATCCTTATAATGGCTGAGAACAGCACTCGTTTCCTTTCAGGAAATCAGACAACCCAGATACTCCCTGAGGGATTATCTATTAGTCGGCCTCCTCTGTTCTTTGGATCTAATTATACATTTTGGAAGAACAGGATGAAAAACTTCATTGAGGCAACAAACATGAGTGCATGGCTAGCTATAGTCCAAGGCCCGTTTGTTCCCTATGAAACCATTGACGGTGTGAAAACTGTCAAAAGCGAGGATAAGTGGTTAGATGATGACCTTAAGAAATTACAAAATAATGCTTCGGCTATCAATATGCTTCACTGTGCGTTAGATGCTGCAGAATACAATAAGATTTTAGGTTGCGAGTCAGCACAGGAAATTTGGAAGAAGCTGGAGGTTACCTACGAAGGAACCAGCAAGGTCAAGGAGTCCAAAGTGAATCAGCATATGCGGCTGTACGAGCTGTTCGAGATGAATGATAATGAAGACATCTCGGAAATGAATACAAGATTCACCAACATTATCAATGAGCTTAAGAGACTCGGCAAGAACTTCACTGAAGAAGAGCAAGTGAAGAAGATTCTGAGAAGTCTCCCTAAGAGCTGGCAAGCAAAGAAAACAGCTGTAGAAGAAGCTCAGGACCTGACAACATATAAATATGATGAACTCATAGGATCTCTGCTGACCCACGAGATCTGAATGAAGAACTTTGAAGTGAAAGAAAAGTCTGAAGACAAGAAGCAAAAATCCCTTGTCATGAAAGCTGACTCAACTGATGCTGACTCATCAGATGATGAGGAAATGGCTATGTTCACCAGAAAAATGAAGAAGCTGTTTAGAAAGAATGACAAATACAGCAGAAGGTCATTCAAGAAAGGTGACAAATACAAAGCTGAGTCCAGCGACAGCAGACATAAGAAAGACAGCTCCAAGCCCGTTACTTGCTTTGAATGTCATCAAGCTGGGCATATCAAATCAAGCTGTCCCACTCTGAAGAAAGAAAAGAAGAATAGCAGAAAGGCAATGGTGGCCACATGGAGTGATAGTGATGAGTCAACCTCGTCAGAAGCTGATGCCACTGAGTCAGCAAATATCTGTTTCATGGCTGACGAATCTGCTGACCAATGTCCCTCTGAGCAAGCTGACCTCTCTGATGGATCTGACCATGAGGAACACCCAACTGAGGTAACATCTATGCCCTTGCTCAGAAATGAAATGATTAATGCCCTGAGTGATCTATATACACTGATCAAAAAGTGTAACAAGAAAATACGAGCACTCAGTAGGCGGTGTGATGAGATTGAAGAGGTCAAACTCAGTGACCTCCGACATCTTCTCCCGGACAATACCAGGCAAGATGAAAACTTGAAAATCATGCACGGGTTTGTCTCTGAAGTCCAATCAGACTCTAAAAAGCTGAGAAAGGACATCACATCCATACAGAACCATCTGAGTTCATCGGCTAAGAAAACGTTCTATCCAAAAACTGAGTATACAGGTACTAGTCAGCAAAGACGGTACACTCAGCAGAACAGTCAGTGTGACTGTTGTGGAAAGAAAGGACACACCATAAAAGTGTGTTGGTATGCTCAGCACCATCGTGCTGACCAAAAATGGAAATACCCCCAAAGGGTAGTTTTTTGTGACTTTTGTGGAAAAGATTGCCACACTATAAATGTATGCCGTCACAAAATTAAATATGATGCTTCACCTGCTGACTCTAACAAACGAGGACCCAAAAAGAATTGGGTACCTAAAGATAACTAGTTACATTGCAGGTGAGCCTGAGGTGCGCAGAGAAGTCAAAGCTATGGTACATTAACAGCGCATGCTCAAGGCATATGACTGGTGATGAAACTCAGTTCATCACACTTGTGCATAAACGAGGAGGAAATGTAAGTTTTGGAGACAACAAAAAGGGTAAGATAGTAGGGTCAGGTACTGTTGGTGGTAATCCTACTATTGAGTCAGTCTCCCTAGTCAGGGGTCTTAAATATAACCTATTGAGCGTAGCTCAACTATGTGACAGCGGTAGAAAGGTTGTATTTGATGCCACTGAGTGTAGGATACTCGAGGGAAAAACAAATGAATTGATTTTAACTGCCCCTCGTGTTGAAAATGTTTTCATGCTAAACCTAGAAAAGAAGTTTTCTAAAAATATATGCTTAGTGTTAAAGGAAGATAATTACTGGTTATGGCATAGGAGACTTGGTCATGTAAGCATGGACCTCTTAGCCAAATTAGCAAGAAAGCAATTAGTTGAGGGATTACCCAAACTCATGTTTGAAAAGGATCAATTATGCAATGCTTGTCAGCAAGGTAAACAAACCAAAAAGTCTTTTCAAAGTAAAAATGTAGTCTCAACCAAGCGTCCATTAGAGTTACTACACTTGGATCTTTTCGGACCAGTCCAGCCGCTGAGCTTGGGTGGTAAGAGATTTTCCTTGGTTATTGTAGATGACTTTTCTCGGTATACTTGGGTCATCCTGCTGAGTAGCAAGGATGAAGCTTTTGAGATGTTCTCAACACTGATTAGAAAACTTGAAAATGACAAAGACCTAAAATTAGCTCACATCTGAAGTGATAATGGCGGAGAATTCAAAAATCAACAGTTTGATGAATTCTATGAAGTCAGCGGCATTGACCACAATTTTTCTGCTCCTAGAACGCCTCAACAAAATGGGGTAGTTGAAAGGAAGAACAGAACCTTAGTTGAAATAGCTAGAACAATGCTGAGTGAAAATAGGCTTCCAAAGTATTTCTGGGGTGAAGCTGTCAACACAGCTTGCTACATACTCAATAGGGCTCTAGTCAGACCTATACTTAAAAAAAACCCTATGAACTTTGGAAAGGACGAAAACCCAATATTGGATATTTTTGTGCCTTTGGTTGCAAATATTTTATTTTAAATACTAAAGACAACCTTGCTAAGTTTGATTCTAAAGCTGATGAAGCTATCTTTCTAGGGTACTCAACAAACAGCAAAGCATATAGGGTGTTTAATAAACGAACTCAGGTTTTAGAAGAGTCTGTACATATTGAGTTTGATGAAACTAACCCTGCAGGGAAGATAAGTCAGCCTGCCGAAGATGACACATGCTCAGCTTTCGCTGACCAAAATGGAGCCACTGAGTCACAACCTCAAGGGCTGACCAAAGGTAAGAATGAACCTGAAATTATCTTTGCTGACCAATATAATCCTGCAGAAAATGTCGAAACACCTATCCTTGAAGACACTACACTACCAAAGGAGATCAAGGTTCCAAGAGGACACTCAAAGAAGTCCATTCTTGATGCTGCTGAGAACACCCTGATGACCAGAAATCAACTCAGGAGATATCTCAGTAATGTTGCGTTCGTCTCAGTTCATAAACCGAAAAACTTCTCAGAAGCTGAGCACGATGAATTCTGGATAAATGCTATGCAAGAGGAACTTGATCAATTCAAGAGAAACGAAGTATGGGATTTAGTGCATAAACCGAAGAATCAAAAGACCATAGGAACAAAATGGGTATTTCGCAATAAGCTAGATGAACAGGGAAACGTAGTCAGGAACAAAGCCAGACTTGTAGCTCAAGGTTACAGTCAGCAGGAAGGTATTGACTATGGTGAGACCTTTGCACCCATAGCTAGATTAGAGGCTATAAGAATATTGTGTGCATATGCTAGCTTTATGAACTTTAAATTGTTCCAAATGGATGTTAAGAGTGCATTTCTTAATGGAGTTATAAATGAAGAGGTTTATGTCAGTCAGCCTCCAAGGTTTGAGGATCCAAAATTCCCAAACCATGTTTATAAACTCAAAAAGGCTCTGTACGGCCTGAAGCAAGCACCACGTGCTTGGTACGAAAGACTGACCAGTTTTCTACTAACTAGGAACTATGTCAGGGGAAAAGCTGACACAACCTTATTCATTAAGAAAAAGGGTAAAGATACCCTGTTGGCACAAATATATGTTGATGATATTATCTTTGGTGCTACTAATGAGTCTATATGCAAGGAATTTAGCAAACAAATGCAAACTGAGTTTGAGATGTCAATGATGGGAGAACTCAACTTCTTCCTTGGACTTCAAATCAAACAAGGCAAGAATGACATCTTCATTAGTCAGACTAAGTATGCTAAGGAGATATTGAAGAAATTTGATATGGAAAAGTGTAAGCCAATATCTACCCCAATGGGTACTGACACTGTGCTTTGTGCTGATGAAAAAAGTAAGTCAGTAGACAGCAAATTATATCGAGGTATGATTGGCTCTCTACTCTATCTAACTGCAAGTAGGCCAGACATTCAGTACTCAGTATGTTACTGTGCAAGATATCAAGATGACTCTAAGGAATCTCATTACATAGCTGTAAAAAGAATCCTTAGATATTTGCAAAGCTCAGTGAATGCAGGTTTATGGTATCCCAACACGAACGATTTCACACTCGTTGGATACACTAACGCTGACTATGGACGAGACAAGCTTGAGCGGAAAAGCACTTCAGGAGGATGTCACTTCCTTGGAAGCTGTCTAGTGTCTTGGTTCAGTAAGAAGCAGTCATCAGTTGCCCTGTCAACAACTGAAGCTGAGTACATTGCTGCTGGAAGCTGTGTTGAACAAGTACTATGGATCAAGCAACAGCTGGATGATTATGGAGTTCAAACCAAAACAATTGAAGTCAAATGTGACAACAAAAGTGCCATTGACTTATCTAAAAATCCAATCCAACACAACAGGATGAAGCATGTCAGCATAAGGCATCACTTCATCAGAGATCATGTACTCAAGGGTGAGATCAAGCTGACCTATGTTCCAACAGGTGAACAGCTTGCAGATATCTTCACGAAGCCATTGGCTCGTGAGCAGTTCAGCATACTAAGGGAAGCTATCGGTATGTCTAATCCTCTTGAATAAAATTCTGAGAAAAATGTTGAGTGATTATATCATGCCGAGTGATTATTACATGTTGAGTAACTATCATATGCTGAGTAGACATAAATGCTATAAAATCACTACTTGCTAAATTGCTATATATATATATATATATATATATATATATATATATATATATATTGAGTGATTGCTAAAAGCTAAGTTACTACATATGCTAAGAATGTCACACCCGACCCTAAACGACCTCAATCGGCATCGGGCATGAAATAGAAAGATCATAATCAATACTTAGGAGTCTCCAATTTATCCATATATCATAATAACATATTTATTTATTTATTTTGGTTTTCCTCTCCAATCAACCAAATGAAGCCTTAAATCAACATAATCAAGTAAAATCTGAAATTCACATAGAAGCATAGTCAATAGCTTCATTTGAACCATAATTTCACAATAAAAAGCAAAATCGTGAAAAACCTCAATTTTACAAAATTCCTGCATAACCTTAAAATATCACTTAGTCATTCGAGGACCTCAACATATATTTACCAACTCCATTATATTACAATTGAAATACCAAAGTTCTAACCATAATTCTAACAATAAGCAACAACTTCCAATCCCCGCCTAATCTGTCGGTAACTTTCTCTCTATCATGTACTTTCTCACCTAAAAACATTAAAACATTTAAAAACGTGAGACAAAAATCTCAGTAAGAAACTATCAGCTATAAAAACAAACTTTACTTAACATAGCTACATATATACATTTATAAAGGGATTTAATCAAAACCTTATAAAATATACTCAAACTTAAGTTTATAAGATAGTCATCAAAACCTTATAAAATATTCTCAAAACTTAAGTTCATAAAATAAAAGTTGTGTATGTGTATCCATCCTCGAATTCCACCCATGTAGATCATAACATCAATCATAACAATATCGAGATATCTCATTTATATCTCGTTCCTTGCCTAACAGTTAGGACTACCAGCCATGCACTTTGGCCATACCGCCATTAGATATGGTCTTACAACTTACAACTCCTACCCTGGGCAATCCTAGATGGACAAAACCATTTTATCTATCAAAATATCACAACTCATAAAAATCATATTTGGACTTTAATCCAAAATAATAACAACAATAACCGCAACAGATTTCTCAAAATATAGTTGATAGTTACTTACCTTGGTCACTAATTGAGAAAAATACACCCGATCGATTCGCCTCGAAACTCTGTCTAAGACGTTTTCCCTCCAAAAACTGCCGAAACTTAAAAACTCTTCGGTTAGGACTTAGATCTATACATAAGGATGCTATGTTTTAAATTTCGAGTGATTCGGACGGTCGAATCTCCGTAAATCAAAGAAACAGTGGAGAAACGGTTCAGAGAAAACTGATGAATCCGAAAAGATTAGAAAAAGAAAACAAAAGAAAAATAAAATGACAGAGATAATGATCACCGCCTATGCCTGTAAAGATTTGAGATATATACCTCAAATTTGGCAAACATCACGTTTGATCCTCCATCTTTCTATAATCTTTTTAAAATTACCTTAAACTTTTAATTTACACTTAAAACCATCGAATTAACTCCAAACTTTTCCTATACCACCGAATTAACTTCACACACCCAATAATTATAATATATACTAATATCAAAATCTAAATTTTAGAAATTTAGACACGGACGTGATAATTCTCCCCACCTTAAAAAATTTCGTCCACGAAATTCATATTCTCTAATCTATCTTGATTTTCTTCATCAAATAATCTCTAAGATCACGAAGTTCTTTCTAATTATCAAGATTTCTACCACAAATTCTAATGTTTCCCTTCATTAACTACATCATTTATCCATATCCAAATCACTGTAACAATTATTTATGCATAACTCTTAGTAACTCTCAATTTCAACCTAGGTAATTCCATCATCATAATCCACAATAAAACTTCAAATATCATTTATTCAACTTTATAGAATATGATATACTTTATATTCATATCTTCCTTATTGAAACACCTTTCCACAAGATTTTGATTTGACAAAATCATCCATGATTAAGAGGCAATTAAATTTAAATGCTTTTATTTAATTGTACTAATGTGTTTGTTCAATATTGAGTGCAAAATATATATAAGGTAAAGACAGGACAAAAGTCAGCACAAGCAAAGCTGAGTAGAACGGAACTCAGCATGACAGAATGTAAGCGGAGTGGAGTAGAACTTAGAAGAAAAACGAAGCTGACTAAAGTTAAAGATTTCTTCAGAAGCGGTTACACAGAACGGAGCTGACCAAGAATGAACTCAGCTTGGAAGTTGAACATCCAAAGATTACGAAGAAAGCTGAATGACTGTCAGGACAGCATGAAGGATCCGTTCACTAAAGGACAAAGTCTGCAAATCTTCTGCACCAATAATTAGAACCTCGAAGACACATAAAAGACTAATTCCAAGAGTCATGGGTCATTGGATTATTGGTAAAAGACAACTGGCACAAACAGACAAGCCAGACGCAAGAAGACAAATCTGACGCCTGAAGAAAACAGAAAAAGGGAATGGCGGAGCAGTCTGAAGCTGGCCAGAAATTGTTCCCCAAAAGAGCCGTTTTGGTGTAAACGGTAACAACAACTCAAAGGATCCAAATCTGCGATTTCCTTCTATAAAAGGACAATGAAGAACCTTGGATAACATACTGAAGCATCAAGAGAAAAATACAAAGAAATAAAATCTTGAAAGCACTCAAATACAAACAGATCTTACACCCACCTTTCTATTCTCTGTGTAAATGCTAGATTGATTGTTGTATAATCATCTAAAGTGTTCTTTAGCATAAAAAGAACAAGTCTGTGATCAATAGGAATATTGAGAGTGTTAAGCTGAGTGTTTGGTTGTAAGCATTCAGTGGTAGAGAAATCTAGGTGCTGGGTTGTAGCACTTAGTAGGAGTTGAGTAGACGAATAGAGGAAGGTACTCTTGCATATTCAACTGCCTTGTAATTGGTTTGTGCTCTACCGTTAAAGAGCTCAGTATTGGATTCAAAAAGCCCGGAGGACTCTGGGGACTGGACGTAGGCAGAGAGGCCGAACCAGGATAAGTGATACTGAGTAATCTCTGAACTCTCTCTTATATTGTATGTGTTGTTTGCTATATTTACTCAGCATATAAATTGTCTAAGCTGACCTTGAGTAAATAAGTGGTGCTGAGTTAGAAGCTGACCTCCAAGAGTGTCAATTCTTAACTCAAGAGTCAACATCTGACTAAAGCTGTCTTGAAACATATCTCACCAAGCTGACCAAAAGCTGAGTTAATAAACTCTCAAAATAACTTTCAGTCAGCTTAATTAAAACACGAAAAAGTTATATTAGTTCCTAACCCCCCCCCCCCCCCCTTGGAACTAATTACCAGGGACCAACAAGTGGTATCAGAGCCTAAGCTCACTACTCTAAGATTTAACAATCTTGAGCTGATCCCTAAAAATGGGAGAGAATAGCACTCGGTTCCTTCCAGGAAACCAAACAACATAGATACTCCCTGAGGGACTATCAATCACTAGACCTCCCCTATTCTTTGGGTCAAATTATACATTCTGGAAGAATAGGATGAAAAACTTTATTCAAGCCACAAACATGAGTGCATGGCTTGCAATTGTTCAAGGTCCACATGTGCCATACAAAACTGTTAACGATGAGAAAATCGTTAAAAGTGAGGCTGAATGGACAGAGGATGACCTCAGAAAATTACAAAATAATGCTTCGGCTATAAACATGCTTCACTGTGCGTTAGATGCTGCAGAATACAATAAGATTTCAGGTTGCGAGTCAGCACAGGAGATTTGGAAGAAGCTTGAAGTAACCTATGAAGGCACAAGCAAAGTTAAGGAGTCTAAAGTCAATCAACATATGAGACTCTACGAGCTGTTTGAGATGAATGAGAATGAAGACATCTCAGAAATGAACGCAAGGTTCACAAATATTATAAACGAGTTAAAAAGGCTTGGAAAAAACTTCACTGAAGAGGAACAGGTGAAGAAAATTCTGAGAAGTCTGCCTAAGAGTTGGCAAGCAAAGAAAACAGCCGTAAAAGAAGCTCAAGACTTGACTACCTATAAATATGATGAGCTGATCGGATCCCTGCTGACCCATGAAATCTCTATGAAAAACTTTGAAGCCAAAGAGAAAGAAAAATCAGAAGATAAGAAACAAAAGTCACTTGTCATGAAAGCTGACTCGACTGAAGCTGAGTCAACTGATAATGAGGAAATAGCCATGTTCACCAGAAAGATGAAGAAGCTGTTCAGAAGGAATGATAGAAACGGCAAAAGGTCATTTAGAAGAAATGACAAGTATAAAGCCGAGTCAAGTGACAAGTACAAGAAGGACAGCTCGAAGTCTGTCACATGCTTTGAGTGTCATCAAACTGGGCACATCAAGTCAAGCTGTCCCAACCTCAAAAAGGAGAAGAAGGGAAGCAAAAAGGCTATGGTAGCCACATGGAGTGACAGTGATGTGTCAACATCATCCGAAGCTGAGCAAAATGAAACAGCCAACATATGTTTCATGGCAGATGATGGAGCTGAACAATCCCAATCTGAGCAAGCTGACCTTTCTGAAGATTCCGAGCAGGAGGAAAACAACAATGAGGTAACATCCTTACTTTTGCTTAGAAATGAAATGGTAAATGCCCTGAGTGACTTATATACACTAACTAAGAAGTGTAACAAAAAGATTAAGGCACTCAGCAGGCGCTGTGATGAGATTAAAGAGGTCAAACTGAGTGACCTCCGATATCTTCTCCAGGACAACTCTGACTTGCATACCAACATGCAAATCTTACATAAGTTTGTCACGGAGGTTCAATCTGAGTCAAAGAAACTTAGAAAGGATATCACAATGTTACAAAGTCAAGGGAAGGGCTCAAATAGAAATAAACCCCATGCTGAGTATGCAAATACTGGTCAGCATAAGCAATTTACTCAATGTGAGTGTTGTGGAAAAAGGGGGCACACAAAGGATGTGTGTTGGCACAACAAGCGAATTGTCCAATGTGACTTCTGCGGAAGAAAAGGCCATACCATAAAAGTATGTTGGCATTCCCAACACAATAATGCTGACCATACTCAGTTCAACCCACAAAGGGTACCTTTTTGTGATTTATGTGGTAAGCCAGGCCATACCATAAAAGTATGCCGTCACAAGTTAAAATATGATTTTGCACCTGTTTATACTAACAAGAAAGGACCCAAAAGGGATTGGGTACCTAAAAATGAATAGTTTAAACTGTAGGTCAGCTTGACATGCGTGGAAAAGTCAAAACTATGGTATATAGACAGCGCATGCTCAAGGCATATGACAGGTGATGAAACTCAGTTCATCACACTAGAGCTTAAACGAGGTGGAAGTGTAAGTTTTGGAGACAACAAGAAGGGTAAGATAGTCGGCTCAGGTACTATCGGAGGTAACCCAACTATTGAGTCTGTCTCCTTAGTTAAAGGTCTCAAATACAATCTGCTGAGTGTAGCTCAGCTTTGCAAGAGCGGCAGAAAGGTTGTATTTGATGATACTAAGTGTCAAATACTCGAGGGAAATACAAATGAATTAATTTTAACTGCCCCTCGTGTAGAAAATGTATACATGTTAAACTTAGAAAAACAGTTTTCTAAAAACATATGCTTAGTGTCTAAAGAGGACAACTCCTGGCTATGACATAGAAGACTTGGGCATGTCAGCATGGACCTTCTTGCCAAATTAGCTAGAAAGCAATTAGTTGAGGGATTACCCAAATTAAAGTTTGAAAAAGATCAACTGTGTAAAGCTTGTCAGCAAGGCAAACAAACTAAAAAGTCATTTCATAGTAAAAATATTGTCTCAACCAAAAGACCATTGGAATTACTACACTTGGATCTTTTCGGACCTATCCAGCCACTCAGCTTGGGAGGTAAGAAATTTTCTTTGGTTATTGTAGATGATTTCTCTCGGTACACTTGGATCATCTTGCTGAGCTGCAAGGATGAAACTTTTGAGATGTTCACCACACTGATTAAAAAGCTTGAAAATTACAAAGACCTAAGAGTAGCTCACATTAAAAGCGACAATGGTGGAGAATTCAAAAACCAACAGTTTGATGAATTTTGTGAAATCAGTGGTATTGACCACAATTTCTCCGCTCCTAGAACACCTCAACAAAATGGGGTTGTTGAAAGGAAAAATAGAACTATTGTCGAAATAGCTAGGACAATGCTGAGTGAAAATAGGCTTCCAAAGTACTTCTGGGGTGAAGCTGTTCACACGGCATGTTACATACTGAATAGGGCTCTAGTTAGACCTATACTTAAGAAAACCCCATATGAACTTTGGAAAGGTCGAAAGCCCAACATTGGATACTTTCGTGCCTTTGGGTGTAAATGCTTTATACTTAATACAAAAGACAACCTTGCTAAATTTGATGCTAAAGCTGACGAGGCGATCTTTTTAGGGTACTCAACAAACAGTAAAGCATATAAAGTATTTAATAAAAGAACTCAGGTTGTAGAAGAGTCTGTACATATTGAGTTCGATAAAACTGACCCTACAGGTAAGTCAGCTCAGCCTGAAGAAGATGAACCAGGCTCAGCTTCCGCTGCTCAACCAGAAGCTTCTGAGTCATCTATACAGGAGCTGACCCAAGGTAAGCAAGAAATTGAAATATCATTTGCTGACCAATCTATTCCTGTAGAGATTGTAGAATCACCTCTTCCAAACGACTCAACATTGCCCAAAGAAATAAAGATCCCAAGAGGTCATACAGAACAGGCCATTCTTGATGCTGCCAACAACAAGTTGATGACCAGAGATCAGCTTAGAAAATACCTTAGTAATGTTGCCTTTGTCTCAATGCTTGAGCCAAAGAATTTTGCTGATGCTGAGCAAGATGAACATTGGATAAATGCCATGCAAGAAGAACTTGATCAATTCACCAGAAATGAGGTATGGGATCTAGTACCTAGATCTAGGAATCAAAAGCCCATAGGAACCAAGTGGGTCTTTAGAAATAAGCTAGATGAGCATGGAAATGTGATTAGAAACAAAGCTCGACTTGTAGCCCAAGGCTATAGTCAGCAAGAGGGTATAGACTATGGAGAAACATTTGCTCCTGTTGCTAGATTAGAAGCTATACGTATATTGTGTGCCTATGCCAGTTACATGAATTTTAAACTATACCAAATGGATGTAAAAAGTGTGTTTCTTAATGGTTTTATAAACGAAGAGGTATATGTTAATCAACCTCCTGGGTTTGAAGATCCAAAGTTTCCAAACCACGTTTATAAACTCAAAAAGACCTTGTACGGCCTAAAGCAAGCTCCAAGAGCTTGGTATGAGAGGTTGACCAACTTCTTGCTGACCAGGAACTATGTCAGGGGAAAAGCTGACACAACCTTGTTTATTAAGAAAAAGGGTAAACATACCCTACTAGCACAGATATATGTAGATGATATAATATTTGGTGCTACTGACGAATCTTTGTGCAAAGAATTTAGCCAACAGATGCAAACTGAGTTTGAAATGTCAATGATGGGTGAACTCAACTTCTTCCTTGGACTTCAAATCAAGCAAGGTAAGAATGGCATCTTTATAAGTCAGTCTAAGTACACCAAGGAAATGTTGAAGAAATTCAGCATGGTAGATTGCAAACCAATATCAACCCCCATGGCTACTGATACTGTCCTATGCAAGGATGAGAAGAGTAAGTCAGTTGATAGTAAACTCTATCGAGGTATGATAGGTTCTTTACTCTATCTCACTACTAGTAGACCGGATATTCAATACTCAGTATGCTATTGTGCTAGATATCAAGCTGACCCCAGGGAATCTCATCTAACGGCTGTGAAAAGAATTTTTAGATACTTGCAAAGCTCAGTTGATGCAGGTCTATGTTATCCAACCTCAAATGACTTCACACTCATTGGATATACTGATGCTGACTATGGACGAGATAAGCTAGAACGTAAGAGTACTTCGGGAGGATGTCATTTCCTTAGAAGCTGTCTAGTATCTTGGTTCAGCAAGAAGCAATCATCCATAGCTCTGTCTACAACTGAAGCTGAGTACGTGGCTGCTGGAAGCTGTGTTGCACAAGTCCTATGGATAAAGAAATAGCTTGAGGATTACGGAGTCAAAACAAAGACAATAGAGATCAAATGCGACAACAAAAGTGCCATTGATCTATCTAAGAATCCAGTCCAACACAGCAGGATGAAGCATGTTAGCATAAGGCATCACTTCATCAGAGACCATGTACTAAAAGATGAGATCAAGCTGACCTATGTGCCAACAAATGATCAGCTTGCGGATATCTTCACTAAGCCCTTAGCACGAGAACAATTCAATATACTGAGGGAAGCCATTGGTATGTCAAATCCACTCTAAATAATTCTGTATGATTGAATGAATTGCTATACTGAGTGGAAATTTGAATGAATGTGCAAATGCCATGCTAAATAGACATAAACATTGAGTGGTTATACTGAGTAGATTCAAATGTTGAGTAAATACCCTATACTGAGTAGATAGACATATTGAGTCTTCATCCTATGCTGAGTAGAAGCACACACTGAGTGCCCAAACATATGCTGAGTTATTTCGAGATAGACAAAACATGGGCACTCAACATCACAAATGCTTCGAATTCTAGAAAAACCAAAAAGAAACCCACTTGCGTAAAATGAACCTACACGTGTAACCTCTGGCACCTTGGAAAGACGCACATTAATGGCAAATCCCATACGCCGAAGATGTCATAAATGACAGAATCTTTGTCAGTTGAACGTCCCTAGGTAAAACGGCTAGTTAATGAATAGGGGCCGTCGTAAATCTATATAAAAAGTATAAGAATCCCCACTCTTCACTCTTTACGCTTGTAATCTCCTGCAATCGAACTTCTCTCTCTCCTTAAAACCTCAAAACCTTCAACAATGGCTTCCGGCAAAGACAAAACCCCTAAAACTCAAACCTCAAACAAACCCACTCAGGCAGACCTCGCCGGTTCCTCACAACCAGTGAAAAGAACCATGATTAAGGTTCACAAAAAGATTGCCAATCTGGAGGTTCTAATATGCCGATGGTTTTCTCCAAGCTTTGTCTCGTCTGAGAAACCATTATGTGAATGGATCGAGAAGAACAAGTGGAAAGGTCTCTTCTCTCTTTCAGGAACAACCTATCCCAGGTTAGTACGGGAATTCTACTCGAATCTACATGTTGATGCAGATGACTCTGACTATTTGGAGACCACAGTTAAAGGTCAGAAAATCATCGTAACCCCTGTCTATCTAGCCACCCTACTAGATTTACCAGACGAAGGAATTCAGTTTAGAACGACGAAGGAGAAAGTGCCAAAAGACACGGCCGAGAAGCTCAAGGGGTTCTGTAAACCCAAGGATCATAAGGGTGAAATACCCAGCACCTGCATGGGTAAAGAACAAAAGATGGTCCACTACATGCTGACCACCTTTATCTTCCCCAAACTCAACTCAGCTTCATCCGCCTCCAACTTCGAGCAGTGCTTCATCTGGCACATGCTGACCTACACTCCACTCAACCTTCCCGTCTTCCTAGTTGGAGCTCTTCAACGAAGTGGTAAGAAACTCCACTTGGGCTCTCTCATTACAAAAATTATTAAGGACAAGCAAATAGAGACGGTGAATGAAACAAGCACATTGGGGAGTGAAATCACTGCAGTTCTACTGGATGGACTGTTGTACAATCAACCCTTAAAGGGATATGAAGGAGCTGGAGATGCTGAAGAAGATGAAGAAGCTGAGCAACCAGAAATTGAGCTCGAAACTGAGCCTGCAAGAGATGTTGAGGCTCATGCTGAGTCACCTAAGACAGCTCAGCCTGAGAGGAAGAAGAAAAGGAAGGCTATAGAAACCTGCTCAAAAGACATTCATGCAGTCCCAAAGAAAGTAAGGCTATTATCAAAAGAAAAAGCTAAAGCTGACAAGGCTAAGGAGCAAGCTGAGAAAAGAAAACGGCAAGAAGAGCCTGAGGATGAGGAAGAAGAAACTCCAGAATCCCCTTTAAAGAAAAAGAAAAAGGGTAACTCCTTAAAGATAGTGGAAGCTGTCCCACTAGACTGTACTCAACCTGAAGGTCATGGAACTGACCAAAAAAAGGAAGCTGTAGAAGAAACAGAGGTACATGTTGAGCACCAAGAAGCTAATATTGAGCAGGAAGAACATCCCAATGTTGAGAAATCTCAGGATGATGCTGAACAAGGAGAAAGAGAAAGTAATGCTGTTGAGGGTCAAGTTGAGCAACTTGTAGAAGAGACAGTTGCTACTGAGTCTTGTGAAGGTATTCGAACGGACCTTTCACCGCCAAGAGCTGAGACACGGCGACGACTCAAAAAGAAAGCGCAAAAGCAAATTGATCTCATGGACGACTTTCCTATTAATGAGCTTGAAACTGACCTCTCTACAATCCAGTTCCAGTACTTCTCTAATGAGACTGAGTCACCACCAGAAAATCCTGTAGAAAAACAAGCCTCTGTTACTCAGGATGAGGAACAAGCCAAAAACCCTGCAGATCCAATCCAAACTGCTCAAGTTGAGCCAACTCCTGCCTCAACTCCACCTTCAACTCAACATGTTAATGACTCAGCTCATCCAATCAATCAAAGTTCAGGTACCAATCAAGGTACACAATCTGGCAGAGAACCAACTCCTCCTCCACCATCAAACTCAGTACCAGCCTATGAGTCTAACACTGCTAGATTTGCATACTTGAATGCTACTGAGTCTAGCCGATGTGTCATTGCTTCTGCTCAGTCCTTGCTTCAAGATCTCAATACTACTCAAGCTGATGGTCACCAACCTACTCAAGCTGAGTCCTCCCACCTGTCAGGTATTACTCAGCTTCTGAATGAACTTCGTGGACTAAAAGATCTGGTTAGCGTTATCACTACGGTTCAAACTCAGCAACCGAATCAAGGGCAAATAGCAAAACTGACTGAACTGGTGCTTACAATGGCAACCCATATGAATTCACTTGAAGGGCAAGTTCAAAAATTGTCAGCAGTCAATCCAGGGTATGCAACTTCAACTGAACTGCACGAATATTTTGTTAAGTTAAATGCGGAATTGACCAAATCCAGTGCCACTACCCATCCTGAGTATGCTACCTCTGCTGAGTTGCATGATTGCTTTACCAAGCTGAATGCTGAGCTGACCAAATCAATTCCACCCGGCAATGCTGAGTTTGCCACATCTGCCGAACTTCAACAATGCTTCACCAAGCTTCATACTGAGCTGACCAGTACACGTGACTTAGTATCCTCCTCTTCTCAATGTACTATTGACCAATTAAGTGAAGCAGTCAGACTACTCAACATCGACAGAGCCCAGATGGATGTTGATCCAATCTCCAACACTGAACTCATGAGCTTTTCACAAGCTATCATGAAGGCAATGCGCATCAACAATGCCCAGCGCATGTTTTATGATTCTGCTCTGCTAAAACTGTACCATCAATCTTTTGGTCAAATCACAAGCTCACTCACCTGCCTGAGCAAATCCCATGAATGCCTCCTCAGCATGATCAGCAGCTCCCTTCGGGTTCCTCGGTATATCCAGGATGATAGTGTACCAGTCATTGATGGCTTGGGTGAAAGCACCAAAAGGCTTCAGCGCTACTCCCATTATCTCTCCTCTGCAGCACAAAATGAAACCTTCCTCTACAAACCCGATGATGGTAAAACGGGGGAGACAAGTCAAGGAGGAACTCAGCCTCAGCCTGCAGGTAATGCTTATGGAAGCAAAGAGAAAGAGAAAGGCAAAGGAATTGCACAAGCTGATCACTCGGCTCAGAAAAAGAAGAAGTAGAACTAGCTTAGTCAATATCTAAGACTTAGCTTTATATCCTGTCTTTGAATGTATGTTTTTTTTAAGGTCAATATATAACAAGTATTAGTTTTCTTCCTGATCTGACTAATAAAATTTGAACAAACAAATCAAGAAGTTAAACACACTCAGTATGCATTAACACCAACTTATGAAATAAACTGAGAGACAACATACTTCTAATATTTTTGAAAAACTGACTTAAATCCAAACAAGCTCAAATCTAAAACTAAGTCAGCATACACAAATGTCTTAAAACTAATTAAACATTGGAAGGTTTAGAATTAAGTTAAGACAATATGTGCAACCCTTATGGGGGAGTCATTTCAAAAATCAATCATGGGGCAACTTATAACTGAGTTTCGTAATTATGTATTTTGCCAACATCAAAATGGGGGAGTTTGTTGAAACACCTTTCCACAAGATTTTGATTTGACAAAATCATCCATGATTAAGAGGCAATTAAATTTAAATGCTTTGATTTAATTGTACTAATGTGTTTGTTCAATATTGAGTGCAAAATATATATAAGGTAAAGATAGGACAAAAGTCAGCACAAGCAAAGCTGAGTAGAACGGAACTCAGCATGACAGAATGTAAGCGGAGTGGAGTAGAACTTAGAAGCAAAACGAAGCTGACTAAAGTTAAAGATTTCTTCAGAAGCGGTTACACAGAACGGAGCTGACCAAGAATGAACTCAGCTTGGAAGTTGAACATCCGAATATTACGAAGAAAGCTGAATGACTGTCAGGACAGCATGAAGGATCCGTTCACTAAAGGACAAAGTCTGCAAATCTTCTGCACCAATAATTAGAACCTCGAAGACACATAAAAGACTAATTCCAAGAGTCATGGGTCATTGGATTATTGGTAAAAGACAACTGGCACAAACAGACAAGCCAGACGCAAGAAGACAGATCTGACGCCTGAAGAAAACAGAAAAAGGGAATGGCGGAGCAGTCTGAAGTTGGCCAGAAATTGTTCCCCAAAAGAGCCGTTTTGGTGTAAACGGTAACAACTCAAAGGATCCAAATCTGTGATTTCCTTCTATAAAAGGACAATGAAGAACCTTGGATAACATACTGAAGCATCAAGAGAGAAATATAAAGAAAGAAAATCTTGAAAGCACTCAAATACAAACAGATCTTACACCCACCTTTCTATTCTCTGTGTAAATGCTAGATTGATTATTGTATAATCATCTAAAGTGTTCTTTAGCATAAAAAGAACAAGTCTGTGATCAATAGGAATATTGAGAGTGTTAAGCTGAGTGTTTGGTTGTAAGCATTCAGTGGTAGAGAAATCTAGGTGCTGGGTTGTAGCACTTAGTAGGAGTTGAGTAGACGAATAGAGGAAAGTACTCTTGCATATTCAACTGCCTTGTAATTGGTTTGTGCTCTACCGTTAAAGAGCTCAGTATTGGATTCAAAAAGCCCGGAGGACTCTGGGGACTGGACGTAGGCAGAGAGGCCGAACCAGGATAAGTGATACTGAGTAATCTCTGAACTCTCTCTTATATTGTATGTGTTGTTTGCTATATTTACTCATCATATAAATTGTCTAAGATGACCTTGAGTAAATAAGTGGTGCTGAGTTAGAAGCTGGCCTCCAAGAGTGTCAATTCTTAACTCAAGAGAAAACAACTTTAGTCAACATCTGACTAAAGCTGTCTTGAAACATATCTCACCAAGCTGACCAAAAGCTGAGTTAATAAACTCTCAAAAAAACTTTCAGTCAGCTTAATTAAAACACGAAAAAGTTATATTAGTTCTTAACCCCCCCTTGGAACTAATTACCAGGGACCAACATTCCTAACATACACCAAATCTCACTTTAATAAAGTGAAATCACAATTGATTCCATCAATTGTATATATATCAAATATATTTCACCTATCTCCAAGTTCTACAGACTTGAAAACAAAATCACGTTTGAACCACTAATATGTACGATATTATATTTTTCTTAAACTTCAACTAATTCGAATAATGATTTGCCTCCATATATAATCTTATTTCATCATAATAACAATACTTGTATCTATAATTTTTCACTCCAATCATGATTCGTATCATTAACTTCAATCATTAGCATCAACATCACCATCATTCTTATAAGAGTCATTTCATAAACATCAACATCAACATCACCAATATAAACCTCATTATGATGATACAATTTCCTATCAATAAGAGTTATTTCATAAAATCTTAATATCAACATCACTCTTATAATTCTCCATTTAACTCCTCAAAATCAATTAAGCTAACATGCTATTTTTTTTAATCACCACTATATATATCATTCACATAGAAGCATAGTCAATAGCTTCATTTGAACCATAATTTCACAATAAAAAGCAAAATCGTGAAAACCCCCAATTTTACAAAATTCCTGTATAACCTTAAAATATCACTTTCTGAAAATTCTTTGATTATATATATATATCTATATACATAAAACTCAAAATATAGTTGATAGTTACTTACCTTGGTCACTAATTGAGGAAAATACACCCGATCGATTCGCCTCGAAACTCTGTCTAAGACGTTTTTCCTCCAAAAACTGTCGAAACTTAAAAACTCTTCAGTTAGGACTTAGATCTATGCATAAGGATGCTATGTTTTAAATTTCGAGTGATTCGAACGGTCGAATCTCCGTAAATCAAAGAAACGGTGGAGAAACAGTTCAGAGAAAACTGATGAATCCGAAAAGATTAGAAAAGGAAAACAAAAGAAAAATAGAATGACAGAGATAATGATCACCGCATATGCATGTAAAGATTTGAGATATATATCTCAAATTTGGCAAACATCACGTTTGATCCTCCATCTTTCTATAATCTTTTTAAAATTACCTTAAACTTTTAATTTACACTTAAAACCATCGAATTAACTCCAAACTTTTCCTATACCACCGAATTAACTTCACACACCCAATAATTATAATATATACTAATATCAAAATATAAATTTTAGAAATTTAGACACGGACGTGACAAAGAACCCCTCCTACGCTAAACTAAACACTCGGAACACCAAACGTCTAGTATCTTAGATGCTGAGTAGAATACTTGCACGCGTATTTATGTAGACACCTAGGATGACGTAAGCGTAATGATTAGAAACCCATGCGCCGAACGTGTCATTAATGTCAGAATTAAATGTCATTGATTGATTCAAAATCGAACCGCCATTCGGACCTATCAGATCAACACGCACCGGCTATAAATTGTGGACGAATTCCCACTAACTTCTCTTTACGCTTGAAACTTTTCACGCTCGATCTCTCTCTCTCAATTCCCTAATCTCCTAACTCTCTAAAAAATCCTTAAGAACACCATGTTGAACGATTCCTAGAATCTGTCCGATGAGCAGTACGATGACCACCGCTCCGACATTAATCCTCCATCTCATGCTGAGCAGGAATATAACGAGACTTCCTCTGAGTCTCAGGAACAGATCCATGGTCAGCATGACCAAATGATGCCCAAGTTCAGCATACTCGGTGAAAATCCTCGCACTGACCAGACGACTCCCTCAAAGAAAAAGAAGGAGAAAAAGAACAAGAAACCCAGGGAAAGAAAGTTCTTCCCAGTTTTTAGCAACGTTAAAAACCTTAAAGTTTATCACTCCCGATGGTTCTCTAAAAGCTTCGTCGAAGCTGAGAAACCATTCTGCGACTGGATTTTGAAAAATGGATGGACCACCCTCTTCTCTTTCCCCGGAACTACCTACCCACAACTGGTGAAGGAATTCTACGCGAACTTAAAGGTAGCCGATGATAACAACGGCCATATGATCACTAAGGTCAAGAACAAAGAGATCACCATCACCCCTTCCTATCTCGCCATACTACTTGATCTAAAGGAAGAAGGTGCAGAACTAAGATGTACAAACGATTATAAGCGGGTTGATTACGTAGCTGAGTTCTGTAAACCGAAAAACCACAGCGGTGAAATCTATAGTACCAATATGGGTCAGCCTCAAAGACAATCACACTACATCCTGACCAACTATCTGTTTCCTAAGATCAATGCCTCCTCCTCAGCACCGGGATTCTAAGGATGGGTTCTCTCATCACCAAAATCCTACAGGATCACGAAGTCAGCTTAAAGGAGGAAATCAACATGATAGGTACTGAAATCACTACGGGAATCCTACTCGGCTTGGCTCACAGTCAGCCTATCAAGCCTAAGAAAGGAAAAGGGGCTGTAGGTGAAGAAGTAGCTGCTGAGGATGATATGGATGAAGAAGGACATACTGAGTTGTCTCGGAAAGGAAAGAGAGTTGTGGTTGAAGCAGCACCTGCTGAGCGAACTAGGCAGGAAAGAAAAAGAAAAGCTGACCAATCCTCAACCCCACTAGCCAAAGACATTAACAAGACTGTAGAGAAACTCAGGGTAGTGGTTGGTGAGAAGAAAGCTGCACATGCTGAGTCGGTGCAAAAAAAACCAAAGTCAACTGAGAAGAAAAAGAAGAGAGCTGACCCTGAGGAAGAAAGTGAAGAAACTCCTGAGCAACCCCTAAAGAGGAAGAAGTCCTCTGGGATGACACCGTTGGACGCTGCCCCTCTTGACTTTGTCATCACCGAGGATTCTCATTTCCTGCGAGCTCAGGAGATTGACCTGGAAAAGACTTCGTGTGATCAGGAAGAAGAACAAGGCTAGAATGTCGAACAGCCTCAAGCTGATAAGATGGGTTCTGCTGAGCCAAGCAACACAGTTGCTGATGAGCAAGCTGATGAGCAACGAGTTAAGTCACCAGTGAAGGACAAGGTTGTGAAGAACGTTTATGCTGACCTTGGACTTGATCTCTCTTCTGAGTAATCTGAATCCGTTGCTGCTGACCCTTCTCCTCAAACCAAAACCAAAAAGGGCAGTATGGAAAAACGGTTCAAGAGAAAAGCGCAGAAGCCCAACATCATCGACTTGTTGGATGAATCTCCACTAGGGGGCCCAATCACTGACTTAATAGGACTTCAATTCCAATTCTTCACCGACATCACTGAACCCACTCCTGATCAAGTCAAGGAAAAACAAGCCTCTGTTTCTCAAGCTGAGGAACAAGCCGACCCTAAAGTATCTAAGGGTCAAACTTTTGCCGACACCTTTGCTCCACCTTCCACTGAGCAAGTGCTTGAAGTTCCAGCTGCTCAACACACCGAGTTAGCGAAGGAAACTCCTCCTGCTAAAGAAAGCTCTGAGTTGGCTCAACCTCAAATTCAGACTGACACTGAGCAGGTTAATAATTCTTATGATCAAACTCTTCCAACTCCTATCAAGCAGACAATAAACCAGTCAGCTCCTACTGCTGACCTTAATAATAAAAGTGCAGCCACTGACCAAGCTGACACTTCCACTTCCGGGCAACACCGCAATCTTCCAACATCCAGTGTTGACAACGAAACGGCACCTGAGACCACGCCAAAACAGAATGAAGATGATTCCTATAACTTCCTTAATGCCTCTGAGTCAGGCCGACGAATCATCAACTCGGCTCATATGCTTCTTCAAGCAATTGATCAGTCTCAAGCCGATGCTGCTGGGGCCGCTCCTGCTGAGTCTACTCAATTTTCCTCCGTCACGTAACTTTTGACTGAACTTAAAGGTCTTAAGGAGCTGATGAGTGTCATGACCTCCTTGGTCTCTCAGCAGCCCAAGCAAGAATTCATGGTCAGGCTGGCGGAACTTCAGCTAATGATAGTGAATCACATGGACTCCATCGAAGGGAAAATCAATGCCCTATCTGTTGCGAACTCATCATCTGCAACTTCTACTGAAGTTACTCAGCATTTCAACCAGCTGACCGCCGAGCTAACTGGGGCTCATGAGCTTATCTCCTCCACTTCTCATTGCTCCATTGAACATATTGGTGAAGCCATTCGCCTACTCAACCTGAGCAAAGAGGAAATGGACACTGACCAAGTAAAGACCAATGACATG
This sequence comes from Euphorbia lathyris, assembly GCF_963576675.1. Lineage (NCBI taxonomy): Eukaryota > Viridiplantae > Streptophyta > Magnoliopsida > Malpighiales > Euphorbiaceae > Euphorbia > Euphorbia lathyris. The sequence continues at coordinate 121,961,779 of NC_088910.1, read as the reverse complement.
AAGGAAAATAAGGCTAAGGTATAGCAGCGGAAATATAAAATTTTAGCCTACTTCCTTTTAACCATAGGATCCGTTAATCGTTATTTCATATAAAGAGGGATAAGAAGAAATACCTTTCGATGATCAATCTACCGTTGCAAACGAAGTGCCCACAACTTCAAAAGAGATGGAAACTGTTTACCAATCTGCCCCTATCCGAAACAGACCTTCCAGACCTCCGAACGACAATCCCTTCGGTGGAAACGTGGAAGAATATGTCTAGAAGCTACTGTCCAAAAATCGCAACGATCCGACGGTTCAATCTCCGGGAATCCGTGAAATAGTGAACTGACCTGATGTAGGTGAAGAAAAACGAATTTCTCCCTTTTGTTTGTTTTTCCTTCTTTCATGAACACAGTGAGATTAAGTTAGAATCAACCGTATGAGATGCAACCAAAATAGATTGCCTCTAATTAACCAACACAAGATCAAAGAGAAAGAAAGATAGATGAAATTAATCGATCGATGGAAGCCGTATGAATTCTTATCCACGAACTGGGGGAGTCGAATTCTCTTTCTCTCTCTAGCTAGGGATTTCGAAAATCACAAAGGGGAAAGTATATAGCTTGGTCGAAATTCATGTAGTAGGGGGTATATATAATAACTTGTATCTAAACCCTAATTAGATAGAAATATGTTACTTAATAGGAATTCAATTCGGAATAGGATTCCCAATTATTATCTTATTATATATCTAATATATCTAGGATAATAATAAATAACCTAATTGGATAATAATAGGAGTATATTAATCTAATTAAAACTCCTAACTTAATTATCTCTTAATTAATTTAATTCACAAACCTAATCAAATTAGGATTAATGAAATTAAAATAATTCCTTACTTATTATATATAAATTTCGGCCCCCTCTATTTAAATGGGCCTTACTGGGCTCAATTGGGCTTCCATCTATTAATGACATCCATCTCTCTTTTGGTTCCAAGTCTTATGTGTGATCCATTAGGTTCTTACTACTTCTAGCCGTATGCAACTATTAAATTAATTTCTTCAAGAATTATATTTAATCCTTGCATAACGGAATGATGTACTGAGTATGTTATTGGCAAGTCTGTAATCATTCCCCCAGAGCCCGTTAAGAAGACAGGTTGATTCTGTCGTTAACCCTTCCGTATTAGTTACGGTATAATTTGATCCTTTATCAACTACATCCTTGAACTGAATCTTATGACTATGGGTGATGTCAAGTCACATATAGCGAGACGTTCGTTTTACTTGTATAGACCGAGTCAACTCAAATAGATAGGTTAAGTGAAATCTGTATTTCTTACTCTTAAGCTATCACCTTGCAAGGATTTAGAGTCGAGTCTTCCACAAGCGATCCTTGGATGTATCTCCCATTAATCGGGAGTGATAAATGCTCAATCCAATGTATAACTACCCTGACATTACCTCCTGTGACACCTAACCTTTGCAGTTCACACCCCAGAGTCATCTCTGTTAAGGATCGTGGGACCGCAGGATCAAAGTCTCACATTCAGTAATTCAGGATGACCAATTAACATTCCTTTGAGTCTGAGGATTAGTTATACCTATTAATACCAATGAGATGAACAGGTGACAAGGATGAATCTACCCATCCTGTTATCTCAAATCGGATCCCCAATCCTAATGAACGACGTTTCATCGGATCTATGTAACTGTCCAGATATCTATATATATGAAGCTTGTGAGATCAGCTTTCTGTCGGACAGAAGACATTGTTACATACAAGTCTCAACAGTGATATATCAATCCTAAACATATCACTTGACTTGGGGTGGTTTTAAGTTTATTAGTTTATTATAAAGTTTTGTCTCACTTCATGCTTGTATGAACACTTTATAATCACTTTAAACAAACTTACGGATTTCCTTTTATTAGACTTTATTTAGTGCTTAAAAGGGATTGCCTTTATATATAGTTATAAAACATATATCTCATTAAAACAAATGATATAAAGAACAATTCATTTACATTAAGTTTGTATCCTGCAACAATTGTCTATAGGACACTAAACCCCAACATACTCCCACTTGGACTAAAGCCAATTGTTTCTAAAACTTATCCCAGTAGAAGTTAAATGACGATCATGTACTTTCTGGGTTAAAGGCTGTGTCAACGGATCTGCAACGTTGTCCTCTGTAGGTACTCTTTCTATTCTCACATCTCCTCTAGCCACAATCTCTCTTATGATGTGGTATCGCTTTTAGGTAGTGCTTGGATGCATTATGAGACCGTGGTTCCTTTGGTTGCGCAATGGCTCCATTGTTATCACAGTACAGAGTAATGGGATTGACAATGTCAGGCACCACACCTAGTTTTATAATGAACTTTCTAATCCAAACTGCTTCCGCAGCAGCGATGTACTCTGACTCGGTCGTAGAGAAAGCTACGCTTCCCTGTTTGGAACTTTTCCAACTGACCGCGCCCCCATTCAAGATAAACAGGTATCCTGATTGGGATTTAAAATCATTCTCATCTGTGAGATGACTAGCGTCTGAAAATCCTTCAATTTTCAGATCTCCTTCTCCGTACACTAGGAACATATCTTTAGTCCTTCTCAAGTACTTAAGAATGTTCTTGACGGCAATCCAATGCTCGTCTCCCGGATTCCCTTGGTAACGACTCGTTACAGATAACGCGAACGCTACGTCAGGTCTAGTGCATAGCATAGCATACATAATCGAACCGATCGCGCTGGCGTACGAGACTACAGCCATGCGTCGTTTGTCATCATCAGTTTTAGGACATTGATGATTGTTTAACTTTACTCCATGTAGCATGGGTAAGTTACCTCGTTTCGATTCAAGCATGCTAAACCGATTTAGCACCTTTTCAATGTACGTAGCCTGTGAAAGACCAATCAGTCTTCTCGATCTATCTCTATAGATCTTTATACCAAGTATATAAGCTGCTTCACCAAGGTCTTTCATTGAGAAGTTACCGGATAACCATACTTTTACCGACTGTAATAGAGCAATGTCATTTCCCATTAACAGTATATCGTCCACATATAGTATGAGAAATGCTATAGAGCTCCCACTTGCTTTCTTGTAAATGCAAGCTTCTTCGTAATTTTGTTCGAAACCAAATTGTTTTATGGTTTCGTCAAAACGCTTATTCCAGCTTCTAGATGCCTGCTTGAGTCCATAAATGGATCTCTGAAGTTTGCAAACTTTATTTGCATCCTTCGATATGAAACCTTCAGGCTGCATCATGTATACATCCTCAAGCAGGTTTCCATTTAGGAAAGCTGTTTTCACATCCATTTGCCAAATCTCATAATCGTAGTGAGCGGCAATAGCAAGCATGATTCTGATTGATTTGGACATAGCAACAGGAGAGAAGGTTTCGTCATAATCAACACCTTGTTTCTGACGATATCCTTTCGCTACCAACCTAGCCTTGTAGGTGCTAACCTTTCCATCCATGTCAGTCTTCTTTTTGAAGATCCATCTGCACCCGATGGGTTTTATCCCTTCGGGTGGATCAACCAAAGTCCACACTTGGTTAGTATACATGGAATCCATTTCAGAATCCATGGCCTCAAGCCATGCTTTAGAATTTGGACTAGTAAGAGCCTCTTCGTAGTTTTCGGGTTCGTCGTCCAACACGGGAACCTCGTTATCATCTCCCACTAGAAAACCATATCTAACTGGGAGTTCACGAACTCTTCGTGATCTACGAATAGGTGCCACTAGAGTCTCATCTAATGGGACTTCTTCGGGTACCTCAACCGCTTCTGTTGTTTCAGTCGGTGTTTCTTCTTCTTGAACTTCGTCGAGTTCAATCATGCTTCCCTTTTGTGTTTCTTCGAGAAACTCTTTCTCTAAGAAGGTTGCGTGCTTGGATACTATTACTTTCTGATCATCTGGATGATAGAAGTAATACCCTACGGTTTCCCTGGGATATCCAATGAAGAAACATTTATCAGATTTAGAATCTAATTTGTCGGACGCAATACGTTTGACAAACGCTGAACAACCCCATACTCTCATAAATGAGAACACGGGTTTCCTACCAACGAACAATTCATACGGCGTGGAACTAGCGGATTTAGTTGGTACTCGGTTCAGGGTGAAGAGGGCAGTTTCTAAGGCATAGCCACAGAACGACTTTGGAAGTAAGGCCATGCTCATCATGGATCGTACCATATCTAATAGGGTACGGTTCCTCCTCTCGGATACACCATTGTCTTGTGGTGTATAGGGAGGTGTCCATTGTGAGCATATCCCACATTCAGTTAGATAATTCAGAAAATCATCCGAAAGATATTCGCCACCTCGATCGGATCGAAGCGTCTTTATTTTCTTTCCTAATTGATTTTCCACTTCATTCTTGAAGCATTTGAACTTGTCAAAAACTTCTGATTTGTAATTCATCAAGTAGATGTAACCATATCGGGTATGGTCATCTATGAAGCTTATGAAGAATCTGAATCCTCCTCTTGCTTGGACTGACATAGGACCACATACATCTGAATGAATGAGTCCTAGAGTGTCTGATACACGCTCCCCTTTATTGCTAAAGGGTGTCTTTGTCATTTTACCTTTTAAACACGATTCGCATGTTTCCAATGATTCGGAATCGATTGGATCTATAAGCCCATCTGAATGTAGCTTTTAGCATGCGTCTCTTGTTTATATGACAATCCCACAAGCAAGTTGAATTATCTAGCTTATGTCTTTTGGTATCAATTGCGAAAACAGAAATCTAACACATAAATCCTATTTTGTGATATTCCTGAAAAATAGAAAATCCCATCTCTATAAAAATCGCAATGTTTGTTCTTTATCGAAATATAGAACATACCAGATGTTGGAGTACCGGCTTTTCCCTTCTTGAGGGTAGCTAGGTACACCAAACAGTTTCTTTTCCAATGCCTTTCTTCACCATAAAAGTGGCACACTCCTTTGGGCTTCTTCACTTCCTTTCCCTTAACTTTAGTGGGCATGGCTCCCTTACCTTTCTTGGGATATTTAGGATTGGGAGAATTCCCTTTCCTCTTCTTTGATCCCTCTATGACAATAGCCGGTATTGCCTTGTCTTTCTTCATATTGGGCTCAACTGACTTGAGCATATTTGCAAGCTCTTCAAGAGAGGTTTGCAAGTCATTCATCTGATAGTTCATGATGAACTGTGAATAACTCTCTGGGAGGGATTGAAGAATCAAGTCTATACTTAATTCGTTGTCCATCACAAATCCAATACTAGAAAGTTTGGTGATATAGCCAATCATCTTGACACAATGTGTCATGATTGATGTGCCCTCTTGCATCCTGCAACGATATAGCAACTTGGATATCTCGTAGCATTCGCACCTGGTCTGTTTCCTAAACAGTTCCTTTAGGTGCATGATGATGGAACAGGCATAGTTGCCTTTGTAATTCCGATGTCATCGATGCAAGTATGATGCATCCGGCATGATCGTCATCAGCTTTGTGCTTCTGGTAAGCATCGATTTCCTCGATGGGAGCATCATCCTCATGGATAGGGGGTATCGATGTATCAAGTACATACCCTATTTTATCGAACTTTAAAACGATTTTGAGGTTACGAAACCAGTCGGTGAAGTTTGAACTATTCAACTTGTTATCGGTAAGTATATTTTACAGATTGGTGTTAGTCATGATTTTAAGAGTGTTTAATTAAACTTGAGAGTGAGAAAGAGTAAACGTATGTCATTCATTTGCTTTAAAGTATAACAATCTAAAATTATAGGCCTTTTAATTTATTTCAGATTGCTCCCACTATTTTGCCAAATTAATAGCCCTCCATATTAATTCGAAGAATTTCACAAATCCTTTAGTGAGCTAGGATCCTAACTCCTGAGATTTCGCCTTGAGTTTGCTCAAAAAGCTAGTCCCATTTGTTAGGTAGATTCATGTAATCAATCACATCTCGAATGTGACTCCTAGGTTATTGGGTTACTAACCACATTAGTAACTAATATGCTACTCATATTAATCCCAACCATATTGCCCATTAGTTTATGACAACATGAGTTTGCTCATCCAATTATCATAATCTAATTTAAGTATTACCCCATATTCATGAAAGAATGACTTTCGATAATTCAGGTGTTACCATAAGACCCCGAGCTTGAGTTTGCTCAACAACCCAAAGGCCCCCAGTACTGCCGGCTGAATTATAATATTAGGGAGGGGCAACCGATTTTAATAACTTGCTTATTTACTTAACTTTTTAACGAGGGATTTTATTTAGGTCTCATAATCTAACTTAGTCTTGATTTGCTTTAGCATACATCAGACACACATACATTCACATACATTGGCGTTATGGACATATCATCTAAATTATTCCGTCGAGCCAGAGACGGAATAAAAGGGCAAACCTAAGGAAATACTAACTATTACATATTTCTCTTTAGGTCCTCCGTCTTCTCCATGGCGCCTTGAAATTACATATTAATTTCTATACTACTATAAGAAAACTTCAATTGAATTGAAGGGAATCGGATGAGAGGAGAAATTACAATAGATAGTAGAAAGGCAGGACGCGCAGGCCCTATTTCAAAAATACCAAAAGACTAAAAGAGGGTCCAAATATGTCCATAACTCTAAACATGCATAGACTCAATTAAATAAATTTAATTGGTTGATTACATAACCGACTTATGTAATATTTAGGTTAATCACATTAACTTGTCAAATTAACTTTCATCCAATTTTACTTCTAATCGTTTTGTATCTTTATATTAATCCTTAGATTAATATAACCATATAAAACGTTGATTATGCATGTCCCAATTATTTTGATTTCAATTCATTTAACACTTTGATTTACAACTTGGTAAAAACAAACTTTTAAACGAATTTTCATTCGATAATCAAAACAGAAAACTATTGATTTCCGAAACATATATATATATAAAAATTATATTCAAGCCGATTTTAACAATTAAAATCAAGTGGGATTCGGGCCGGGGGCCCGAAACTGGGCTGCTGCCGTTTGGCAGCAGCCGCGCGACAGCGGCTGGTCGCGCCGTGAGGCGCGACCCGAGCCGCTGTCGTATTTATTTTTTTTTTTTAAAACATATATATATATATATATATATATATATCAGATTTTAAAAACGGTTTTAAAAACGATTTTCAGAAATAGGAAAAACTACAATAGATTTCCGTTTTATCTTTTAGAATTAATAAAACTAATTTTATTAACCTAACTATAAAACTAATAGATTTTGTTATAATGATTATCAACCGCAATAATTAGGAACATACGCATAATCTATTTTAATTAAAAATTAACTAAAATTTATTTATCTTTAGAATTAATTAATCAAACAATTTGTTAATTAATCCTAACCATAAATATTTATTCAATCCTATTGAAAAACTTCTAAATTTTCATATATGAAATAACGGATTTAACGATGGCTCTGATACCAATGAAGGAAAATAAGGCTAAGGTATAGCAGCGGAAATATAAAATTTTAGCCTACTTCCTTTTAACCATAGGATCCGTTAATCGTTATTTCATATAAAGAGGGATAAGAAGAAATACCTTTCGATGATCAATCTACCGTTGCAAACGAAGTGCCCACAACTTCAAAAGAGATGGAAACTGTTTACCAATCTGCCCCTATCCGAAACAGACATTCCAGACCTCCGAACGACAATCCCTTCGGTGGAAACGTGGAAGAATATGTCTAGAAGCTACTGTCCAAACATCGCGACGATCCGACGGTTCAATCTCCGGGAATCCGCGAAATAGTGAACTGACCTGATGTAGGTGAAGAAAAACGAATTTCTCCCGTTTGTTTGTTTTTCCTTCTTTCATGAACACAGTGAGATTAAGTTAGAATCAACCGTATGACATGCAACCAAAATAGATTGCCTCTAATTAACCAACACAAGATCAAAGAGAAAGAAAGATAGATGAAATTAATCGATCGATGGAAGCCGTATGAATTCTTGTCCACGAACTGGGGGAGTCGAATTCTCTTTCTCTCTCTAGCTAGGGATTTCGAAAATCACAAAGGGGAAAGTATATAGCTTGGTCGAAATTCATGTAGTAGGGGGTATATATAATAACTTGTATCTAAACCCTAGTTAGATAGGAATAGGTTACTTAATAGGAATTCAATTCGGAATAGGATTCCCAATTATTATCTTATTATATATCTAATATATCTAGGATAATAATAAATAACCTAATTGGATAATAATAGGAGTATATTAATCTAATTAAAACTCCTAACTTAATTATCTCTTAATTAATTTAATTCACAAACCTAATCAAATTAGGATTAATGAAATTAAAATAATTCCTTACTTATTATATATAAATTTCGGCCCCCTCTATTTAAATGGGCCTTACTGGGCTCAATTGGGCTTCCATCTATTAATGACATCCATCTCTCTTTTGGTTCCAAGTCTTATGTGTGATCCATTAGGTTCTTACTACTTCTAGCCGTATGCAACTATTAAATTAATTTCTTCAAGAATTATATTTAATCCTTGCATAACGGAATGATGTACTGAGTATGTTATTGGCAAGTCTGTAATCATTCCCCCAGAGCCCGTTAAGAAGACAGGTTGATTCTGTCGTTAACCCTTCCGTATTAGTTACGGTATAATTCGATCCTTTATCAACTACATCCTTGAACTGAATCTTATGACTATGGGTGATGTCAAGTCACATATAGCGAGACGTTCGTTTTACTTGTATAGGCCGAGTCAACTCAAATAGATAGGTTAAAATGAAATCTGTATTTCTTACTCTTAAGCTATCACCTTGCAAGGATTTAGAGTCGAGTCTTCCACAAGCGATCCTTGGATGTATCTCCCATTAATCGGGAGTGATAAATGCTCAATCCAATGTATAACTACCCTGACATTACCTCATGTGACACCCAACCTTTACAGTTCACACCCCAGAGTCATCTCTGTTAAGGATCGTGGGACCGCAGGATCAAAGTCTCACATTCAGTAATTCAGGATGACCAATTAACATTCCTTTGAGTCTGAGGATTAGTTATACCTATTAATACCAATGAGATGAACAGGTGACAAGGATGAATCTACCCATCCTGTTATCTCAAATCGGATCCCCAATCCTAATGAATGACGTTTCATCGGATCTATGTAACTGTCCAGATATTTATATATATGAAGTTTGTGAGATCAGCTTTCTGTCGGACAGAAGACATTGTTACATACAAGTCTCAACAGTGATATATCAATCCTAAACATATCACTTGACTTGGGGTGGTTTTAAGTTTATTAGTTTATTATAAAGTTTTGTCTCACTTCATGCTTGTATGAACACTTTATAATCACTTTAAACAAACTTACGGATTTCCTTTTATTAGACTTTATTTAGTGCTTAAAAGGGATTGCCTTTATATATAGTTATAAAACATATATCTCATTAAAACAAATGATATAAAGAACAATTCATTTACATTAAGTTTGTATCCTGCAACAATTGTCTATAGGAGACTAAACCCCAACATGACATACTGTACTGCACTCGCTCAACTCTTGCACATGTTAGGCACATTAATGCTCAGCGTCATTCGTATGATTCTTCACTGCTCATGATGTACTATCAATCCTATGCACGAATGATGGACTCGATTACTTGGATTGGGAAGTCTCTTGACTTTTTACTCAGTATGCTCAGCGCACACATCAAAATTCCCGTTTCAAGTATGAAAGATGGCATGCAGGTCTTTACGGGTCTAAGGGAAAGTACGAGTCACATGCAGTAGTATTCTACCATACTGACTCGTGCTGTTCAACAGGGGACATTCTATGCTCCTCCCCTTCCGTCCAATGATGCTGGCAAAACGGGGGAGAAAGATAAAGCTAAGCAGCCAGCTGACGGAACTCAACGTCAAACTCAGCAGAAGCCTGGTTCAACTTCTGCTGTCCAGGGCAATCAATGTCAGCAAAAAAGAACATCCAAGCCCAAAGCCAAATCTAACCAAGTTCAAGCCAATATCAAGAAGTAGAAATAGAACTAGACTTAGCTTGAGACTTGCAATTGTGTATCTGGCATGTTCTATCTTTGTTGAGCTGACTATATATATATATATGCATCCTTTCTACAAACTGTCTCTATATATATGTGATGCTTACATGCTGTGTTTATATGTTGATCTGTCTCATGTAACTACTCATTGAACAACTTAAAACTTGTGAACATAAAAATTAAACAAGTAAACTACACTCAGTATACCTCAACTATGATAAACCCAACTCTGATACCTAAACTTAACTAAGTATCAAAACTGAGTGAATGACTAAATGTTCCAAGTATTTGACCTAACTCTGAAAGCTGACCTTAGGCTCACTTCGATTAAATCTTAGAAGGTTTAGAATTGAACTAAGTCAGTAGATGCAACCCTTACGGGGGAGTAATTTCAGAAGAATAGAAAAGGTCAACTATCATGGGGAACCTCAACACTGAGTTCTGTAATTGAATACTTTTGCCAACATCAAAATGGGGAAGTTTGTTGAAACACCTTTCCACATGATTTTGATTTGACAAAATTATTCCCATGATTAAAATAATTAAATTTAAGTGCTTTGATTTAATTGTACTAATGAGTTTGTTCAATGTTGAGTAAATTAACTAACGAGAACAGGAACTGAAAGACTATAAAAGAAAGACAGAATAAAGTCAGCATGAGCAAGTCACACAACAGAGCTGAGTAGAATGCAACTCAGCTTTACGAAAGAAATGTCTTCTTCAGGGAAGCTTGAAGGCGAAGCCGCTGAGTCAAGCTGAGTAACAACCAAGTCAGCGTCAATGATCCATCAACTTGGGAGACAAGGTCTGACACAAATCAGAAGCCTCGAAAATCAATCTTAAGGACCTTTTCGAGATGCATGGACCGTCTGACTTTTGGCTAGAAGACAAACCTGGTGCTAGAAGATGAACCTGGCGCAAGAAGACGAAACTGGCAAACCTGGCTCCTGCTATAAACAAACGACAGGATTGGCCTATGTTGGTCCCGTGTAACGTGACAAGATTAGTTTCAAGGGGGGGTTAGGAACTATTTAAAAATTTCCACGTTAGGTTGAATGTTAATTCTTAACTTAGACTATCTTGAAGTCTTTTAGCACGGTGACACTGAGTAAGTTTCAGATACAAGCTTAGTCAACAGGTGACTAAGTCTGAATCTGTCCTTGAGTGAGGAAATAGCACTTGAGTCTATTCCTGAACTCAGGTTCTCAGTTCACTCAACTCAGCTTATGTTCTTGTTAGTGTTTAACTAGGCAGTATTATAGCAAGCAATAATTTAAGGAGATAAGGGTTAGAAAGATATTACTCAGCAGACATATCCTGGTTCGGCCTCTCCGCCTACGTCCAATCCCCGGAATTGCTTCCGAGCTTTTCAGAATCCTCTAGTGAGCTCTTTAAAGGTAGAGCACAAACCTTTTACAATAGAAAGCTGAGTATACAAGAGTGCCTTCCTCTATTCCTCTACTCACTCCTATTTCTACCGTTGAGTACTATGACCGAGTACTCAGCTTCTCCTTTTTATACTTCTAGAAATGATAAGTGTTTGTTTGTCCTAAACAACAATTGCTAAGACACTTTAGATGATTTAGATCACTCTAGACTTTTACACAGGATTGGAATTGGTGTAAGATTTGCTTTGCTTTTCTCACAGAACTTCGAATATCAATTTGGTCAGCGTTTCGACTTGATTGAAGATCTGCATCGAATGAAGCGTTTGAGTGGCCTATTTATAGTGACACTTGATGCACCGGTAATTTCGAATTTCGAAATAACCGTTGGAGGGAAATGGCTTCCTGTCGCTTTCACTCAGTACGTGCTCAGCGTCTTCGGCCAATCAAATTCTTGTATCTTCTGTCTTCGGCAGTGCTCAGCAGCTTTCTATCAGACAAGACAGAATGTCTCCACATTTATGGTAAAGTCTTCCAGACAGCTTTCTGCGTCTTCTGAATTTTACCCAAAGTAGAAATACTTTGTCTTCAAGTTTATTCAGGTCAGCCGCTGACCTGACTTTCTTGTCGCTCGACTCAGCAGCTTCATCTTGAAGCTTTTGGTCGAAGGATTCTCGATCCTTCTCAATGCTGGGCTTGCGTTTTACTCAGTACGGGCTGCGTTTTGATCTGCTTGGGCCGTGAGGCTTTTATCCATTGACTTGGGCTTGACTTTCTCTTGTGGGCCTTTGGGCCTTACAACTTAATGTCTTATAAATTAAATAACTCAACATTGAACAAATACATTAGTATAAATAAACCAAAGCATTTAAATTTAATGTGTTAGAATATTTTTATCATGGAGATTTAATTCTTGTTAAAGAATTTTGTCAAATAAAAATCATGTGGAAAGGTGTTTCAACAAACTCCCCCATTTTGATGTTGGCAAAAATATTCAATAAGGAACTCAGTGTTGAGCTCCCCCATGATGGTTGACCTTTTCTTAACTTCTTAAGATTCTCCCCCGTAAGGGTTGAACTACTGACTTAGTTTTACTTTAAACATTTCAAGGTTTAATCAAGTAAGTCTAAGGTCAGTTTTCAGAGTAAGGTCAGCACTTTGAACATTTTCACTTTACTCAGTTTTGATATTAAGTTAAGCGGAAGATTAAGTACAGATATCAGAGTAGGTTGAGTGAATTAGTTGGGGCTGAGTAGTTTTACTCAGTGGCCAAGTACTTGATTAATTTTTATGTTCACAAGCTTCAGTTACTTTGTTCAATGAGATTTAAATAAGAAGACATGTGAGAAAGGACATGGATCTAGATCAACACAGCAAATAAGCATAAAGCGTTAAACAGATTAACACAGTTGTTTAAAAGAAGATACAGTAATATATTAACTCAGTGCAACAAGAAACATGTCAGCAGCAAACACTAAGATTACACAAGTTAAAAATCTATCTTCTAATGTTGAATTGAACTTGGTTCGATTTGGGCTTTGTCTGCTGACTTGTCTTCGTTGTATCTTGTTGCTGAGTTTGTGTACTAGGAGGGACAGCAGAAGTGGAACCAGGATGTTTCTTCTTTTGAGTTCTGTCTGCCGGATGTTTGTTTTTCTCCCCCATTTTGCCAGCATCAATGGGCTGAGGGACAACAACATAAAACTTCCCTTGATCAACAGCACGAGTTAGCAAGGCGGAATACTATTGGAGTTGACTCGTACTGTGCTTAAGCCCTTCAAACACTTGGATACCACTAGCCATGTTGGACGTCGGAATCTCCATATGAGAGCTGATGACACTGAGTATAAACTCAAGTGACTTTCCCATCCAGGTAATGGAGTCCGTCATTTTGGCGTAGGACTGATGGTACATCCTTAGCAGTGCAGCATCATAGTGATGTCGCTGATTGGATTGATGTGTGACATGCTGATAAGTAGACTTGGCGAGTTGAAAGATTTCAGAGGACTTCGCCTGATCGGTTTGCATCTCTTCTCTAGATAAGCTGAGCATGCGAATAGCTTCAGCGATTTGCTCTATGGTGCATTGAGAGGAAGAGGAAACCAAGTCTCTAGTGGCAGTCAGCTCAGTGAAGACTTGAGCTACTTAGGCTGACTGAGCTACACCGGAGTTTGCGGCAGATAAAGCATTTAGCTTTCCTTCAATGGTATCCATGTGGTGCACCATGTGCAGATGAAGGTTAGCCATTTTCGTAGCAAACTCCTGCTTTGGCTGCTGAGCAACCATATTGGTTAACACACATAAAAGCTCCTTAAGACTTTTGAGTTCAGTCAGAAGTTGCGTTATAGTGCTCAGTTGAGTAGGCTCAGTAGTATGACACTCAGCATCAGAGGCATGAGTATGTTGTATATCCGCGATCAGTTCTTGAGCAGCTTGTAGGATTATTTTCCCAGAATGGGAAGTAGTAAGGAAGCTCAGGGGATCAGCTGATGGATTCTCAGGAACTGAATTCTGGTTAGCAGCAGGTGTTTGGATATTTGGTTGCTCACCAGAAATGGAGGTGCCCTCTTGATTAAGTGATGGTTGAGCTATGGAAGTGGCAGACCCGTGTTGATGCTAGCAGCAGGTGCTGACTGGTTTGCTGACTGCTCAGTAGGAGGATTGAGTTGTGCAGCAGCATTATCTACTTGCTCAGTGTCATTCTGGAGCTGAGTATGGACTTATGGAGGAGTCAGCTCGAGATTGTCCTGAGCAGGAGTTTTCTCAAATACTTGTTCATTCACTTGAACAGCAGGTTCTTCGATCACTTGCTCAGTTGAGGCATGAGCAGCGGTGTCGGCGGACTTCTGACCTTGAGGAGCGTCAGCTTCGGCATGTTCCTGACTGCGAGAAACAGATGCTTGTTTTTCCTTGACTGGCGAGGGTTTTGCAATTGGTTTGGAGAAGAAGTTGAACTCCAATGCAGTCAAGTCAATAATAGGATCATGCAGGGGAGAGTCGTCGAGCACATCAAACACAGGTGGTTTGCGTGACTTCCTTTTGAATCTTTTATCACTGCATTCTTTGGATGGTCTTGGAGTAGGGGTTTGGTCAGCAGAGATTGTGTTTGTTGACTTAGGAGAGATATCAAAATGGGCGTTCTCAGCCTGTTCTTCAACAGTTGTGGTGTTAACAGGGGACTCAATTTCTGGCTCAGTAGCCTGTTCTTTAGCAGCTGAGCTGCTCGGTGCATTCTTCTTTGTCTTCTCAGTAGAGACAGACTTTTCCTGTTGATTATGAGGAGTTGTTTCAATATCATCAGTTTCCTGAGCTTGCAGGAAGAAGGAGTCCTTTGGAACAGCAAAATCCAGAGGAGTTGCGTTCAATGGTGTAACTCCAGAAGCCTTCTTCCTCTTTAGGGGTTGCTCAGTTTCCTCCTGTTCATCCTCAATCTCTTGGACAGCAACGGGACGTTTTTGGGAAGGCTTAGTAGGGTCAGCTTTCTTCTTATCTGACTCAGCTGGAGAAGGTCTGGTCATTACCACTTTAAGTCTTTTGGCAGTCTAGATTGCCGGCTTAGCTTTCTGTGCAGCTGACATGTCTGCATTTCTCTTTTTCCCTTTACTGGGCAGCTCAACTTCCTCTTCATCTTCTATCACAGTTTCCTTTCCTTTCTTTGATTTGGATTTGAAAGAAAGGCTGTGTGCTAGTCCAGCGAGGATCTCAACGGTGATTTCCGTCCCTACTACACTTTCTTCTCCTTTGAAGATGATCTTATGATCCTTGAGGATCTCGGTGATGAGTGATCCCATTCGAAGAGCTCCAGTGCTTCGTTGAAATGCTCCGATAAAAAACACAGGCATATTCAGAGGTTTGTAGTTCAGCATGTGCCAGAGGAAGCACTGCTCGAAGTTGGATGCGGAAGATGTGGCGTTGACCTTTGGGAACAAGTAGTTGGTCAGGATGTAGTGGGCTTGTCTTTGATGCTGACTGAGTGAAGTGCATGAGACTTCACCTACATGTCCTTCTGGCTTACAGAACTCAGCTGTGTACTTGACTCGCTTGTAGTCATTGGTTTTCCTTAGCTCAGCTCCTTCCTCCTTTAAGTCTAAGAGTGTGGCCAGGTATAAGGGGTTGATAATGATTCGTTTGTTATTTACGTATGTGACCATGAAATCAACATCGTCTTTTGCAACTAGTAAATTTGAGTAGAACTCAGTCACTAGCCTCGGGTAAGTCAGGCCGTTGAGAGAAAAGAGTTTAGTCCATCCGTTCTTGGATATCCATTCACTATAGGGTTTCTCAGCTTCAACGAAGCTCTTGGAGAACCATCGTGAGGGAACGACATCGAGGTTTTCAACATCAGAAAATAAAGTTAAGAAGGTTCTTTCTTTAGGCTTCTTACCCTTGTCCTTTTTCTTCTTCTTTGAAGGAGTTGAATGTTCAGTGTTGGGGTCAATACCAAGGATGCTGACTTCATCCATGGGTTTGTCGTGCTGACCATGACCCGTTTGAGCTTCTTCTTCAGAGGTTTCTTCATACTCCTGCTCAGGTGGAGAAGCAGGATTGATGTTTGATCGGTTGTCTTCGTACTGGTCATCGGAGAGATTCTGGGAATCAGACATGATGTTCTTGAAGAGCTTTTAGGAATTTTCCGAGGGATTTGAGGTTTGAGAGAGAGAGTTCGAGTGCGAAAATCAAGCGTAGAAAGTAAATAGTGAGAAATCTTTCACTATTTATAGCCGGTAAGTGTTGATTTGATAGGTCAGGAAGAACGGTGGGAATTTGAACCATCGATAGTCAGTTATTACTAACATTAATTATGAGAAACGGCGCGTGGTTTTACTAATGATGACGCTTACGTCACCCTAGAGGCTACTTAAATACGCGTGCAAACCCTAATTGTGCAAGTTGCTTTACTCAGCAATGTAGTTACTCAGCAGTTCAAGTGCTGAGTGTATAGGTCGATTTTATAACTTTGCATAGTAAAAGCACTCAGCATGCATAGCCACTCAGCATGTAACAAATCATTCAGCATGAATTATACTTAGAGTTTATTGAAGAGGATTAAACATACCGATAGCTTCTCTAAGTATATTGAATTGCTCATGAGCCAGCAGCTTAGTGAAGATATCGGCAAGCTACTCATCCGTTGGGACATAGGTCAGCTTGATCTCACCTTTGAGTACATGGTCTCTAATGAAGTGATGCCTTATGCTGACATGCTTCATCCTGCTGTGCTGGATTGGGTTCTTTGATAGGTCAATGACACTTTTGTTGTCGCATTTGACTTCAATCATTTTGGTCTGAACACCATAATCTTCTAGCTATTGCTTAATCCAAAGGACTTGGGCAACACAGCTTCCAGCAGCAATGTACTCAGCTTCAGTGGTTGACAAGGCTACTGACGACTGCTTCTTACTGAACCAAGACACAAGACAGCTTCCAAGGAAATGACATCCTCCTGAAGTGCTTTTTTGCTCCAGCTTATCTCATCCATAGCCAGCGTCAGTGTATCCGAGAAGTGTAAATTCATGAGTGTTGGGATACCATAAACCTGCATTCACTGAGCCTTGCAAATATCTAAGGATTCTTTTTACAGCTATGTAGTGAGATTCCTTAGGGTTAGATTGATATCTAGCGCAATAACATACTGAGAACTGAATGTTCGGTCTACTAGCTGTTAAGTAAAGTAAGGAGCCAATCATACCTCGATATAATTTGCTATCTACTGACTTACCACTCTCATCAGCACAGAGGACAATGTCAGTGCCCATTGGGGTAGATATTGGCTTACAATTTTCGAGTTCATATTTCTTCAATATCTTCTTAGCATACTTCGTTTGACTGATGAAGATGCCATTCTTGCCTTGTTTGATTTGAAGTCCAAGGAAGAAGTTGAGTTCTCCCATCATTGATATTTCAAACTCACTCTGCATCTGCTTACTAAACTCCTTGCACATAGACTCATTAGTAGCACCAAAAATGATGTCATCAACATATATTTGGGCCAGCAGGGTGTCTTTACCCTTTCTCTTAATGAATAAGGTTGTATCAGCTTTGCCTCTGACATAATTTCTAGTCAGCATGAAACTGGTCAGCCTCTCATACCAAGCACGTGGTGCTTGCTTGAGACCGTACAGAGCCTTTTTGAGTTTATTAATATGGTTTTGGGAATTTAGGATCCTCAAACCCTGGAGGCTGATTAACGTAGACTTCCTCATTTATAACTCCATTAAGAAATGCACTTTTGACATCCATTTGAAATAATTTAAAATTCATGAAACTGGCATATGCACATAATATTCTAATTGCTTCAAGCCTTGCCACTGGGGCGAAGGTCTCACCGTAGTCAATACCTTCCTGCTGACTGTAGCCCTGGGCTACAAGTCTTGCTTTGTTTCTAACTACATTCCCTTGTTCATCTAGCTTGTTGCGGAAGACCCATCTCGTTCCTATGGTCTTCTGGCTTTTTGGATTTGGCACCAAGTCCCAAACTTCATTTCTCTTAAACTGATCAAGCTCTTATTGCATTGCACCCATCCAGAACTCGTCGTTCTCAGCTTCTGAAAAATTCTTTGGTTCCAGAACTGAGACGAATGGTACATTGTTGAGGTATCTCTTGAGTTGATTCCTTGTCATCAGGGTATTCTCAGCAGCATCAAGAATGGCGATTTCAGAGTGTCCTCTTGGGATTCTGATTTCTTTCGGTAGTATAGTGTCTTGAGCTGGTTGTGTTTCAACAATCTCTGCAGGTATAGATTGGTCAGTGAAAACAATTTGAGTGTCATTTTTACCTTTGGTCAGCCCTTGAAGTGGTAACTCAGCTGCTCCACTTTGGTCAGCATCTATTGAGTGTGGATCATCCTCAGTCAGTTGACTGACCTTCCCTGCAGGGTTAGTTTCATCAAACTCAATGTGTACTGACTCTTCTAAGACTTGAGTTCGTTTATTGAAAACTCTATATGCTTTGCTGTTTGTTGAGTAGCCTAAAAATATAGCTTCATCAGCTTTTGAATCAAACTTAGCAAGGTTGTCTTTAGTATTTAAAATAAAACATTTACAACCAAAGGCACGAAAGTATCCAATGTTGGGTTTTCGTCCTTTCCAAAGTTCATAGGGGGTCTTCTTCAATATGGGTCTGACTAGAGCCCTATTGAGTATATAACAGGTTGTGTTGACAGCTTCACCCCAAAAGTACTTTGGAAGCCTATTCTCACTCAGCATTGTCCTGGCTATTTCAACCATGTTTCTGTTCTTCCTTTCAACTACCCCATTCTGTTGAGGAGTTTTAGGAGCAGAGAAGTTATGGTCAATACCGCTGGCTTCACAGAACTCAACAAACTGTTGGTTTTTGAATTCTCCACCATTATCACTTCGGATGTGAGCTAGTTTTAGGTCTTTATCATTTTCAAGTTTTCTAACTAATGTTGAAAATGTCTCAAAGGTTTCATCCTTGCTACTCAGCAAGATGATCCAAGTGTACCGAGAAAAGTCATCTACAATGACCAAGGAAAATCTCCTACCACCCAAGCTCAGCGGCTGGACTGGTCCGAAGAGATCCAAGTGTAGCAACTCTAGTGGACGCTTAGTTGAGACGATGTTTTTACTGTGAAAAGATTTTTTGGTTTGTTTTCCTTGCTGACAAGCATTGCGTAATTGATCCTTTTCGAACTTAAGTTCGGGCAGTCCCTCAACTAATTGCTTTCTTGCTAATTTGGCCAGGAGGTCCATGCTTACATGACCAAGTCTCCTGTGCCATAGCCAGAAATTTTCTTCCTTTGACACTAAGCATATATTTTTTGAAAATTTCTTTTCTAAACTCAGCATAAAGACATTGTCAACACGAGGGGCGGTTAAAATCAATTCATTCGTTTTCCCCTCGAGTATTTTACATCCAGTGGCATCGAATATAACCTTTCTACCGCTATCGCACAGCTGAGCTACGCTTAGTAGGTTATATTCAAGTCCTCTGACTAGGGAGATTGACTCAATAGTAGGATTGTTGCCAATGGTTCCTGGCCTTACTATCTTACCCTTTTTGTTGTCTCCAAAACTTACGCTTCCTCCTCATTTAAGCTCAAGTGTGATGAACTGAGTTTCATCACCCGTCATATGCCTCGAGCATGCGCTGACAATGTACCATAACTTTGACTTCTCCGCACACCTCAGGCCGACCTGCAATATAACTAGTTATCTTTAGGTACCCAAGTCTTTTTGGGTCCTCGTTTGTTAGGCACATCAGGTGATACATCATATTTCATTTTATGATGACACACATTGGTGGTGTGGCCAGTCTTCCCACATAAGTCAAAATGGACCTTCCTTTGGAGACGCCTTATTAGCGGGTCAGCACCATTATGCTGAGCATGTCAACACACCTTGGTAGTGTGGCCTTTCTTCCCACAGAAGTCGCATTGGACATTTCGTTGGGGAGTCCATTTTCGTTGACTAGTACATGAGTACTCAGCGTAATGATGGACATTTTTCTTATTCGAAACCTTTAGTTGGTTCTGAATAGATGTGATGTCCTTCCTCAGCTTCTTAGAGTCTGATTGCACCTCAGTGACATACCTATGCATGATTTTCAGATTTTCATCTTGCCTGGTATTGTCCTGGAGAAGATGACGAAGGTCACTGAGTTTGACCTCCTCAATCTCATCACATCGCCTGCTGAGTGCTCGAACTTTCTTGTTACACTTTTTGACAAGTGTGTAAAGATCACTCATGGCGTTGATCATTTCATTTCTGAGCAAAGGTAGAGTTGTTACCTCAGTTGGTTGTTCCTCATTGTCAGATGCACATAATGAGTCAGCTTGCTCAGAAAGATAGGGGTCAGCAGACTCATCTGCCATGAAGCAGATGTTTGCTGACTCAGTGGCTTCAGCTCCTGATGAGGATGATTCATCGTTATCGCTCCATGTGGCCACCATTGCTTTTCTCCCACTTTTCTGGTCCTTCTTTAGAGTAGGACAGCTTGACTTGATATGGTCAGTTTGATGACATTCAAAGCATGTGATAGGCTTTGAGCTTTCCTTCTTGTATTTGATGTCGCTTGACTCAGCTTTGTATTTGTCATATTTCTTGAATGGCTTTCTACTGTACTTGTCATTCTTGCGAAACAGCTTCTTCATCTTTCTTGTGAACATGGCCATTTCTTCATCATCAGATGAGTCACCATCAGTGGAGTCAGCTTTCATGACAAGAGACTTTTTCTTCTTGTCCTCTGCTTTTTCTTTCACCTCAAAGTTCTTCATTGATATCTGATGGGTCAGCAGAGATCCGATGAGCTCATCATACTTGTAGGTGGTTAGGTCTTGGGCTTCCTCAACGGCTGTCTTCTTCGCTTGCCAGCTTTGGGGAAGACTCCTCAGTATTTTCTTCACTTGCTCTTCCTAAGTGAAGTTTTTGCCGAGCCTCTTGAGTTCGTTAATAATGTTGGTGAACCTTGAGTTCATGTCAGAGATTCCTTTACCATCATTCATCTCAAACAACTCGTACAGCCTCATGTGTTGGTTCACCTTGGATTCCTTGACCTTACTGGTTCCTTCATAGTTGACCTCCAGCTTCTTCCATATCTCCTGTGCTGACTCGCAACCTGAGATTTTATTGTACTTTGCAGCATCTAACGTACAGTGAAGCATGTTTATAGTAGCGGCATGATTTTGCAGTTTCTTGAGGTCATCCTCTGACCACTTAGCCTCAGCTTTGACAGACGTTTGTCCGTCAACAGTTTCAACAGGAACAAACGGGCCTTGGACTATGGAAAGCCATGCACTCATGTTTATTGCCTGAATGAAGTTTTTCATCCTATTCTTCCAAAAGGTATAGTTAGACTCGAAGAACAGAGGAGGCTTAGTAATGGACAGTCCCTCAGGAAGAATCTGAGTTGTCTGATTTCCTGGGAGGAAACGAGTGCTGTTCTCAGCCATTGTGGGGATCAGCTCAAGATAGTTATATCTTGTTCAGTGAGCTGTTAAGCTCTGATACCACTTGTTGGTCCCGTGTAACGTGACAAGATTAGTTCCAAAGGGGGGGGGGGTTAGGAACTATTTAAAAACTTTCACGTTAGGCTGACTGTTAATTCTTAACTTAGACTGTCTTGAAGTGTTTTAGCACGGTGACACTAAGTAAGTTTTAGATACAAGCTTAGTCAACAGGTGACTAAATCTGAATCTATCCTTGAGTCAGGAAATAGCACTTGAGTCTATTCCTGAACTCAGCTTTTCAGTTCACTCAACTCAGCTTATGTTCTTTTTAGTGTTTAACTAGGCATTATTATAGCAAGCAATAATTTAAGGAGATAAGGGTTAGAAAGATATTACTCAGCAGACGTATCCTGGTTCGGCCTCTCCGCCTACGTCCAGTCCTCGGAATTCCT
This sequence comes from Euphorbia lathyris, assembly GCF_963576675.1. Taxonomy (NCBI): domain Eukaryota; kingdom Viridiplantae; phylum Streptophyta; class Magnoliopsida; order Malpighiales; family Euphorbiaceae; genus Euphorbia; species Euphorbia lathyris. The sequence goes on along the minus strand of NC_088910.1, from coordinate 121,939,988 downwards.
TCCGAGCTTTTCAGAATCCTCTACTGAGCTCTTTAAAGGTAGAGCACAAACCTTTTACAATAGAAAGCTGAGTATACAAGAGTACTTTCCTCTATTTCTCTACTCACTCCTATTTCTACCGCTGAGTACTATGATCGAGTACTCAGCTTCTCCTTTCTATACTTCTAGAATGATAAGTGTTTGTTTGTCCTAAACAACAATTGCTAAGACACTTTAGATGATTTAGATCACTCTAGACTTTTATACAGGATTGGAATTGGTGTAAGATTTGCTTTGCTTTTCTCACAGAACTTCGAATATCAATTTGGTCAGCGTTTCGACTTGATTGAAGATCTGCATCGAATGAAGCGTTTGAGTGGCCTATTTATAGTGACACTTGCTGCACCGGTAATTTCGAATTTCGAAATAACCGTTGGAGGGAAACGGTTTCCTGTCGCTTTCACTCAGTACGTGCTCAGCGTCTTTGGCCAATCAAATTCTTGTATCTTCTGTCTTCGGCAGTGCTCAGCAGCTTTCTGTCAGACAAGACAGAATGTCTCCACATTTATGGTAAAGTCTTCCAGACAGCTTTCTGCGTCTTCTGAATTTTACCCAAAATAGAAATACTTTGTCTTCAAGTTTATTCAGGTCAGCCGCTGACCTGACTTTCTTATCGCTCGACTCAGCAGCTTCATCTTGAAGCTTTTGGTCGAAGGCTTCTCGATCCTTCTCATTGTTGGGCTTGCGTTTTACTCAGTACGGGCTGCGTTTTGATCTGCTTGGGCCGTTAGGCTTTTATCCATTGACTTGGGCTTGACTTTCTCTTGTGGGCCTTTGGGCCTTACAACTTAATGTCTTATATATTAAATAACTCAACATTGAACAAACACATTAGTATAAATAAACCAAAGCATTTAAATTTAATGTGTTAGAATATTTTTATCATGGAGATTTAATTCTTGTTAAATAATTTTGTCAAATCAAAATCATGTGGAAAGGTGTTTCAACAGCCTGCAATTCTGGAAGCTGACCAATCAATGACGAAAGAAGACCGTTTACTCTCAACAGATATGTCGGAATTCAAATCATTGAAGCTTCAGAATTCACTATAAATGGACAAGTTCATCCCTTTGATCATTGCCGGAAAAAAAAAATACAAGAAAGATACAGACAAGCAAAATCTTCACTAAGTCAAAAATCCAAAAGAGAAGTTGTCTGAATAGAAAAAGCAAGTTCTTACACCAAATTTCAATCATTGTGTAAAAGTCTAGAGTGAATTTTATTCATCTAAAGTGTTCTTCATTTTGTGAGAACAATCTTGTATCAATTGTAAAGGTTAGAAGAGTGAAACTGAGTACTCGGTTATAGTACTCAGTGGTAGAGAAAATCTCAATACTCGGTTATAGTGTTCAGTGGCAGATAGGATTGAGTAGACGAATAGAGGACGGTACTCTTGCATACTCAGTTGCTATTGTAAAAGGTTTGTGCTCTACCTTTAAAGAGCTCAGTAGAGGATTGAAAAAGCTCGGAAGGATTCCGGGGACTGGACGTAGGCGGTGAGGCCGAACCAGGATAAGTCTGCTGAGTAATCTCTAACCCTTTCTCTTGATATATATAAATATATATATATATATGTGTGTATGTGTTGCTTGCTTAAAATTTCTCAGTAAATAATTTGTATAAGCCGACGCTGAGTAATCAGAGTGCTGAGTTGGAAGCTAACTCAAAGTGTTATTTTCCAACTCACAATTAAAACGGCTCTAGTCAGTATCTGATTAAAGCTGTCTCACACCTCACTCAGCTCTGCTGACCTAAAGCTGAGTGTCGCGCCCGGGCCCGCGGATCGCGAACTTTTATTTTCTGTATGGCTCCCGCTCTACTGGTTTTCAACGGTGTTGGATAGTCCCTCTAGGAAGACTATTCAATGGGTTTTTTGAGTCGCCACCAATCAGTTTGACGGTCTAATTGGACACCGATTTGATTCTGAATTGACCCATTCGGGTGAGTTCGGATAAGGTAGTGGTCTGCGGGGATTCTAAGCTCGGTTTCCAGTTACGTGTAGGGAAGAGACGTAATCTCACCCTACCCCGCCCGATAAATCGGTACTGTTGTACTTCTACGTGCTTGCTCTATGTGCTTGTGTTTATGATTGCTTTGAAGATATTAATTGTATCAATCCAAGCCTTTGACGATACTCGTAAGGTTGTGGTCATACGACCGTAATAGAATCGTTATCCAACGATCAAATTTGATAGAGGAACCCGTAAAAAGGTTGTGGTCATACGACCGTAATAGAATCGTTATCCAACGATCAAAATTGATAGAGGAACCCGTAAAAAGGTTGTGGTCATACGACCGTAATAGAATCATTATCCAACGATCAAAATTGATAGAGGAATCTGTAAATTATTTTTATTTGTTGATTAAATATAGTTTAAAATATTAATATATATATATTTTTTTTAAAGATATAATAGTGTATAATTCATTAATTATTTATCGTTTATTTATTTGGATCACTATTCAATGATCAAGATAAATCGCTATCCAGCGGTAAAAAGTCTGATATATAAAAAGAGAAATTATATATCATTATGTTTCATAGAAAATGAATATAAAAAGATTATTGTACGATATACAATCTTATTAGTTAATTATCATTTATCCGGATCATTATTCAATGATCGAAATAATGAGGTTGTTTTATAATCGCTATCCAGCACTTAAAACCTGGTAAATAAAATGGAATGACTCAGTTCGAACTAATATCAGTATTGATATCGACCCTGCGTAGCACATATGTGTAATTTCAAAATCGCTTGTGGAACCTCAATATCTACCGGTTTATTGGCTAAATGACAATTGGCACATACAATACGGCCAGTTACTTCGCGTGGATTTTCATAACCCTGCTGTGCAAAAATGGGATATGCATTTGAAATGGATGCCCAAGAATTAAAAAGAAACTGATTGTACTGTCATCAAAAATTAACTAAACCAAAACCTATTTACTTAAAATAAATAATTAATGGATCAACTAATGAAGAAACTTAAATGGACAAAGCTAAATATATACAAATATGCAAAGATGGGCTATTTGGATTAATAGGGTAGAGAGCTGGGTTTTATGGACCTAAGTCCATCTCTGATTTATTCCAGGATGGGTTGAGATACAGATTCGTAAATTTCAGCATTTTAGGTTAACCCTCATATAAATGCATCTTTAACCTCATTTAACACTTAACCTAAACTAGCCACCATCTTCTTTCTCTGCTGTAACTTTCTTTTCTCTCAAAAGGCTTTCAGCAACAGCCTCTTACCTGGCCGGCCGCCGTCCGCCGTTCGCGACCTCCATTCTGTTCCATCTATTCACCTTCCGCTCTGCTCTGTCTTGTTTCCATCTCGCCTTGGCCCGCCATCCACTGCTGCCTGAGTTCCAGTCCTTCGCTGTTCGTCATTCGTTTGCTCCGCCTCGCCCAGGCAGACCGCTGTTTGTTCGTTTTGCCGTCGTCGTAGCTGCTCCGGCCTGTCACTCGCCCCGAGTTATTGAGGACCTTGAAACAAGAAGTTTCTGGAACCTGTTATTCTGGTTTTTACTTCTTTTCACCTTTCTGATCTTTTTATTTAGTTTGAGTGGTTTTCAGATTTTGACCTTTGATTTTAGAAGTCTTGGATTTTCTCATTTCCAGATCCGGTCGCGACTGCGGTTGTTGTTATAGGTTTGTTAAGGGAAGGCTGTCTCCGGTAATAGGAATGTGAGAACAGGCGATTGGTGATGGATATTTTGCTGAAGAGGCGAAAGAGAAGTCTCTGTCATGTGATAGATTAGATTAATCAATTTTTTCTTGTTTTGTTAATGACTTCTTTTGAGTTTGTAACATCAAAACATATTAATAAAACGTGAGAGGCGGAGTGATGGTACGAGTGAGATTTAGATAGAAAATGGATTGGATCTATTCTAAGGATAATAATGAAATAATTTGCAGATAAACTAGTTTAAGGCTCTAATCAATATTTACAAAAAAAAATGTAAACTTACATTATTTAGGAGATGGAAATAGGTTAGCACAAATAATAAATGGTTAATATAAATGTACAATATGATGTTAGTAAAGAATTATATATACAACAGTAAATATAAGAGGTTGTAATTAATATGTAAGGTTAGTAAGACTATTAAATGGTTAGCAGTAGATATTTAAAGTGTAATAGATTCTTATTTAAAGTTTACAAAATCAGATCATTTCAAAAGCAAAAAGAGTGCTTTTAATCACTGTTTTTATAAACTAGAAATAAAAACCCTTAGCTCAAAGCTTTAGAGACTAAATTAAGAAATGTGAACTTGTATTGAATTTGGTGGAGAGTACAAAGAAACTTTTCTTGGAGTCTAATTATTAGAGAAATAACTTTCTAATTTTCTGCTTAAGAATACTCTAAAATATGCTCTCTAAACTGTCTTCTAAAACTCCCTTTCTAAAAATTAGCCTCTCCCTCAAATGAGCAAAAACAACTCTATTTATAGCTTGATTTCAGCATGGTTTCTTCCTAATGAGTTTTGTTTTATCTGCCTTGGAATTGAGATTCTTGCATGGTTTGTCTCTTTAGTCTTAAGAAGGGCTCCTCTTATTTTTATCTTTCTTGTCTTGAAAATGGGTATGTCTTTCTTTGAATGGAGAACCCATAATGCTGCCTACTTTTGTATTTGTATGGAGAAAAATCTGAATTTTGAATTCTTGCATTATTTGTTGAGTTGAAGCTTGATTAGGAGTTGGGTTAGAAATATTGAGAGGCTTAATTTTATGTTTACCTACAAAACAAAGAGATGTAATAGATTAGTTTTTTTGTAAAATGCAAATTTCATTTCTTAATAAAAGCATCCTATTTTTATTTTTGTTTTATTATTTTTATAATTTATTTTTTTGAATATAAATCAATTCATCATTAAATGGTTTCAAACATAAACTATGTTCTAAATATGATTTTATGTAAAAATTATCTTTAATAGACAATCTCTTAACAAAAATCATATCTAAAACCATATCTATTTCTTAAACATTATAAAATGAAAGAGTTAAATTAACTAATAAACAAAAATTGAGTTTAACTAACAATTTGAAATATAACCAATTCAAAATTATATTCACAAACAACATGTTGTATCTCACATATAATTTATAGCAAGATGTAAGATACTTTTGTTCCAAAGAATTATATCTTGAATGCGACTTGGTAATTATATTGGGATATAACAAATTGGTATACAAAAGCCTCACTTCTCGGATAAATCATACGTGAGAATGATATGTTTTATTTCTGATATAATTTATGAACTTGTCAAAATTTCAAATATTGTCAGTTAAAGTATAAAAATGTTCCGGACAAAAATGGGTATCTACAGCTGCCCCCTTTTGTATATCTCCATTGGAAATGGAGTATACAAAGTACAAATAGATAGCCATTTTTGCATCTTATTTTGGAAATATAAAACGTAAAAACAAAGAAAAGTTTAGTAAAACTCCCTAGATGTTCGGATCAGTTTGTGTTGATCTCGCTTGATTCGTGTTGATTTGATTTTGGTTTGTGAGTGTTTAGAGCGGCTCCCCGCAACCGATTTGTGAGTGTTTAGAGCGGCTCCCCGCAACCTATATGTGAGTGTTTAGAGCGGCTCCCCGCAACTTGTGTGGAGTGTTTAGAGCGGCTCCCCGCAACTTGTGTATGAGTGTTTAGAGCGGCTCCCCGCAACTTGTGTGGAGTGTTTAGAGCGGCTCCCCGCAACTTGTGTGTGAGTGTTTAGAGCGGCTCCCCGCAACTTGTGTGGAGTGTTTAGAGCGGCTCCCCGCAACTTGTGTATGAGTGTTTAGAGCGGCTCCCCGCAACTTGTGTGTGAGTGTTTAGAGCGGCTCCCCGCAACTTGTGTGGAGTGTTTAGAGCGGCTCCCCGCAACTTGTGTGGAGTGTTTAGAGCGGCTCCCCGCAACCGATATGGAGTGTTTAGAGCGGCTCCCCGCAACTTGTGTACGAGTGTTTAGAGCGGCTCCCCGCAACCGATATGGAGTGTTTAGAGCGGCTCCCCGCAACCGATATGGGATTGTTCATCTTACAATTTGAATGACTTGAGACTGTTCATCCTACAGTTTTGAATGATTTGAGACTGGTCATCCTACAGTTTTGAATGACTCTGAGACTGGGCATTCTCCAGTTTTGAATGGCTCTGAGACTGGGCATTCTCCAGTTTGTTTTGAATGACTTGAGACTGTTCATGCTACAGTTTTGAATGGCTCTGAGTGTAACATCCCTAAAACCCTAACATATACATCTTTCCACATTCATATATGTTTTCATGATTGAATACATACATTTTAGATTTATCGCATTGTCATTAGAAGTTTCATATGCATAATGCGATTACCGTGCGATTACGATTAGTGTATCGTTAAGATGTAACGATTGGTTAATTGAGTTAGGACTTAAATGAATGAATGAATGAATGAATTCATATGTCCTAAATTGATTAAGTTACACTTTAGGAGGGCTGAATTTGAGGTTTGTGAGCAAGCACGAGGTGTCACCCCAATATTAAGACAAAATACACCTCTTCATTTGCCAAATGATGTGCACAACTCATTCTTTATCTATTTCAGCCACAATTTCGACCAAAGCTTCAGCAAAACCTTCCTTGTTCATACCCTAAACCTCTCCAAAGAAAACTCTTCCAATTTCTTCCATTTTCGAGTCAAACAAGTCAAGTTAGGAAGCATACTAGGTGATAGACACGAGTTGAAGGTTAGTATGTTGTTTTAGCTTGTTTTCTATGAGTTTGAGATTCTGAAATACCTAGGTATGATCATAGGATTTGTTGTGGATGAGTTGTGATGGATTTTGTTGAGTTTTGGTGTTGTTTAAAGTGGTTATAGGTTGTCCAAATGAAAGATATGTATCAAGTGCCCTAAACAGAAATCTAGGGTACTGCTTTCAGTCATTTTGGAGCATGTTTTTCATATCGATATTGTTCGAATTTGAAGATACATAAAGAATAACATATGTTCCTATATGTGTTATGAAACCCTCTGTAAAATATGGGACTTTAATTCCATATATAGAGGAAGAAAATCTAGATGGATCATGACTGCCTCGAAATTGAATGTCATGTGAGGCAGCCATGTTGATGTAGCATTTTGAGGATCTTAAAGTCCGAATTGGAGAAAGTTTCTTTATACAAAAGTGTTCCTAAATACTTGAAGTATATGTCTGTAAAAGGATTTGGCAATCCATTGTGTTTATTGTGAGCTAGGTTGAGTGAATTATGGTAGATGCAAATCTGAATAGTCTGTTTCTTGGCTGGAAACAGGACCGAATCATTTTGCATGCCATATATTGTGTAGAAGTGATATTAAAGTGAATTTTGGATATGTTATACCCATATATGTCTAGTTTCAGTAGATTCAAGAATCAGGGCATTTGGATTAATATAGAGAAAGTTATGGCAGAATGTGTGCAAGTAGGTCATGTGATGATCTAAGACAAAAGGATTAGATTGCCTGAACTTTGTGGCATTAGTGTCTTGTAAATCATATAGCATTCCTTAGTTTCTATTTTCATTAAGTTTATGTTAAATCTAATTGTATCAATGTTATGTGATATTAGGAGGGCAAGGTGCAATTGAACGCACACCCGCTCGTGTTGAATAGATCGAACCAAGTGCGACGGTAAGCATATTGCTTATATATGTGTATGAATGTATTGTGCCTTGTGACTTGTTGAGTGTGAGATGTGGTTGAATCTGATGTGAATGATGTGGATAATGTTTGAGTGTTTATGATACGTCATGATTGATAAGAAAGTGTTATGATTGAGTATGTTGCAGTGTTATGCGTAAATACGGCATGTTAAGCCTTGTGCACATACTGGAACTGAATAATGGTTGGATTATAAATGAATATGAGCTTGCTTAGATGGATATGTGAAATGGTCCAAGTTGAGAGTGCTATCCGAATATTATGAGCCGGAAGCACATGTGTTGAGATATATGAGTACGTGAGTGAGTGTAACTCCTCCGTAGCACAGATGATTGTATTCCGAATTTAGTGAGCCGGAATACAGATTGGGCCCAAGGACCATTTTATATATATTGTCTAAGTATAGCAAGGCCTTTCTAGTACTGATGACCTATTTTGGTTTGTGCTCTTTACATTACTTGTATATACATATATGTGTAATATGTTTATTGAGTAGGCAGCTCACCCCTTGCCAACAGATTTTACAGGTTAGGTGGAGTTCTTCTTGCTTAAGGTCGCACCAGCAGTGTCAGTCCATTCTCATCTAGGCATTTTGGAGTCTTGTGAATGTACTTTTGTTTTGTAAATCCTCTGTGTAGGATAATGACTTAAACGTGTATTGTAAATTATAAATGCTTTCTCTTATGTATAATATGTAAAATTTATATGAGATTGAAGTTTATATGATTGAGAATTGAAAACATGTCTATGACTGATATTGTGTGAGATATCATGTGATCCAAATGAAGGGGTTACATTTAGTGGTATCAGAGCGGGTCTACTTTCCTAGGGATTTGGTTGTGTATGACTTGTTTTGGATTCCTAGGGTAAGACCACATAATCATATTTTCTTATGCTAAAGCATGTTGACATGGTCATGTTTCATGTAGGGTTATGGAGTCTGATGATGAGAATGGACAATCCGGTCATATGTCTAGTCATGGTTCAGTTGGTCGTGTTCATGAGTCTGGGGGCTCAGAACATATAGGAGCTTCAGAACATGCAGGGTATCCTCAGGGTTACAACCAGTTTGAACAGATGATGGGAATCTATTTGGCTCAAGGTCAGCCTCAGCCACGTGTTCAAGCTCGTCGAGATGCGCCAATCTTTGATAAAAATTTTGAAAGGCTTAAAAAAATGGGTGCAACAGAGTTTGAGGGTAGCACAGATCCTGATATAGCTGATAAATGGTGGGCCAAGATTGAAGATGTACTTGAGAACACAGAGTGTCGTCTGGACTCAATGGTCAAATATGTTTCTAATCTTTTCACTGGTGAAGCTTTAGAATGGTGGAGATCTATAAAAAGGACAAGAATTAGAACTGAAATAACATGGGATATTTTCAAGAAGTTGTTCACTAATAAGTACATGTCAAAGATATACAAAGATAGGAAACAAACAGAGTTTTTGACCCTTATGCAGGAGGATATGTCTGTGGCTGAATACGAGCTTAAGTTTAACACTTTAGCCAAATATGCACCTGCAAATGTGGCTACAGAAGAAGCAAAATGTCGTAGGTTTGAACATGGTCTACACCCAGATGTTAGAATGGGGATTCATGCACATGAAACGAGCTTTAGATTGTTAGTAGAATCTGCACTCAGAGCGGAGGAAATTGTGAAAGATAAAGAACAACTTTTTGTAACTAAAAGGGCTAGATTTGATACAGAAGGCCAGTCTAGCAGGCCATCAAAGAGAGGTGGATTCTCAGTTTCTTCTAGAGGCTATTCTCAACAATTTAGAGGTAGTAGTAGTATCCATCGTGGTGGGACTAGATCACGGGGCGGATTTGGAGATGTTTTGAGTAGTGCTCCATCTGTGGGTAGTAACAGATTTTCAGGTGGTCGGTTTAATAGTGGGTATAGAGGAGGAGCGAGGACAACATCTTTTCCAGCTTGTCAGACATGTGGACGGGTACACAGAGGTGAATGTTGGGGACCTTCCCTGGTTTGTGGCAGATGTGGCCGATCTCACACAGGAGAGTGTTATGGTTCATTTAAGAAGGGTTCATGTTTTGAGTGTGGAGAAACAGGCCATTATCGTAATGATTGTCCCTTACTAGTTGATAGAGGAGAGAGAGTTCAACCTCAGTCTAATATAGGAGGTGGTGCAGCTGGAGTGGATAGAGGCAGAGGCAGAGGTCGAGGAGGAGGTAGATGGGGTAGACATGATGCTCCTATGGGTGGACAGACACAAAATTTACCACGAAACAGAGCCTTCAATATGACGAGGGGTGAAGCTCAAACAGCACCAGAAGTTATATCTGGTACAATTTCTATCCTTGATACCATAGCTTTTGTTTTGATTGACCCTGGATCCACTCATTCATACATAACACCTGAGTTTATATTGAAAATAAATGGGACGGTAGAACCATTAGGATATGATGTGGGAGTTATCCTGCCAGTTGGAAATAATGTTATTGTAAATCAGGTTCTGAGAGATTGTCCTATAAAAGTGAGGGGAAGTGAGTTCCCTATAGATTTAGTAGTTATGGGGTTTAGAGAATTTGATATTATTTTGGGAATGGATTGGCTATGTAAATATGAAGCTAAAGTTGATTGTTGTTCAAAGGAAGTTGTGTTACGGGCATTCTCCAGTTTGAATGACGTTTACGGGCATTCTCCAGTTTGAATGACGTTTACGGGCATTCTCCGCTGGTTTTGGATGACTTGAGACTGTGCACCCTACAGTTTTGAATGGATCTGATACTGGGCATTCTCCAGTTTGAATGACCTTTAACGGGCATCCTCCGTTTGTTTTGAATGACGTTTACGGGCATCCTCCGTTTGTTTTGAATGACGTTTACGGGCATCCTCCGTTTGTTTTGAACTGGATTTGCAGACTCTTCTACCATTGATGTTAAAATGATGTGAATAGGTGGTTCTCCAAACGGACATTCTCTATCCACCTTTTCATTTGCTCTTGATTTTTGAATTTGCTGGGACAATATCGGTGATTGCTTGCCTAGCTTTTATTGATTTCCTGTAAAATAACTCGGTGGCTATGCAGGACAAAGTGTATTTACACACATGGAAGACACATGTAATGTTTATGTTTATGAATGCATGCTTTTACTGATGCAAAAATGTGATATGTATTGCGACTCTAATTTCCATGAGAACTTTCACAAATGAACTTTTGAGAAAATTAGAGCTTTCAATGCAGAAAGTATATCATGATTTTTTATTTTTTATTTTTTTTTTTAAAAAAGAGCGGCTTAAAAACCTTTATTGAAAACATCATAAAAGATGTATTTTTGAGAATGGCTTTCTTGTCTGTTTGGCTCATTCAAAATGCACAATCCAAGAGAGATCATCGCTACTCCTTGGGGGGATCTTGACTTCATCTGGTTAAGGGCCTCGATTGCTTCAGGTTTTCTTTGATTTATTCTCGAGTTTGTTCCTATGACTTCTTGTTGTCTTCGAGGATGATCTGGATCTCTATGCTCTTGAAGATTATGGTTTCTTATAACATGTGTGTATCAAACCATTTTATCTCTTTGTTCGTATCATAGGAAGGTATCATGCCCCCAATGCTTTTGTTTCAACTTCGGCACTACTGGTACCTTCATTTGATGGATCCGGTGCTAAGAAAATTAGCCATGTTGCCCCCTGGCAAGATTCCAGATGAAGAATGATTTGAAGTGAGGCATCCATGTCCCATTCCTGTGAGGGACTATGGTTCTAGAAAAGTCAAACATTCGTTTCACATATTTTTCAGGATCATGACTCTTTAACAAATGCATAAAATCATTTCCAAAGCAAGGTTTATGAGGAAAAGATGAATGTTGGTATGAATTGTGTTTTTTCATTTCATTTTTTTTTTTGGGAATGGTTTAGATAATGAAACCATCAAAAAGTTCAAATGATCAAGAAGGTTTCTATTGCTCCACGTGTCTCGACATGGTATTTTCTGAACCTCACCTTTATTGGTGACATCGTCTTGATTGCTCCAACTCACATTTGATGAAATCACTGGCTTGTATTGGTGGCATTTCCGTGATTGCCCACAGTCTTGCTTTTTTCACAGCTGTAAACTCTTATCTGTTCAAACGTGAATGAGTCTATGTTGATGCTGAGGAGATCAATCTTGTTGCCCCCAATGCTTCTGATATCTTGCTTATTGAAGTGCTATTGTTGAAGTTTTGCACAAAGTCTTGAGGTTTTTTCTATTTTTCTGTTTTTTTTTCATTTTTCCCAAACTCTCATTTGAATAAGGAGACAAGCTACTTTTGATCGTCTGATGAGAAGATGTTGCTTGTCACAACTCCATATATATGCTTGAATCATAGCTTCCTATTCTAGGTGAATTATCAAGATCAAGTCAAATTTGAAATGCAAATTGCATAATTTTTCTTATTCCTCTCTGCTAATATAGACTAACATCAGGACTAAGGATCGAAAGGTCTTTTTAGGTTTTCAAGGGTTGAAGGTAATAATGATGGAAAAGGGTTTAGAAAAATCAAGTAAACCAATTGATTTTGAGAACTCCTTGTTTGTAAAAAGGGAAGCTACTATCTTGGATGATTTTTTTTTCAATCGACTTTCAATTGCACGCGATTGATTTTTATTGCTTGCCTTTCCTTTTGCCTAGATTTCCTTTTGAGAATGTCAATCTAGCATGCATTTTTCTTTTTTATTTGCCCTAATTTTTCCTAGATCGCCCTTTGCGGGTTTTCAATCTAGTGGGACCTTTTTTCTTTTTTTTTTAAAGATTTCAGCGACTTTGTTTATCTGTTGTAGTGTCTTCAAATGTTCTTTAGACAAATTGAAAGAACAGTGACGCTTTATTGAATTTTGATCATTCTTCAATCAATTGGTTTTCTTTTTATGGAAAAAATGGGAAAAATGGCGGTATGAAAGAAAAAGTCCATAGCTCAAAGAGGTGAACAAAGGAGTATATTGAAAAAGCTAGGTTAAAGGCTGAATGTACGATCCAAAGAAGGCCTTAATCATTTCCTTAATCATGAGCAGTCTGATATTTCGCTTCGAGGAATAATCAAATGATTTTAAATTTTGACTTAATCAAGATAATTGTCCTAGAAAATGACAGATTGATTGTAAGACATCTAACATGCAGTCCTCATTGATCTCATTGATGATAGGATCAAACTTCTATTTCTTTTTCTTTTTTCTTTTTCTTTTTTTTTCTTTTTTTCCATTTTTTCTTTTTTTTTTTCAAACCTCAACTCAAGCATCTCTCAAGTGCGTGAAGATCAATGGAAATTCTACCTTGATCATTATCACTTTTCAAAATGGTTTCACTACCTATTGATGAACGATATGTTTGAGAGTGAATGAAAGGACAAATTTAGTATGGGGTATGAATAGAATGAAAATGATAACATGCAATTTATTAAATAATCATGATCCTAATGATATTTGAAATGAATGCGCCTTTCCCGAACCTTCGGCAGAATTTAAGATGACGCTCCGTGATACATCCTTTGTTCAATCAATTTCAACCTTACTGAATTTCCAATGGCTCATGAATGGTACGCGCATTTGGCACTTAAGATTATACCGCTTCGAACAAGGTGGTCGTAGAGGTTCAGAACGTGCTAATAATTCTGAAGCAATTTGTTGAATAATTTGTGTGAGGCATCAAAGTAAGATCCCCGACTTTTTTTTTCCTTTTTTTTATGATTCATGGTCTCTATCTTTTGGTTTTTTTTTTCTTTTTTTTGTTGGATTATTTATTGAACAAGCCAAACAGACGATTTTTTTAAATGCGTTTTTATTTTTTATTTTTGTTTTAGAAAACAATGCAAATGCATGAGATGTTGAAAGTTTTTTTTTTAAAGGCCCCTAGCATTTTGCTCTCGTTAAAACGAAGAATGAAATATAACACGTGAAATGCATGTTGTGTGAAACTAGGTCACATTTGACCATGTCATGTATGAAAATGTCACGGTTATGAAAAAAATCTCTATAAAAGCTTATGCATGATAATGAATGACACAAACTAACATGTGAAAAAGGAGGTCGCACAACCATAGTGGTGTACAGACTAAAAAAAACTGTGGTAATATTGAATGATTGTTTTCATGATATGAAATGATTGACACATGGGTGTTCACATATGTGTGGTGACACAAATCATGATATGTGATGTCATGTATCCTAAACGTACGTTGACATAATGATGTGAAACGTGACAATAATATACAACATGGGAAATGACATAAAATGAGAAGACGTATCTCGTGGCATGGAGCTCACGAGAATACATCATGCTACAAGATGCATGATAAACACATATAGTGGACACACACGTACTGATGACATGATACAATATATGTAATGACGTGATGTGATGCTATCAAAATACAATCTCACTAGGCAAGAAATGCTTTCTTAGACATTCTTCGTACACAGTATCGAAACAAAATATAAATATAAGCATTCGACAATTATCTCTTTCTTCAGGCATATTCATCGTATTATCTTATCCCATTGATGAGTTAATCAACCTATTTTTTCGAGATCAACTTTTCATTTTTTTTTCAAGATTTCTATTATGCTTGAAGAAGATGCCGTGAGAAAATATCGAATATCCATATTTATATATTTATTCGATAATGGGTATAAGAGAGAAAACAAAACATTAGTGCCATGAAATCTTATTCCATTTTAAAGCTTTTTATTTTTATTTTTATTTTTTAGCCGCGAATGAATAACAAAATCTCCCCATTTAAATTACGATTATAACAACTGAATTATCCTTAGAAGGTCCATTCCATTTCTCAGAAGGTCTTTCTAGACATCGCTACTACATCATCAATATACTCCCGAACAATAAGAATACATACTTCATTTCTACCTTTATCATTTTCTAACTATCTCTCTAGCCTCTCCAACCCACTTAGTTTCTTAAAGGCACATCATATTTATCTTGAAAGAATTACTAAACTAGCCCCTTTTAGAGAGTTAGTTTACATTTCTAACTCCTTTCAAAAAAAATCCAAAACTAACATATTTTAACAGATAACTTCCAACTTTGCTCATGTCATTAATGAATGAACTTCATCTCTTTAACACTCCGCTCTCTCTCTCTCTAACTTACCGGCGCTTCATTACGCGAATCTGATGAAATCCGCCAGCGAATCTCTCTAACTTCGAGTGGACATGGCCAGAACGCGAAGCTCAGAGAACGAATCGGATTCAGAAGGAATGACGAAAAAGAGGGTAAATAACTTAATTTTACTTATGGGTTCTTGTATTGTATGTACATTTGCTGGGTTCTTGTATTGTATGTACATTTACTGGGTTTGAAAATGAATCTTTCGTTTTGCTTACTTCTTCTGGTGTTAGGGTTCTTATATTGTATGTACATTTGCTGGATTCTTGTATTGTATGTATATTTGCTGGGCTCTTGTATTGTATGTACATTTGCTGAGTTTGAAAATGAATCTTTCGTTTTGCTTACTTCTTCTGGTGTTAGGGTTCTTGTATTGTATGTACATTCTTCTGAGTTTGAGAAGGAATCTTTCGTTTTGCTTACTTCCAACTTTGCCCACGTCATTAATGAATGAACTTCATCTCTCTAACACTCCACTCTCTCTCTAACTTACCGGCGCTTCATTGTGCGAATCCGACGAAATCATCCGACAAATCTCTCTAACTTCAAGTTGACATGGCGAGAACACGAAGCTCAGAAAACGAATCGGATTCAGAAGGAATGACGAAAAATAGAGTAAATAACTTGATTTACTTATGGATTCTTATATTGTATGTACATTTGCTGGATTCTTGTATTGTATATACATTTGCTGGGTTTGAGAATGAATCTTTCGTTTTATTTACTTCTTCTGGTGTTGGGGTTCATCTGGGTTTGCAGTTACTGATATCAACAAACCCTACATTTCTAATTTGTTTATTTTCATGCATATATTTGTCGATATCCTATTTGCAATTGATAAGTGTTTGGTTGATATCACATAGATATCGACAACCTAATTGTCAACTATATTTCATAAAAGAGCAATAGACGTTTTTAAATGCAGTTGTTTTTAAATGCAGTTATTTAATGACTTTGAATAGAAGTTCAATAGTCTTTTTCGAATATCAATCTATCATTGAAGTTTTGTATTAGCTGTTGAAATTCTCCATGAATATTTCGGTGTTTTATTCTATAAATATACAATTTGTCTATTCATAATTCTTTATTTTAGTAACTTTCATTTTTCCCTTTAGAATTTAAAATAGAAAGATGATCAACTTCTACATCTAAAGCACCACCTTCTTCACCACCTCCACCACCAGTTCTTCTTTCTAAGTTTGATAAACTCATTTCTGATTTTCATGATTCTTTCTGTGATGGTGACACGGAAGAAATTATTAGATTCATGAAAGACATGGCAAAGACCATGTTTTTTGTCTGTGAATCAATGACTGACTATCTTGAGTCAGTTGAAGATGAAAAGAGAAGATTGAAGAAAGAAATGAACTCTCTCAAAAGACTGTTGGAGAAAGCTAAGAATGACTTTGCTGATGCGATATTAGATCCTGATAATACTTATTTGTAGGTTTTTTATATTTATATACTTTTTTTTGTTTTGTGTTTTTTTATTAATATAAAAAATATTATTATCAATTTGAATCTTATGGTTTAGAACCAAAATATATTATTTGGAACACAAAATATATTATTTGGTTCCACGATAAATTTACTTAATCAGAAGGAAATACCAAATAATATATTTTGTGTTTTAAACCATATTTTGTATTCCAAATAATATATTTTAATTCTAAACCATACGATTCAAATTGATAATAATATTTTTTATATTAATAAAAAAACAACACAAAAAAATATATATAAATATAAAAAACTAAAACATATAAATTAAAAAAACCTATAAATAAGTATTATCAGAACCTAATATTGGCAAAGTCCTTCTTAGCTATCTCCAACAGTCTTTTGAAAGACTTCACTCAAGATAGTCAGTCATTGATTCATAGACAAAAGACATGATTTTTGTCATGCTTTTCATAAATCTAATTATTTCTTTCGTGTCACTATCACGAAAGGAACCATGAAAATTAGAAATGAGTTTCTCAAACTCAGAAAAAAGAACTGGTGGTAGAAGTGGTGAAGAATGTAGTGCTTTAGATGCAGAAGTTGATCATCTCTCCATCCTAAATTCTAAAGGGAAAAAATGAATGTTACTAGAATGAAAAATTATGAACAAACAAATCATATATTTATAGAAGAAAACACCGAAATGTTCATAAGGAATCTCAACAGCCAACACAAAACTTTAATGATAGATTGATATTCGAAAAAAAACTATTGAATTTCTATTCAAAGTCATCATTAAATAACTGTACTTAAAAACGTCTCTTGCTCTTCTATGAAATATAGTTGACAATTAGGTTGTCAATATCTATACGATATCGACAATTAAGTTTTTGATATTTATGTGATATCGACAATTAGGTTTGAAATTTTTGATGACGAGGATAAAGTTGAAAGTTATATGTTAAAATGTTAGTTTTAGAATTTTTTTTTTTTAAAAAGCTAGAAATGTAAACTAATAACCTCTAAAAGTGACCAGTCTAGTAATTCGTCATATTTATTTTCCTCATAAGATCTATAATTTTGCCCCTCATTCTAACTTCTCTATAATTACAACTTTATCATTCATTAATTAAAGTACATGTTACTTCTTATTTAGAATCATGCCACATCTCTACCTTTACAAATCCTTTAAGTTTTATCTAATCAGTTTATTTATTTTGAGTTTTTATGTAATTTAACTTCAGTGTTAGGGATGTGCTTTCTTATCTCTTTGTTGATTTAATATTAAAACATTAATTCGTATCACTTTTAAAGGATCAAATGTTCGGATTTTACCTTAAAATGGGACTTAAATGAAATTTTAACCATATAAAGGGTCCGGTTAAACTTTATGCCCACTGTGGGGCTGGTTTAACCAGAGCGAAACCGAAAGCCAACATTCCGGTTTCATTTTGCAAAGAAATCGGAAGGCTAGCTTCCGGTTTCTCATTTTAATTTTTTTTTTTTATGATTAAAAAATAGAGGCTTCCGGTTTCTGTTTTTAATATATATTTTTTTTAAGTTTTGAAGAGGTGTGTCCACCTCTTTAAAAATTATAATGTAAAATTTCAAAAAAAACCTTTTATCTTTTTTAAACTTTCAATTTAACTTCAAGCTTTAACTATTTATTTTTAAATTTATTAATTAAACATTTTCTTGTCAAATTAATTAGTAGTAAATATCTAATTCGGTTAAAAATGTTTTATTCTTTTAAATATGAGTTGAAATTATATTTTTTACAGTTTAAATTACGGTTTTTACAGTTTCTTTATAATTACAGTTTGAAATATGATTTTTGCACTTCGAATATTTAACTGACATTTCGAACATTTCATTGTCACTTAGAACAGTTTACATTATAGTTTAAAATGGTTTAACTGTTATTTAACTGTCACTTCGAACCGTAACTTTTCCGTGACGTTTGAAGTGACAGTTAAAATTACAGTTTTTACAGTTTCTTTATAATTACAGTTTGAAATATGGTTGTTGCATTTCGAATATTTAATTGTCACTTCGAACATTTAACTGTCACTTCAAACAATTTAAATTACAGTTTGAAATGATTTAACTGTTATTTTGAACCGTAACTTTTCGGTGACGTTGAAATTATGAAGAAACTGTAAAAACCGTAATTTAAACTGTTAAAAATATAATTTCAAACTGTACTGTGACTATAAAAAAACTGTAAAAACCGTAATTTAAACTGTCAAAAATATAATTTCAAAATCATACTTAAAAGAATAAAATATTTTTAACCGAATTAGATGCTTATTACTAACTAATTTGATAAGATAATGTTTAATTAATAAATTTAAAAATAAATAATTAAAGATTGAAGTTAAATTAAAAGTTTAAAACATATAAAGGGACTTTTTTGAAATTTTATTTTTTAAATTTTGAAGAGACGGAGAAGGACATCAAAGCTTTAAATAAAAAAAAAATATATATTTAATAGAAACTGGACGGTTTCTATTTTTCAAATAAAAAATAATAATATATTAAGAAACCGGAAGATTAGCTTTCGGTTTCTTGCAAATTGAAACCGGAAGCTAATCTTCCGGTTTCGAACCCAATTAAAAAAGCCCCACAGTGGAAATAATTTTTAACTGAACTCTGTATAAGGAATTATCCTTAAATCCCAAGTGTTCAACAATTTCAATAAAATATTTAAAAAATCACAAATGAATATTCACCAAATTAAAAAAAATATTAACATATATTTTTTAAAAACATTACTAGATATACGCACAACCCATAATTTTTAATTTTCTATACATGATATATATTTACTAAACCACAGTACATAAACACATTTTTTTAGTTTACAATTATTTTTTAGGGTAAAGTTCAAATAAAACTCCTGTGGTTTCATTAATTTTCAGATAAAAGACTGTGGTTTACTTTTTGTCAAAACGAGGATTGAGGTTTTTAACTTTAACAAAATAAGGACTTTTTCAATTGATACTATTAAAATCAACTGTGACGACTTCAAAAATGACATATTTTAAGAACTACTAATATTTTAAGCAACTTTAATTCTTCAACTTTTTTATTTTGAGATTGTTTAGACGATGTTTGATAAAGAGAGAGAAAGTTAATGTTTAGAGGGAGAAAGTTACAAAAAAGATGATTTTCGAAAATCGAAAACGCAGTTCCATAGAAAATATGACATTGAACAACTTTAATTCTTGAAAATTTTCATTTTCAGATCGTTAAAGATGGTTTTAATAGCATTAATCCAAGTTTGAAACCTCAATCCTTGTTTTGACAAAAAGTAAACCAGTCTTTTATCTGAAAATTAGTGAAACCACATGGGTTTTATTTGAACTTTACCCTATTTTTTTTAATAAGAGACAAACTCAATCTTGTAAAAAATGAGTATACTTTTAGAACTAATCAAATGTGGTAGTATTGAGATAATTTCAATTCGAAGAAATAAGTTTAGAGTGAAGTGAAGTGAAGACACTAAAAAGTATTTTAAAAATAGGAAGAAAATGAATTGCAAAGGAGAAGTGAGTTATGAGGGAGAAATTGCAAGTCTATAACCCAAAAAAAAGTGAGGCATGTAACCAAAATAGGGATGAAAGAAAAGTGGTGCCAATAGAGATTATGTTTATCAATTTTCACCTATCCAGTGAATTATAGTGATAATAGATCTTAGACTTGTTAAAATTCTCATGATAACTCCTAGATCTGCTGTGAAAAGTTGTTCCGAATCGAATCAAATTCAAAATATATCCCAAAATCATTGTTCAGCAATCCATTCTAATTAAAAACAAAGAAAAATTTTTAAAGAGAACTGCGATCTAAAGAGAAAGGGAAAAAAATGTAGGGGATGAAAGAAAAGTGGTGCCAATAGAGATGATGTTTATCGATTTTTAAATATCCAGTGAATGATACTGATAATAGATCTTAGACTTCTTAAAATTCTCATGATAAGACTCAGATTTAAATTTACAACTTCTAGATCTACTGTGAAAACTTGTTCCGAATCAAATTCAAAATATATCCCAAAATCATTGTTCAGCAATCCATTTAAAAACAAAGAAAAAAAAATTAAAGAGAACTACTATCTAAAGAGAAAGGAAAAAAATGTAGGGGATCCAATCGCTTTTGCTGCAAGGACTAAAGCAGAAAAGCGGCCATGGAAGCTCCCAAAATATAATTTCTATGCGCCCGTCGCAAAGAGTACGCGCCACCAAAACCTCATCTCGTGGAATACCACGCCACCTCTAACTTATGAGGTAAGCGCTCGGCCTCGGGCGACTGACTCGAACACATTAACAAAAAAAACTTGAAAATAATAGCAACTCAAGAAAACAAGGTTCAGAAAGGATTTTTAACCAGAGCGGAAGGAACCGCCTCTAACGTGAAGTCCGGTGAGGCACGAACTCGATCTCTATGATCGTGAACTCGGCGGCGAACTCAGTGGTGAGAGGGACGAAGAGAATGCGATGAAGGTTTATGTAGGAAATGGAGTAGGTGTGGAGACGGGGGCGGCTAGGTTAGATAAAGAAGGGAAAAGTGTAAATTTTAACCATGGCTCCGTAACTTTTGTCTTAATTTCTTTGTAGCCCTTCAACTTCACATTAAAGTTTCTGAAATTTTAATGTATATTAAGGGCCCGTTTGTTTGGGGAAAAATATTCTGCAGGAAAATATTTTTCCAATTTTCCACTGTCTGTTTGGGCAGGAAAATAAGTTGAAAGTCAATGAAAAAGGAATGAAGAAATAAGGAAAAATGTTTTATCCTTTTCAAAAGAGTAAAACATTTTCCCCAAAACATAGGCTTCTAAAGAAAAATGGGAAAATCATTAAAAAATACAAAAATATGAAACACGAAAAAACATAAATAACGTAAAAACGTTACAAAACACGAGAATATGGAAAAAAAAACCTCGCAAAAAAATGAAAAGGTGAACAAACATGAAAAACACAAAAACGTAAAAAAAAAGCACACACTTGAAAAGACACAAAACATGAAAGCAAAAAAGTGAGAAAACACGAATTATACAAAAACGTGAAACATACAAAAAAAACACGAAAATATGAAAAAATACGAAAAACACAAAAAAACGAAAAATGCTAAAACAAAAAAATGTGAAAAATACAAAAACAAAAATCGAAAATGTGAAAAAATACAAAAAATACAAAAACGTGAAAAATGCTAAAACACAAAAATGTGACAATAAGTGAAAAACCCGATAAACATGAAAAGACGAAAAATACAAACAAAACACAAACACGTAAAAAAACACAAAAACGCGAAAAATACGAAAAACATGAAAACATGAATAACACGAAAAAGTAATAAAAAGCGGAAAAAAACGTGAAAAAGTGAAAAACTAAACGTGAAAACACGAAAAAATGAAGAAAAACACAATAACGTTAATAACACGAGAAAACGTACAAAAAATGCCAAAAATGTGAAAAAAAACGTTTTTCGTGTTTTTAACATTAATTTTTTTTCACATTTTCATGGTTTTCCACTTTTTACCATGTTTTCCATGTTTTTAATGTTTTTTTTTTTACTTTTCGTGATTTTCGCATTTTTCCAATTTTTGTGTTTTTAACAAAATTTCACATTTTTTTTGTGTGTTTTCACGTTTTTAGTGGTTGAAAAATATTTTCCAGTGTTGTAGCCAAACACCGTAAAATATTTTCCAGTGTTGTTGCCAAACACAGAAAAATATTTTATTTTCCTGTACAATATTTTCCCTGCATAAAATTTTCCAGAACACAATATTTTCTCCCAAACAAACGGGGCCTAATATGAAAATTTATTACTCCGTATAAATTTTAGCCATGCCTCCGTAACGTTTGTCTTAATTTCTTTGTAGCCCTTCAACTTCACATTAAAGTTTATGAAATTTTATTACTCCATATAAATTTTACCCATGCCTCCGTAACGTTTGTTTTAATTTCTTAAGTTTCTGAAATTTTAATGTATAAGGGTGGTCCGGTGTACTACGTGTCCCCACTGAGTGAGGGTCGAGGAAGGGGTCCCACCATAAGGATGTACTGAGAGCAAGTCTTCCCCTACCAATTTATTTGGCAAGAGGCCGCTCCTAAGACTCGAACTCGTGACCTTTTGGTCACACGACAACAACGTTTACCGTTGCGCCAAGGCTCGCCTTCAAAAAAGACGGCCCGATGCACTACGCATTCTCGAGGGTCCGGAGATGGGTCCCACCACAAGGGTGTACTAGAGGCAAGCCTTCTCTTGCCATTTTTTTGGCAAGAGGCCGCTCCTAAGACTCGAACCCGTGACTTTCGGTCATACGACAACAACGTTTTACTGTTGCGCCAAGACTCACCCATCTAAGGGCGGCCCGATGCACTACGCGTCCCCGCTTAAGCGAGGGGTCCCACCATGAAATTTTAATGTATACTAATATGAAAATTTATTACTCCGTATAAATTTTAGCCATGCCTCCATTAATTTTGAATTTTTTTTCGCTTTGATCAATGTTATCAGAACCGGATTTGACTTCAAACCGAACTTATAATTGGATCATGGATCATTTGATCGAACTGAATTATTCGGATTGGTCATATCGAATGACGTCATAAATAATATTTATATATATTATATATACTTAATTTAAATTTATTTTTATAAATTATATATATCCAAAACAAATTATAAACAACTTTTGGTTTATTATTTTTTTGTCAACTTAAGGCCTAAATATATAACGGATAAATAGAGTTTAGAATAACTTGAAATATGTCAATATATTCTATATCGTGAGAACTTTTTAACGGTATATTATAAACTCATAATGGACAAGTGATGAATAAGAAATTGATACTCAAAGTGAACCATTTGAAATGGTTTGGAGATTTATACTATTCCTCCGCCTCCGGAGTTTTGAAATTGGAGAATTGTGGATTTTGTGACTGAGGATGGAGAGTGAGATTGGTCTAAATTTGATCTTTTTTTTCAGTCTTGAAATTCTCCTAAGAATCCGGGGAGTTAAAGTTAGCAGTATGGAGGAAGATGGTGATACCCGCTGTTGGACGTTTACTAATAATGGTGTTTACTCTTGTCAGGCCCGTCCCTGAGCATGGGCAGGAGGGGCGCCTGCCCAGGGCCCATGGATGAAAGGGGTCCAATTATAATAATGTATGGTATTATTATAGGCTTTTAAACTTTACTTGATTAAATTCAAAAAGAAAATATACTTCGATTAAAAACATTTTTATAAGATACTTTCCAAATTAAAAATCTTGGCATTAGATTAAAAATCAATTACTAAGTAGTGTTTCCAAATTCTCTAATTTATCTCAGAGTCTTTCCATAATTATCTCTCCCACCTATTATTCCTAACAAAATTTCTAATTTATCTCTCTCCCGTCTTTTCAAAACTCTATCAGATTATTATTTACTTGGTCTTCAGAGACAATTTGGGAGAAAGCATCAAAATCTTTCAATTTCAAAAAGTTAGCCACTAAAGCCCGTTAAGTGAGATGATTTTCAGATTTGATTTTTCATTTCTCTGTTATCATACTTTGTGTCATGAAGAGCATAAAATCTATTAAAACTATTTCATAATCTATCAAATTTGAAAATTTTGCATTTAGAAATGCTCATAGACATCATTTTGTATAAGAATTTGATATTTGAAGGAATATAAAATGTTTTTTCATATGAAATGTTTTTATTAGATTATTTGTTAAATGTAACAAAAAAAAAATATCATTTTTAAGTAATATTCTTTTATACAATTGATTTTTCTATTTTATTTCTTACTTGTACTTATTTATTAGGCCCCAATTAGTAACTCACCACTAGGTCTCTAAAACCTCAGGATCGGCTCTGACTCTTGTAAATCTTCTTTTGAGGCCTTTAATCACGATATGAATGGTCCTCCTTCAAACCTTTGGAAGGTTATTTGGTCCTTAAAGGCTCCTTATCGTATTAGGAGTTTTCTTTGGCTTTGTGCTAGGAATAGGCTCCTGACGAATGTTGAAAGAAAAAGACAACATTGGATGGACTCTGATGCTTGTAGTAGATGTAAAGCTCATGCGGAAACCAGCTGTCATGTTCTTAGAGATTGTGCTGGGAGTAAGGCCGTGTGGAGAAAAGTTTTGCCTGAACAGTGTCTTTCTACCTTCTTTTCCTATTCGGAACAAGACTGGTTTAGGGAGGGTGTTGAAGGGAAGATGTTGGCTGAGCTCGAGCATGGAGTAATTCTGTTTGTTGTGGTCTACCACCAAATTTGGCATTGGAGGAATGTAGAGGTATTTGGAGAAGGAGTTGTTGTCATTCCTAATTTGCTAGAGTTCTTCTTCAAGAAAGTTAAATCAATTGTTGAGAGCTTTAAGGTTGATAGTTTAGCAGAATCTATCCAAAAGACGACTGTTCATCTGATAGGATGGGGAAGACCAGGTGAGGGGTGGTGAAGTTGAACACCGATGGGTCGTATAAAGAGAACGGAAGAATTGCTGTCGGTGGTGTTTTGAGAGATGCAGGAGGTGCTTGGTTGTCAGGTTTTGCTCAGAATCTGGGCTTGGGCTCTTCGTTTATTGCTGAGCTCTAGGGTATCTTTTCTAGGCCTAGGATGACAGAGGATCTGGGGATTAGAAAGATGCTCGTGGAGTCAAACAATCTCGAAACAGTTGATTTTATTTCTGATAAAAGGACTCTGTGTTTAGGGAGCCAGAATTTAGTTAAGGCAATTAGTAAGTTTGCTCCTCTTTTGATACTATCAATTTTTACCATGTTTACAGAGAGCAGAATCGGATGACAGATCGGTTTGCTGCTGAAGACTATGAGAGGGCTTTGGGCGTCTTTATTTTCTCTTCTCCCCCTGATTTCCTAATGTCTTTGCTTTCTGAAGATAATGTGAGAGTTAGCTTTCCTAGGCTAATCACGGGCTAACTTGTTGTGGTGTTTTGTTTTTACTTTCTTTTTCCTACCAAAAAAAGAAAGAAATGAGAATCTTAACTAGTTAATAAGCACACGATCTTTACAACCCTTTAACCAATTACTAGATGAAAGGCTTTTTCACGCACAGAGAAATCTTATCCGAGCAAGTTATGCATATTGGATAATGTGTTTTGACATTTATTATTATTTTTTAAAGATAATAAATGATTTTTATTTTGAATACATATAAATACAAAAACTAAAGCAATTTTAATGAAAAATAAAAGATTTATATAAGTTACTTTGTATATTTTACTTTAAAACAATACTATTAAAATTAATAATTGAATTTAGACTTTTATAAATCTAATAGGTTATACTAACTACTACGTATATATAAGTATATTATATAATCCAATTTAGACTTTCCAACTAATATACAAAAATAACTAATAAAAAAAAAGGGTGTTGTTAAACCTAGCCACCATTTTCCACCCCTAGCCCCATGAAATGACCTAACTACCCTTATTGATTTTGGTCTTTGAATTTTTTTTTCTCTCTACGAAACACGGGCGTGTGACTATCACATGCCTCACCACGTGATGAGTCGTGATAGTCACATGCCTCACCACGTGGTGAGGCGTGACAGCCACGCCTCACCACGTGGTGAGACATGATGTTCACATGCCTCACCACGTGGTGAGGCATGTGGCTATCACGCCTCACCACATGGTGAGGCGTGATGTTCACATGCCCCACCACGTGTGATTTTTTTTTTCAATTTTAGATTTTAATTATTATTATTCTAAAAAAATTATAAAAATTTTAATTATTCTAAAAAATTTTAAATATTATAATTATTAACATTATAATTTGAATTATAATTATTAACATTATAATTAAATAATGTGAGGCGTGATGTTCACATTCCCACGTGTGAATTTTTTTTTTCCAATTTTACATTTTAATTATTATTATTCTAAATAATTATAAATATTATAATTATTCTAAAAAATTCTAAATATTATAATTATTAACATTATAATTTGAATTATAATTATAATTATTAACATTATAATTAAATAATATACATTAAGTATCAAACATGTGTTAAAATGTGTTAAATTCCTTTTTTTTTTTGGGTAAATTATACCCATGACCACTAAACTTTACTCATTTACACATTATGGTTACTCAACTTCATTTCTTCTCGGTATGGCCACTGAACTTTACACTTTATAACACCGGTGGCCACTTAACGTCTCAAAATGACCGTTCACAGCTAAAAATAAAAAATCCAAAGCGTTAATGACATTCTAAGTAACTTTAATTCTTGAAAATTTTCGTTTTGAGGTCATTTGAGTGTTGTTTGGCTAGGAGAGAGAAAGTAAATTTTTAGAGAAAAGAAGCTCCAAAAATGTGATTTTCAAAAATGAAAAATGTGGTTTCATGGCAAACATCGTTCTGAACAACTTTAATTCTTGAATATTTTCATTTTGAGGTCGTTAACGGTCATTTTGAGAAGTTAGTTAAAATTGAGTGGCCATCAATATTAAAAAGTGTAAAGTTCAGTGGCCATACCGAGAAGAAATAAAGTTCAGTGGTCATAATGTGAAAAAGGGTAAAGTTCAGTGGCCATGGGTGTAATTTACCCTTTTTTTTTATAAAGTATAAAAATATCCCAATATTTACGGCCAAGTGCAATTTTACTCTTAACGTCTAAAATGATGTAATTTTATCTTTAACATTGACAGTTAAGAGAACTTTTACCCCTAACATTAACAAGTTCACAAATATTTTATTCTTTATTCTGCACCAATTGTATATCAGTTCGTTTAAAAAAATCATATAGAATTGGAGATTAATATTTATAAATTCGGTGAAATATTTTGAATTTTTTTTGTTCTACTCGTACAATATATATATATATATATATATATATATATATATATATATATATATATATATATATATATATATATATATATATATATTAAATTTTTTGTCACGTCTAATCATATGTTTATGATCCATTACTAATGAGTGTAAAATGACTCGCATGTGAAGTGTAAATCATAATATTCATGACCGATGAGACAGTTTGATGAATTATTTTTCAAATTGACCAAACTTGACAACGTTAGAGATAAAATTGCTCTTTATTATCAATATTAGGGGTAAAATTGCTCTGACCGTAAACGTTATAGATATTTTTACATGTTATCCAATGTTATAGATATTTTTATACATTATCCCTTATTTTTTCTTATTCTTCGTACGGAAAGAGTATATTGGAGTGTATTTTTTTTTCTCAACTTATGATTAAGCTCCTAAATTTTTATAGTTTTAAAAATTGAGTCTCTAATTATTTGTTTTTAAGTTTTCACGTAGATTTAACCTCTCACTAACTATTTTGTTAAATAAACTGTTAATAAATGGCTAAATGCGTGTAAAAAATAAAGATTAGAAAATTATTACTTAAAAAAATTAGGAACTTAATCAACGAAAATTATAAATTACAAAAATTCAATCAATAAAAATTATAAAGATGATTGGGTTTAACATAATTTTTTTCAATAAAAAAACATGAATTTTAATTCACTATAAATTAGATAATATAATATGTTTATATAGGTAAATGCTATGGTTACTTTATTTTTAACAAAGTAAGTCTTACTTTGTGTCTTTTCACCATTGGATGAATTCTACACTCCATCATTCAATGGTGAATAAAACAAAGTAATGTTTACTTACTTAAAAATAAAGTAACCATAGCTTGCACATGTTTGTATATACGTAGTAGTTAGTATAATCTATTTTATCACATATTTTTTTAGTGGATTACTAAACCTAGCCACCATTTCCTACCCCTAGCCCCGTAAAAAGACGAAATTGCCCTTTCAACAAATTCACTCATCTTCTCAAAATTTCAAATCCTCTCAAAAACACAAAAAACACAAAACTCTCTAAAATCTAATACGGACTAATTTGGTAAAGAAAAAACATGGGAAATGAATAATAATACATAATTTTGTTCAAAAATATGTTTTATTTACGATTGTTATAAGTAAAATCGAATGATTTTTTAAAAATCAAATTTTCGATGTCGGGACATGTGAAGAATATGCCTCCACCACAGGTGGGGCGTATGAACATCACGTCCCACCATAGGTGGAGGCATATTGTTCATATGCCTCCACCTATGGTGGGACGTGATGTTCATACGCCCCACCTGTGGTGGAGGCATATTCTTCACATGCCTACGTGAAACTTTTTTTTCTAATTTTACATTTTAATTATTATTATTCTAAACAATTATAAATAGTATAATTATTCTAACAAATTGTAAATATTATTTTGAGATTCATATTTATAAATTCGGTGAATTTTTAAAATTTTTTACTCTAATTCGTACAAAAGACAGTATATTTTTAATATTTTTTTCTTATTTCTTTCACATCCCAACATATGTTTGTGATTTGTTACTGATAAAATAACGCATGTGTGAAGTGTAGATGACAAGATTCATGACCGAGAAAATAGTTTGATGAATTATTTCTCAAATTGACCCAATTTATTAACGTTAGGGGTAAAATTGCTCTTGACTTCCAACATTAGGGATAAAATTGTACCATTTTAGACGTTACGGGTAAAATTTCTCCTGACCCAAAACGTTAGGGGTATTCATGCACCTTAACCCTAAAAACAATAAGTTCTAAACAATTTTAAATAAAAAAATTACAACAAGTCAATTCGTCCGGTTCCATGGAATAATAATAATTAAAATGTAAAATTGGAAAAATAAATTCACACGTGAGCATGTGAATAGTCTTTCTTAAATCTATCACACATCGATTCATTGAGGAATGGAACCGGACGAATTGGCTTGTTGTAATTTGTTAATATTTAGAATTCTTTAGAACTTATTATTTTAAACACATTTTAACACATGTTTGATACTTAATGTATATTATTTAATTATAATGTTAATAATTATAATTCAATTTATAATGTTAATAATTATAATATTTATAATTTTTTAGAATAATTATAATATTTATAATTATTTAGAATAATAATAATTAAAATGTAAAATTGGGAAAAAAAATTCACACGTGGGAATGTGAACATCACGCCTCACATTATTTAATTATAATGTTAATAATTATAATATTTAGAATTTTTTAGAATAATTATAATTTTTATAATTTTTTTAGAATAATAATAATTAAAATCTAAAATTGAAAAAAAAAAATCACACGTGGTGGGGCATGTGAACATCACGCCTCACCACGTGGTGATGTATGTGAACATCACGCCTCACCATGTGGTGAGGCGTGATAGCCACATGCCTCACCACGTGGTAAAGCGTGATGTTCACATGCCCCACCACGTGGTGAGGCATGTGGCTGTCACGCCTCACCACGTGGTGAGGCATGTGACTATCACGACTCACCACGTGGTGAGGTATGTGATAGTCACACGCCCGTGTTTCGTAGAGAGAAAAAAAAATTCAAAGACCAAAATCAATAAGGGTAGTTAGGTCATTTCATGAGGCTAGGGGTGGGAAATGGTGGCTAGGTTTAACAACACCTTTTCATGGGGCTAGGGGTGGGAAATGTACATGTGGAAGTCACGTGGTTGCAACTGCTAAGCGCAAACAGCAAAGTTGGTAATTCAGATTCAGTTAACCCATATCCATGTTTCTGTGTAGCACATAAGGTCAGGGTTAACTAAGTCGACTCACCGGAATCCGCTTTCAAGGTAGTCGACGTTTTTCCTTCTCTTACTTTTTATTTTATGCAATTTTGATTTAAATTCCCTTTTCTTTGGATTTGTTTGGGTTCTCTGTCAGAATATTGGATCTCTGTTTGACTACATCTCATCTTCAGAGTTTTTCTTTTTTCTCCGAGTTATTGATACGAATTGGCTGTTTTGAAGCTTCTCTTTTTTGGGAATTCAGTAAAGAGGCATTCTTAATTAGATTCTTGTAAGATAGATATAAAGTGGTGGTAAAGGAGAAAATAAATGGGAGTGGAGAAGTTAGAGGATGACTTTTACTTTGCCCCTTTTGGGTCTGTATAGGATAGATTTGGAAAATCGAACTCCATTCTTCAAAAGTTTCGATGTTCATTTCACATAGTATAAGTTTGTTGTCATATTTGAGTTGTGTGTATGTGTGGAAATTGAGTGTTCCAGGTGTCAATTGGTCTATGAATCTATATGTGTTAATGAGCAATTTGAACTTTGAATTGAATCATGTTATGAAACTCTCTGAACCCAAAACTAGATTTTGATATATGAACATTACACATTTGCTTGTATAATATTAAGTGAGATATTGAAGGGTTAGGTTACTTTGTTACTAACATTTTGATTTTCCTTTGGTTTCCTTACTTTTAGGCAACTTTTGTTGAAGAGATGTCATACACCAGAGAAGGGAGGTAATTTCAACCCTGTCTACTGTGGCCTTTTCATTTATTTATTTAATAACTTAACTGAATTGTCGTTATTGGTTATTGTATTTCGATTGGAAATCATTTTATGTTACCAGATCGGCTTCGCCTCGCACCTCAATTTCACCTATTAAAGGTCGTCGATCAAGGTCATTATCGAAGTCACGTAGAAGTCGATCCAGGTATATGTGTAATGTTATATTGTTTTAGTTGTATGTCCAATTGTGTTGTACGTTCTGCTTTATTATGCATATTACTTTCTTGCTCAAAAAGGTGTGTTCTTTGTGGAAATGAACTCTGATTTCTGAATTAGGATAATTATTGTCGCTGTAGGAGTCGTGATTCAGTTGAGGCAGCAAATCCTGGTAATAACTTGTATGTTACTGGGTTATCCACCCGAGTAACATCCAGTGATATTGAGAAGTATTTTGGCAAAGAAGGGAAGGTATAGTCCTTAAGAAATGTTTATTGTATATCAAAGATCGAGTTGCACTAGACATCGTTTTTTTTTTATCTCGAGATCATCTAAATAGTAGTAAAGATTGTAACTCACGCAGTTCATCGTTCTTGGGCTTCCATTTTGCTACGTGTCTAATTTCTCGAGCATTACGATTTGGTCTTCTCTCTCCGTGTTTAAGTTTCTCTTTCTACAATCATATGCTATTACAGCTTTCCTTGATAGTACCAACCCTGATAATAGTAACTCGTAAGGTTATCTGTCTATGAAAAGTAATTTTAATTTATCAAATATTTCGATGCAGAAATTTCTCACGAAGTTTTTGTTTCAGGTTTTGAATTGCAATCTGGTGACAGATCCTCGCACCAGAGAATCCCGTGGATTTGCATTTGTTACCATGGAAACCGTTGAAGGTGCTGAACGCTGTATGAAGTATTTGCATCGTTCAGTACTTGAAGGACGACTAATCACTGTGGAAAAGGTACTATTTTGATCAAAAGAAAATAGATAATTTATCTATGTTTCGTTATTGTTTGGAATATCTTTCTTCAGAAATGTTGCCTGATAAGTTTTGGCAGCAGGTCTTGTATGTGTAACTTCATCGAATTCACAATTAAGCTCTTAAAGTTGAACCTATCCCTTCACGATTCAGGACATGAGTTCTGCAACGACATTTCAAACACACCGATTCGAATTCGACTATTTTGCCGGGTGGTCTATGCCCTGTAATCCCATTCTTTGCTAGTAATAGTATCTAACCTGGCTATTTCTTTAATTTAGTATTGTATTTCAGATATCGTAAACATAGAACTATGGACATGTCACATGCATTACTTTGTTATTTTACTCGTTTATTTTCGTTGATGCTGTTAAAACCCAAAAAACAGTAAAAATTACATACATGAAAAAAGGTACTTCTGTTGGTCTTCACAACTGCTAAACAGAAGCATAGAAGCAGAATAGTACAAATAAAATATACTTGCAGCTATTATGACTGCTGAGTGGATTGTTATCATACGGCTTAATGCATACTCAACTTCTCCAACTTGCAATCAAACGCCTAATGACCCTCCAAACTTTAAATGACATTTTTGCCACATCAACTTGTTTAAAACGGCATTTCCACCACCTCACTTAAAATGATATTTTCGCCACCTCAACTTGCTTAAACTGCTAGTAGCATGTAAAGTGGTACAATATTGACATGTAGAAATAAGGGATTAGTCATGGCAGATGGCAGTTTAAACAAGTTGAGGAGGCGAAAATGCCGTTTTGAAAGTTTAGGGGTCATTAAGCATTTGGATAGAAAATTGGAGGGCTAGATGTGCACTAGCATTATATGCTATTCGCTAAATTGGTGACATCTACTTTTGAACTTTTCATGTTCATGTTCATTTTCTTTTCATTTGTTTCCTTCACCAATCTCCCTTTTCCTGATTCCATTTGCACTTTCTGCAGGCAAAAAGGAGCCGTGGCAGGACACCAACTCCAGGCAGATATCAGGGTCTGAGGGAGAGAGACAAACGCGGTACTCTCCTTTTTTCTATTTTTTTAAGTGATTTTCTTTTGAATGCCTCCTACTCTAAGTAGGGCTGAGCATAATTCGGTAACCAAATTGTAAACGAACCGAGCAGTGCATTCAAAAGAAGATTCTTGATGTGTTGAGATGCAACACCGACCGAACTGAATTTTTGCATTGCGGTTAATTGTGGTTACTGAATTAATCGCTTAGTGGTTCAGTTATTATTTTAGAAGATTCTCAATGCGGTTAACCATACTTGTGGTTCAGTTAGTTAACTGAACCGGCCTTTGTATACCCCTACTCTTAAGTAGTATTGCCTTGTTTCGGACCCTCTCTTGCTTCTATGAGCCATAAAACGGAATTTGGGTACCTGTCTGCATGATCTCATATTTTACTTCTTTGGCTGATGTTACAAGTCTGCATCACAATTTAGATTCAGTAGTTTAGGAACAGACTTGTGTTTGTCAGTTCCAGCACATGCCTTCTGGTAGGGCTGTCAATCTTTAACACGAACAGCATGATTTACGGAGACAATTCACTTAACACGACCCGTTCAGCACAATTTTCATTTTTGTTGCATTTATATATTATCAAGTGGAATATATAAATTACATAACACGGTTGTTTAACATCTCAACCATATCTTCTAACAAAGAACAGCAAATATATAAGCATCGTTGGTTTAAAAATGTGCAGGGAGTGGGCATAGACGATCACGCAGCTTCTCTCCTCATAGAGGGGATGACAGAGGCAGAGACTTCAACTCAAGGGATGGACGAGGAAGATCACGCTCTCCATATAGCAGACGAGGAGATGACCATGATTCGTTTAAGCGACATAGGGATCGGTCGTTATCAGGAGAGCCACGTCGGTACCGCAGATAGACTAAGGGATTGCGGTCTTCTCTCTTAGATGATACTTGATCTTCTCATGTGAAATGATGTAGATTTTCTTGCTTCCTGGTTTGTGTTCTATAATGAGTTACACTTACTGGTATGTATATGTATATGTATACTACTTGGTATTGGAGTTTGATGTGAAATCTTGCCCGCTATAGAAGCTGCATTAATGTGACTAAAACATTGTATCATCTTTACTGGATGGATTGTGTAATTTCTGACACGACAATATGATTGAGATAAACTGTTTGACACTATTAGGGGTGTTTGTTTCCGTTTTTTGAAGTTATTTTTAGCTTTTTACTTCAAATTAGAGATGACAACTAGTAGAGTATTTGTTGGTCAATATAATACTCTTATTCGTTTATTTTTTGAATTACTTATCCCGTTTCATTACTCTAACGAGTATAGTTTTTGAATTTTATATCCGTCCCATTTAGTTCGTGGATGTCCGTATGTATCCTTACCCATTAAGAATCATGTAAAACAAAAAAAATTACAAACTTAACAAAACATAATTTTAATAAACCATTACTAAAAATAATTAGATAATTTTTATATAATGATAACCTTCATTTTGATATACGGTGGGTAGCAAGTACTTGGAGAGGTAATTCCATATCCGTCGTCATCGGTAATTTTTTGGATTTCATACCAGCTTTAAACCTTTTTTACACAAGGTTTAGATAATCTTATTACAGTCAGGTAGTATTGGGTTTCCTGGGTTACTTACTGTTGCTATACCCATTCCAAACAGCAGAAAATTTAGTGTTTTGTTAGGTTTATAAAACAATAATATTAACTTTTTTTTCTTGAAACAATAACTTTTGAAGCTTTTTATAAAAAATTATTTCTATTTATTTGATCTTTGATAAAAAAAAATTTACCAAATGCATTTTTTTCTTTATCGTTATTCTTAACATTGATGAAAGAACAAAGTTCTATCATTATTATTTTTAATTTTTATTATACTTTTTATTTTTATAATTTATTTATTGATTAATTTAAAATATGTTCATATTATATATTTTAGATACTAACAGTTCATCATAATTTTATCAAACACTAATTATTAATTAACTAATTACAAACAACTAACTGTAACAATAAATATCTAACAATAACTAGGATGTTATCAAGCCGAACTGAGACCCAACCTGTGTAGGTTCAGTATTGGCTCGTTAATGTCTGGACCAGAGTCCTTTCAAGTCGAGCTTTGATTTTACTGAACTTTAACCGGATTCTTCATACATGCATTAAATAAATAGCATAAGAGACAAAATAAAATAAAGTTATATATGATATAACATATTTAAAAGATTACAAAAAACAATCATTTGTCATGGTCCAAACTCCAAGAATATTAGTTGCTACTAGTGGTTGAAGAAGACAAAATCACATATCGCAAATGACATTGTTGCTAGTGTGATTGGGTATGGATGGTATTTGCTACTGCTACATGTATGGATGACAAATTAGAAATGGAATGAGCAAATTAGTATTTAGAGTTTATATTTTGAACTCTGAGTTCATAATTTTCCGACTAGTAAAAGTCTCAAAGCAGTCATTAAGTGTTTTTTATGGACCGTGTAAGTTGTGAGTAGTTGAGAGTTAGAGTCAATGACTAATTACTAATTTTATTTTAAACTAAAAATTAATGAAATGTATATAGTAACTAAAAAATAACCGAGCCTGTTTGCGAACTTTCGAATTGAGCTTAAGGAATTTTGAGCTCGGCTCATTAATGTCTCAAACTGATCCCGAGCTCGAATAGTTTGTAAGCTACCTGACTCATTAACAACAAAAATAACATCGATCAACTAACTACTGAACTAAATAAATATATTCTTATTGTGCATTTGGTTGTTCTTTTTATAACTATTCTAAAAAAAACAGTTAAATAAAGTCTTAATATTTTAGGGGTGAGATTCAAAATTTAAAATTTCTAGCATACTTACATATTGTTTTGGACTTAAATAGTGTTGGTAAAAGTTCTACATATCCTATACTTATGGAGGCACTTTATTCTTACATTGGATGCTTACCCAATCTTTTAAACTTTTGAAATAACAAATTAAAATGTGTGATTAATAAATTTTTGTGTGCCAAACTTTGGTTCTTTGACTAATTAATTATCATTCCTACTTTCCTTAACCAATTTAGTTAGATAGAAATTTTTTGTAACTTTTTTTTGTATAAATATATTTCATATGATATAGAAAAACTATAAAATAATTTACTTCAAATTATATAAAAAAAAATTAATTTTAAGGCACATGGTATAAGGGAGTGCATTTTTAACCGAATTTGATATTCATACGTAAATCTTTTATACACCAATAAAAGATTCATTATATACAATTATAAATTTATAATTGATTGAGGTTCAACATTTTATTTTGGAAATATAGAGTTTAATTAACAAATGGAAAATGTTGAACTTTTATGAAAATTAAAGTTGCCTAATACGCTAATAAACTAAGATATTAATAAAGATTAATTTGAATTGTTAAAAATTTTAAGTAGCTTACATTTTTTTTTTTTTGAATCATACATTAAAAAATGGGTTAAGGTGCAAAAATACCCCTAACGTTTTGGGTCAGGAGCAATTTTACCCCTAACGTCTAAAATGGTGCAATTTTACCCTTAATGTTGGAAGCCAAGAGCAATTTTACCCCTAACGTTGATAAATTGAGTCAATTTGCGAAATAATTCATCAAACTGTCTTCTCGGTCATGAATCTTGTCATCTACACTTCACACATGTTTTATTTTATCAGTAACAAATCACAAACATATGTTGGGATGTGAAAAAAATATTAAAAATATACTGTCTTTTGTACGAATTAGACAAAAAAAATTCAAAAATTCACCGAATTTATAAATATTAATCTCCAATTTTATTATTAAATTACAAAAAACATTATATCATTTTTTTTAGAACAAATTGATATGCAATTGATACAAAATAAAGAAAAAAAATGACTATATTTTATAATAGTGTCTGAAATTGATCCAATTTATCAACGTTAGGGGTAAAATTGCTCTTGGCTACAAACATTAGGGATAAAATTGCACCATTTTAGACGTTAGGGGTAAAATTGCTCCTGACCCAAAACGTTAAGGGTATTTTTACACCTTAACCCTTAAAAAATTTAAAATGTCAAATTTGAATTTAAGTAATCGGATAAATTATTAAAATTAAAAGAGCATTTGGAGCCCACAAATGTAATTTAATGCTTTCTTCCCTTATTTAGATTAGCTCAATAAATCCGCATAATCAATTTCTTTAGAAATTCCAGCTTTGCAATGAATTTTCTTTGTTCTTTCCACCTTTTTGTCCTTTTTCAATAAATAGAAATTTGAATATGCAATTGCTTATAAAAAGTTATTTCTTCTGAGGAATGCAATAATGTTTTTTTTAAGAAGAATAAATGTTTTATTTATTAAAAATAATATAGTAAATATCAATATGTTTTAAAAAAAATTACAATCTACAAGTGTATCAGAAAAATTGAATATGATTATCATCACATGCCGAGTGCAAAATGTCCTTCGAAAGGTTAAAGGAGTTATTAGCGTCACCTCCACTTTTGAGTCAGCCACTTTTTGGGAAAGCCCTTTATCTTTATATATTGCAGAAACATCTGTAGGGATAGTCCTAATAAGAGATGAGGGAATTGAGAAGTTCCACGAGTACTATGTGTGTAAGGTCCAATAGACGAAGATTCAAGCTACCCTGAAACTGGAGAAGTTGGCCTATCAGGTAGTCATCACATCCTAAAAGCTATTATTACTTCCAAAGTCGTTCAATTATCATACGAATAGACATGCGCCCCCCTAAGAAAGGTAGTCTAGTGTCTAAAAAAATTTGGTTGGCTGGAAGAATGAGTCTTATGCCTAATAAAGTTTCGTGTTAGGTTCGAGCCTCAAAAATCTTTTAAAGCTTAGGCACTTGCGAACTTTCTGATCAGAATCCTTGAATCTAGGTCAGATGTCTAAACAACATCGGTTGTATGGGAGGTTTTTGTTGAAGGAATCTCCAACAAAGACAAAAAAAAAGGGATCGGTGCATACATCAAAGGACCTGGTGGGATCGCACTTCAGTACACTACTGCCTTGGCCTTCCCCGCTTCTAACAATGTGGCATAGTATGAAGCCCTACTTCAAGGAATTAGAATCATGAACGTCATAAAGCGAGATAGAATCCTTAAAAGTAATTCAAAGTTGGTAGCTATCCAACTTTTGAGTAGTTATAAGGCTAAAAAAAGCCATCATAGAGCAATATATGCCTTTAGCAAAACAACCCATGGCTTTAGGGAAGGAATAAGGAAGCAATTTGGAGATTAAACACATCCTAAGAGAGGAGAATTATGAAGTATAATTGTTGGCCAAAGTGGCATCAGCCCTAGAAGGATCACAAATCTCCCTATGCGACATCAAAGTCATATCAAAATAAAACAACCATGAGGTGGAGGTAATGGCCATGACTTGAGGAATGAATGGTTATATTTATTATTTAACAATAGGATCATTGTTAGAGGATAAGAACGAACAAATCAACATTATTCACAAATCAGACTGATACATAATGGTGGATAATACCCTCTATCGGAGGTCTTTTGGCCATCCATAGCTCAAGTCTGTTGGCTTCACAAACTCTCAATACATCCTCGAAATGAAGGCGTTTGTGGAAGTTACAAAGGTAAGGACACCTTAGTAAGAAAAGCTTGACTATAAGGATTCTAGTTCCCCAAAATGGTCCAAGATGCAGTGCACTTCATTCATAAATGCCAGTCATGCCAAAAATACTTGCCTTATATAAAGACCCTAACATCCGTAAGAAAGGTCATCCACCCAGTATGATCATTCGCGGCTGTGTCATTGATATAGTGAGGGCCTTTCCCAAAGCTCAATATCAAAATAAATACCTCATTGTGGTTGTCGACCATGTTGAAACACCTTTCCACATAATTTTGATTTGACAAAATTGTTTAAGTATAATTGAAATACATATTCTAAACACACTAAGTTTAAATGCTTTGATTTATTATACTAATGTGTTTGTTCAATGTTGAGTTAAAACTGTTTATAAGACACAAGAATTAAAAGGCCCAAGCCCAATACAAGTGTTAAAGCCCAAGTCAAACAACTCAGTACAACTCGGCCCGCGTTTGTCAAAACGTTGCCGTTTTGGACAAAACGCAACTCAGCAACAGAAGGATCTAGAAGACCTTCGGGAACAACTTCAAGATGAAGCTGCTGAGTAGATTCGACAAACGTACAAAGACAGCAGCTGGCTAAGGAAAACTTCCAGACAAAGTATTTCCTCTTTGGGTAAAGATCAGACGACACAGTATGCTGTCCAGTTGACTTTACCATAAAAGGAGAGACAGTCTGCTGAGCTGACCGAGGACAGAAGATACACAATTCTGATTGGTTGAGAGCTCTGAGCAAGTCAGGATGACAACGACAGGTAGTCGTTTCCCTCCAACGGTTATTTCAAAATTCAAAATGACCGATGCCCAGACGTCTCTATAAATAGTGCCATCAGAAGCTTCATTCAACACAGAACTTGATCAAGCCATTACGCTGACCAAATTTCTACACAAGTTCTGCAAGCAAAGAAGCAAAGCAAATCTTACACTACAATTCATACATTTGTGTAAAAGTCTAGAGTGATTATTTCAATCGTCTAAAGTGTCTTAGCAAATCATTGTATAGGACAAAACACTTATCATTTCTAGAGATTAGAAAGGAGAGGCTGAGTACTCTTATAGTACTCAGCGAGAGATTAGGATTGAGTAGAGGTATAGAGGAAGGTACTCTTGTTATACTCAGTTGCTAAGATTGTAAAAGGTTTGAGGCTCTACCTTTAAAGAGCTCAATAGAGGATTCGAAATCTCGGAACGTGTTCCGGGGACAGGACGTAGGCTTAGAAGAAGCCGAACCTGGATAAATCTGCTGAGTAAAGTATTTCTTACCTTTAACTCCTTATTTATATTGCTTGCTTAAAATAACCAAAAACTGACCAAGTAAAGAGGTCAAGTTGAGTTGTGCGCGTTAAACGTCTAAGCTCAGGAATAGACTCTAAGTGTTATCTCCTGACTCAAGCTAAGAAACTGACCTAGTCACCAGTTGACTAAGCCAGTATCTTGCTGTTTACTCAGCGCCGCTGTTAAAACCTTTTTCCTTAGAAAAAGAAGTCTGCCCTAATTGTGAAAAAGTTTAAATAGTTCCTAACCCCCCCTTGGAACTATACTTGCAACCTTACAAGGGACCAACAAGTGGTATCAGAGCTTAAAAGCTCACTGTAAAAGGTCTAACAACCTTGAGCTGATCCCTACCATGGGCGAAAACAGCACTCGGTTTCTCCCTAGAAACCAAACAACTCAGATACTGCCTGAGGGGCTGTCCATTACTAGGCCTCCCCTATTCTTCGGGTCAAACTATACCTTCTGGAAGAATAGGATGAAAAATTTCATTCAGGCTACTAACATGAGTGCATGGCTATCTATAGTCCAAGGCCTATTTGTACCTGTCGAAGTTGTGGCTGGCCAAACAGTTGTAAAAGCTGAGGCCAAATGGACAGAGGATGATCTTAAGAAGCTCCAAAACCATGCTTCGGTTATCAATATGCTTCACTGTGCGCTCGATGCTACAGAATATAATAAAATCTCAGGTTGTGAGTCGGCACAAGAGATCTGGAAAAAGCTGGAAGTCGCCTACGAGGGAACCAATAAAGTAAAGGAGTCCAAGGTGAATCAGCAGATGAGACTGTACGAGCTGTTCGAGATGAACAATGATGAGGGAATTTCAGATATGAATGCAAGGTTCACCAACATCATTAATGAGCTCAAGAGACTTGGGAAAATCTTCACTGAGGAAGAACAAGTCAAAAAGATACTCAGGAGTCTTCTTAAAGACTGGCAAGCAAAGAAGACAACGGTTGAGGAAGCTCAGGATTTAACCACCTACAAATATGACGAACTCATCGGCTCGTTGCTGACCCATGAGATATCCATGAAAAACTTTGAGGTGAAGGAAAAATCTGAAGACAAGAAGCAGAAATCCCTTGTCATGAAAGCTGACTCTACCGACGGGAGCTCAACTGATGATGAGGAGATGGCTATGTTCACAAGGAAGATGAAAAGGCTATTCAGGAAAAATGACAAATACTCTAAGAAGCCTTACATAAAGTTTGATAAGTATAAAGCTGACTCAAGCGACAGAAAATACAAAAATGACAGCTCAAAGCCCATTACATGCTTTGAGTGCCATCAAACTGGCCATATTAAGTCAAGCTACCCCACACTGAGGAAAGACAAGAAGAGCGGGAAGAAGGCAATGATGGCTACTTGGAGCGACAATGATGAGTCTTCATCTACAGAAACTGAGGCCACCGAGTCAGCGAAGATATGCTTCATGGCTGACGAACTTGCTGAGCCATGCGTCTCTGAGCATGCTGACCTATCCGTCGCATCAGATGACGAGGAGCAATCAAATGAGGTAATTTCTCTTCCCCAGCTCAGAAACGATATGGTTAATGCCCTGAGTGATCTCCACACACTTGTCAAGAAGTGTAATAAGAAAGTTAGAGCACTCAGTAGGCGCTGTGACGAAGTGGAAG
The DNA here is from genome assembly GCF_963576675.1 of Euphorbia lathyris. NCBI lineage: Eukaryota > Viridiplantae > Streptophyta > Magnoliopsida > Malpighiales > Euphorbiaceae > Euphorbia > Euphorbia lathyris. The sequence goes on along the minus strand of NC_088910.1, from coordinate 121,898,833 downwards.
AGGTCAAACTGAGTGGCCTCAGATTCCTTCTTCAGGACAATACAACTCTGCATGATAACATGAAGATCATACATGAGTCTGTCTCTGAAGTCCAGTCAGTTTCAAAGAAACTAAGAAAGGACGTCACAACTATCCAAAACCAACTAAAGGTTCCAAATAAAAGAAACAGTCCTCTGAGAACTCAGTACCAAGGTACTCAGCAGAGATGGAATCCCCAGCGAAAAGTCCAGTGTGACTTTTGTGGGAAGTTAGGACACACCACTAAGGTGTGCTGGCACGCTCAGCACTGGGGTGCTGACAAGTCAGTGAAACATCCTAAACAGAAGGTCAGCTGTGACTTCTTTGGAAAGAATGGCCATACTATCCATGTATGTCGCCATAAAATGAAATATGATGCTTTACCTGTTGCACCTAACAAGCAAGGACCCCAAAAGAATTGGGTACCTAAAAGTAACTAGTTACAATGCAGGTAAGCCTGAGATGTGCTGAGAAGTCAAAGATGTGGTATATTGACAGTGCATGCTCAAGGCATATGACGGGTGATGAAACTCAGTTCATCACGTTTGAACGTAAACGAGGAGGAAATGTAAGTTTTGGAGACAACAAGAAGGGAAAGATAGTAGGGTCAGGAACCATCGGAGGTAATCCTACTATTGAATCTGTCTCCCTAGTCAGCGGACTCAAATATAACTTACTCAGCGTAGCTCAGCTATGTGACAATGGGAGAAAAGTTATATTTGATGCTACTGGATGTAAAATATACGAGGGTAAAACAAATGAGTTAATCTTAACTGCCCCTCGCATAGATAATGTCTTTATGCTAGACTTAGAAAAAAAAGTTTTCAAAAACTGTGTGCTTAGTATCAAAGGAAGAGAATTCCTGGCTATGGCACAGGAGACTTGGTCATGTAAGCATGGACCTCCTGGCCAAACTATCAAGAAAGCAATTAGTTGAGGGACTGCCTGAACTTAAATTTGAAAAAGATCAATTATGCCACGTTTGCCAAGCTGGAAAACAAACCAAACAATCTTTTCACAGCAAAAATATTGTCTCAACTAAGCGTCCGTTCGAGTTACTACACTTGGATCTCTTCGGTCCAGTCCAGCCGCTGAGTCTGGGTGGAAGAAGATTTTCCTTGGTCATTGTAAATGACTTCTCTCGGTATATGTGGGTCATCTTGCTGACCAGCAAGGATGAAACCTTTGAGACACTTTCAAATTTGGTTAGAAAAATTGAAAATGAAAAAGACCTAAAGTTAGCTCACATCCGTAGTGATAATGGTGGAGAATTCAAAAACTAAAAGTTTGTTGAATTCTGTGAAGCCAGCGGCATTGACCACAATTTTTCTGCTCCTAGAACACCTCAGCAAAATGGGGTTGTAGAAAGGAAGAACAGAACTCTGGTTGAAATAGCCAGGACAATGCTGGACGAGCATAGGCTTCCAAAGTATTTTTGGGGAGAGGCTGTTAACACATCATGCTATATTCTTAATAGGGCTCTAGTTAGACCTATATTAAAGAAAATCCCCTATGAACTTTGGAAAGGACGAAAGCCCAATATTGGATACTTTCGTGCCTTTGGCTGTAGATGTTTTATTTTAAATACCAAAGATAGCTTAGCAAAGTTTGATTCAAAAGCTGATGAGGCTATCTTTTTGGGCTACTCAACAAACAGCAAAGCATACAGAGTTTTTAATAAGCGAACTCAAGTTTTAGAAGAGTCAGTACATGTAGAGTTCGACGAAACTAACCCTGCAGGTAGATACCAGCCGCTGACCGAAGATGATCCACACTCAGTAACCACTGCTGACCAAGAACCAGCTACTGAGTCATTCACGAAAAGGCTGACCAAGAGTAAGAGTGAACCTAAGATTACTTTTACTGACCCATCTACTTCTGCAGAGATTGTTGAAACACAGACAGCACAAGACATGAATCTACCTAAAGAGATAAGGATCCCAAGAGGGCACTCAGAGAGTGCGATCCTTGATTCTGCTGGGAATACCCTGATGACGAGGAATCAACTCAGGAAGTACCTCAGCAATGTTGCTTTCATCTCAGTTCAAGAACCGAAGAATTTCGCTGAAGCAGAGTACGATGAATTCTGGATGAACGCAATGCAAGAGGAGCTCGATCAATTCAGAAGAAACGATGTATGGGAGCTAGTGCCTCATCCAAAGAGTCAAAAGACCATTGGAACAAGATGGGTCTTCAGGAACAAGATGGATGAACAAGGGAATGTAGTCAGGAACAAAGCAAGGCTTGTAGCTCAGGGCTACAGTCAGCAAGAATGTATTGACTACGGTGAGACCTTTGCCCCAGTGGCAAGGCTAGAGGCAATTAGAATTCTATGTGCATATGCATCTTACATGAATTTTAAATTATTCCAAATGGATGTCAAAAGTGCATTTCTTAATGGAGTTATAAACGAGGAGGTTTATGTTAATCAACCTCCAGGTTTTGAGGATCATAAATTCCCTAACCACGTTTATAAACTCAAAAAGGCTCTGTACGGCCTCAAGCAAGCACCACGTGCTTGGTATGAGAGGCTGACCAGTTTCCTGCTGACTAGAAATTACGTCAGGGGTAAAGCTGATACAACCTTATTCATTAAGAGAAAGGGTAAAGATACCCTGCTGGCCCAAATTTATGTTGATGATATAATATTTGGTGTAACTAACGAATCAATGTGCAAGGAGTTTAGCAAACAAATGCAGACTGAGTTTGAAATGTCCATGATGGGAGAACTCAACTTCTTCCTCGGTCTTCAAATTAAACAAGGAAAGAATGGCATCTTCATCAGTCAAGCCAAATATGCCAAGGAGATATTAAAAAAAATATGACTTGGAAAATTGCAAGCCAATATCCACTCCTATAGGCACTGACACTGTCCTCTGCGCTGACGAGAATGGTAAGTCAGTAGACAGCAAATTATATCGAGGTATGATAGGCTCTCTACTTTACTTAACAGCCAGTAGACCGGACATTCAGTTTTCAGTATGCTACTGTGCTAGATATCAATCTAACCCTAAGGAATCTCATTACATTGTTGTAAAAAGAATCCTTAGATATTTGCAAAGCTCAGTGAACGCAGGTTTATGGTATCCCAATACTCATGATTTTACACTCATCGGATACACTGACGCTGACTATGGACGGGATAAGCTGGAACGTAAAAGCACCTCTGGAGGATGTCACTTCTTAGGAAGCTATCTGGTATCCTGGTTCAGCAAAAAGCAGGCGTCAGTAGCCTTGTCTACAACTGAAGCTGAGTACATTGCTGCTGGTCATTGTGTTGCTCAAGTCCTATGGATTAAGCAACAGCTTGAAGACTATGGTGTTCAAACGAAGACAATTGAAGTCAAATGTGACAACAAAAGTGCAATTGATCTTTCAAAGAACCCAATTCAACACAGCAGAATGAAGCATGTCAGCATCAGACATCACTTCATTAGAGACCATGTACTCAAAGGTGAGATCAAGCTGACCTTTGTCCCAACGGACGAGCAGCTTGCGGATATCTTCACGAAGCCACTAACACGTGAGCAGTTCAGCATACTGAGAGAAGCTATTGGTATGTTTAATCCTCTTCAGTAAATTCCTGAACTAAATGAATATGCATGCTGAGTGAATTACTATGCTGAATGATTGTTTTTGCTGTGTACTCATTGAAATTAATTAAACAACAAATACTGAGTAAACTTGCACACTGAGTAATTTAGTATAAACTTAAACTTAGAAATCATCCCATTAATGCAATACTGACCACTCAGAATATCAAACGCTTGGCATTCTAAAAGCTGAGTGTTAGATCCGTTAGAATAAATGCAATAGCACGCGTATAGCCATAGGATGACGTACACGACGTATGTGTCATAAATGCCAGGATCTTTGTCGGTTCACAATCCCAAGGCAAAACTGACACATGGATTCGATAAGATCCATTTCTCACCTCTATAAATAATGGGTAATTCCCCATTTTTATTCTTTACGCTTATCGAATACTCTGGCAAAGAAATTCTTTCTCTCTAAGAATCCCTCTAAGCTTTCCCATCCTCAACAATGACTAAGGTTTCCTACAACATCTCCGGTGCTGGCCACTCTAAGCCCAGCTCCGATGACACTTCCAGGCAAACCTCTGTGCCGGAACCTACCAAAGTCACCTCGCCGAGCAAAGGACAAGCTGGCCAAACCTCTGGTCAGGGAAAGCCTGTAAAAGTCAGGACCTACTCCAAGGTCTTTGAGAACGTCTGCGAATGGAAAGTTGAGCCCTCAAGATAGGTATCAGAAAACTTCGTACAAAACGAACAACCCTTCTGCGAGTGGATTTCACAAAATGGCTGGACGGAGCTGTTTTCGGTTAGGGATGACACCTACCCTGACCTGGTAAGGGAGTTTTACCACAACCTCCGCGTTGCAAATGATAACACTGACTATCTGTGTACAGTGGTGAAAAAGAAAGCCATCTTCATCAACCCTCTCTACTTAGGCAATCTGCTAAAATTAAAAACTGAGGGAGCAAGGCTGAGGAGATATGGAGATCAGGATGGCACTGGGTATGCACACAACTTCTGTAAACCTGAGGGCCACTCAGGAAAAGTCTCAGCTTCATCCATGGGTCAGCACCAGAAGATGGCTCAATACTTGCTGACCTACTTCATCTACCCGAAGATCAACTGCACTACATCAGCAACAAACTTCGAGCAATGCTTTATATGGCATATGCTGACGTACACACCAATCAATATGCCAGTCTTTCTTATCGCTGGCTTCCTACGCAGCTCTGGTACGCTGAGGCTAGGATCAATCATCACCAGAATCCTCATTGACCATAAAGTTGATCTCGAAGGTGAGGACAAGACTCAAGGATTTGAGATCACAGCGGCCTCGCTGAGAGCACTAAAATTTGGACAGCCTTTGAAGAAAGGTAAAGCTGCTGCTGCTGCTGCTGCTGGACAAACTGAGGGAACTGCTGAGCCAAAAAAAGGGCGAAGGACTAAGGCCCCAGCTTCCCGCAAAAGAAAAACTGCTGAGACTCCTTCCAAAAATGTTGAGTCTCCAGCAAAAAGACAGAAGTCAGCTGGTAAGTCAGCTGAGAAACGAAGCAGGCAAGGTGAGCCTGGAACTGAGGAAACTGCTGAGCAACCTCAGAAAAAGTAGAAGCCTTCTACACTGACTCCCCTCAATGCCATACCTACAGACTTTGTTGTACCGGGTGACTCTCACTTCACCCAGTGTCAAGGTACAATAGCTGAGTCCGAAGAACATAAGGTACAACTGGATGATCATTTCATCTCACAAGTTGAGGAAGAACTTGATGGTGACAGTACCGAAGAAGAAGAAGAAGAGGCCAGCGGTCAGGATGACGCTGAGGACTCTGAAGAGATAGCCAGTGAACATGAGACTGAGCAGGCCATTGCTGGGTTTGCTGCTGGAGATGAGCAAGTACTTGATCAACACACTGTTGATCCAGTTCAAGAACAAACTGACCAGCCTCATGATGAGCAACACGAATCTTCTCACTCTCACTCAGGAGATCCTAGTCAAACTGTCACTCCACCTCGTAGAAGAAGAAAGTTGGTTAAGGCCAGTGAGAAGCCTGTCAGTGAAGATTTTGTGCCACCACCAACTCTTCCTGACTTTGTCATCTCAAAGACAACTAAGGACCCCTCTACAGTCAAGCTGACATTTTTCAAACGCCAACAACCCTCTACTGCTTCAGCGTCCTTAGAAAAGCAAGCCTCTGTTTCTTCTCAACAAGAACATGCCGACCAAAATGCTTCCGCCACCTCAACCAGTCAGGTTGAGCCGATTACTGTGCATGCTATTTCTTCAAGCATGGTGCTGACTCCAACCACTTCCGCCCCTGTCAGCACAGACAGTATCCGTATTACTACTTCTCCTATTACCATCCCTGCCGATCAATCAACTATCCCAGAAACTCAAGTGCAGATTGGTACAACACTTCCAGTCACTGACCAGGTCACTCCTTTCACTCCTCTTCCTTTCGGTCACACTGATGTCCCTGAAGGCTCACAAAGCTATCTGAATGCCACTGAGTCCGGCAAAAAGATCACTGACTCAGTGCAAGCATTGATCAGAGACCTTCAACAGTTCACTCCTCCTGCTGCTGGGTCGTCAATTTTTGAGAATACTCAGCTTTCCTAGGTCACTCAACTTCTCAACGAAGTTAAGGGACTCAAGGACTTGCTGAATGTAATAATTACCTTCCAAGCACAGCAAGCTAAGCAGGATTCAATCGCCAAACTGGCTGAGATCCAGCTGACAACCGTGCAGTACTTGACCTCCTTACAACAACAAATCCAGAACTTGTCAGCTGTGAACCCCGACCATGCCACTTCATCTGAAGTCAAGATGCTCTTTGCTCAGCTTCACATTGAGCAACTCAAGACCAACGAGCAAATGGTTTCTTACAATCAGTGCTCAGTAGAGCAAATTGGTGAGGCTATTCGCTTGCTTAATCTGAATAAGCAAGAGATGGATACTGACGCAATGAAACAGACTGAGATGCAGTCTATCATACAACAAACCTTCAACCACATTCGTCATAACAATATTCAATGTCAGTATTACGACACAGCCCTCTTAAAGACCTTTCACCAAATCTTTGCTGGTCTTACTGAAGCTCTCATCTGGCAAGGCAAAGCTTAAGCGTTTAGCATCAATATGCTCAGTGCTGCTGAACTCAACATACCCGCAGAGGTATCAACTGATGGAGTTGCAATTTTTGACGGCGTCAATGAAAGCGCTGAGAAACTTAAGGAGCTGTCCCAAGAACTAACTCGAGCTGCCTTAACTGATGCCTTCAGACTTCCTCCTCCTGATGCTGACAAAACGGGGGAGAAAGCACAAGCAGCTAGAGCTCAGCATGAGCGAAGTCAGTCGCAACACAAGAAAAAGAAATAGATAGGCTAGCTCAGTATAGACTAAGTCAGATGAAATCTATATGCCTTATCTATAAGTTTTGTTGTGTAAACACTGACTACTATCAATATATCATATCTGCATCTTTTATTCCTATTCCTGAGTTATGATATATGTTAAATATATGTTACTGTGTACTGAATCATTACGTATCTTCAATTAAATCAGCTATGTTTTATACTTATGAATCTTATTGACTGAATCAAATGCTGATAACATGTTTGACATTGACTTATGTGCTTATAAAACATCGTCTGTTAAGAACTCATTGAACAACAAATTAAGAACTCATTGAACAACAAATTACTCAGCGCACTCTATATGATTAAACCTTCCGCTTAATACTGAGTAAATAGAATATGTTTAATAAGATGACCTATATCTGAAAAACTGACCTTAGACTTACTCGAATTAAACCTTTAAATGTTTAGAGTAAAACTAAGTCAGTAGCTCAACCCTTACGGGGGAGTTTGCTAAGTTGAAATAGGTCAACTATCATGGGGGAGCTCAATACTGAGTTCTTCATTGAATAGTTTTGTCACGTCCGTGAATAAATTTCTAGAATTTATATTTTGATATTAGTATATATTATAATTATTAGGTGTGTGAAGTTAATTTGGTGCTATAGGAAAAATTTGGGGTTAATTTGATGGGTTTATGTATAAATTAAAAGTTTAGGGTAATTATTAAAAGATTATATAAAGATGGAGGACCAAACTGGATATTTGCCAATATGGATTTACATATCTGCGAAGAGATGGGGAGATGGATCATTATCTGTTTCTTTTTCTTTTTCTTTTCTCTGCTTCTTTCATTCTTCGTAAATTTTATCGTTCTTCGACCGTTTCTCCACCGTTTCTTTGATTTACGGAGATTCGACCGTCCGAATCATTTGAAATTGGAACCATAGTATCCTTATACATAGATCTAAGTCCTAGCCGAAGAGTTTTTGAGTTTCGGCAGTGTTTGGAAGGAAATGGCTTAGACAGAGTTTAGAGGCGAATTGAACGGGTTTGTGGTCTTGAATTAGTAGCCAAGGTAAGTAACTATCACCTATATATGTTGAGTTTTAGGTATACATATATATATATAATCAAAGAATTTTCAAAAATTGATATTTTAGGGTTATGCAGGAATTTTATAAAATTGAGGTTTTTCACGATTTTGCTTTTTATTGTGAATTTATGGTTCAAATGAAGCTATTGATTATGCTTCTATGTGAATTTCAGATTTTACTTGATTATGTTGATTTAAGGCTTAATTTGGTTGATTTACATATATACATATATGTTTTTGGTTTCAATATATCTCTATATTGAACAAAATGAATTTGATGATTTCTTACGAATTGTTTTTGGATTGAGAAATCTGTTGCGGTTATTGTTGTTATTATTTTGGGTTGAAGTCCAAATATGATTTTTATGATACAAAAGGGCTAATTGAAGCCAAATGATTTTTGGTTATCAAATAGTTTGGAATTTGATTGTGAAAGGATATTTGAGCACGTTATGATTTTATGATTTTATATCCATCGGGAGTTATCCAGATCGGTGGTTCCATATTTGAAGACCATGTTCAGTGAGGGACATGGCCTGTGTACACAGTCTGAAGACCTATTGGGTATGGCAGTGAAGTGTTGGGTAAGACCATATGGGATAGGCAATGTTAAGAGACGTCTCGCTTGATACTTAAGGGGAGAAACTCGAGGATGGATACAATGTTTTAAGTTCATTTGGATTATGTTTTCGGTTATGATTGATTTTGATATAAGGTTTTACGTTTGATTATATACGAGTTGGTTTGAGAAAACACTTATTTGATTACCATATTTTATAAGGTTTTGAACTCAAGAATGAATACAAGATTATATATATTTTTGGATTTTGGTTTAATCCTTTGACTATATTATGACTTTACGTTTTGAGTATATTTTTATCAGGTTTTGATTAAATCCCTTTATAAATATATATATATAGCTATGTTAAATAAAGTTGGTTTTTATAGCTGATAGTTTCTTACTGAGATTTTTGTCTCACGTTTTTAAATGTTTTAATGGTTTTAGGTGAGAAAGTACAGGATATAGAGAAGGTTACCGACCGTTTAGGCGGGGTTTGGAAGTTGGCTGCTTATTGTGAGAATTATGGTTAGAACTTTGGCAGTTCAATTGTAATATAATGGCGTTGGATAATTTGGAAACTCTTAAGTATTGATTACGATCTTTTTATTTCACGCCCGATGCCGATTGAGGTCGTCTAGGGTCGGGTGTGACAGTTTTGGTATCAGAGCTCTAGGTTAAATTCTTCGGACTTAAGGTTGATAGTAATTGAGGAATATCGATATTTGGTGATAGCTAAGAAATAATCGATAGTAATTGAGGAATATGGATATTTGGTGATAGCTAAGAAATAATTTGGAATTTTTCGAGGATTGAGTAACTAGCTAATGAGGTGTAAAAATGAGTTTTGATGGTTAGCAATATCTAGGTGTATGAAAAATAGTAACTTATTTGATATTTGGTGATATGGGTTATGAGTACATTATAACTTTGAGCTAGAGATATAGAGAATTGTCTATATAGGTGCTGCTGAAAAATCAGATTCGAACCTGAATCTTGTGATGCATTTTTCGACTAGATATAGGTTGAATCTGTCATGGAGTCCTAAATGGAAGTTCTTTATTATTATCTTACGTTTCCAGGTGTTTTTGAATCGCCTTAATCGGACTCCGTATGAAAAAGTTATGCTGGAAATGACATATGTTGGTCATTTTAGCTTTCAACCAGAATTTGGTTTTTGTTTGATTTTTCTCCTTAGTATAACTTGGAATTGATATTTGAGCGATTAATAGTTGGCTGAACAATATACGTATCTCAGATGTGAAGTAAGGTTATGAGACTTTGAAATGATATGATGAGTTTTGCAGATAATCTATATGTGATTAAGAACGTGAAAATGTGGAGATGTCAATTAATTGTTTTGGAGGTTGATTAATTGGAGATTATGATAGGAGTTGAATAAGTTATGGAATCTTAAGTTGAATATATGATCTCCGAATTCAAATGCAGATCTATTGTTGAACTTTATCAGATTGAGGTTTAGAATTATTGAGAGTTATATAAATGATGTTTAGAGAGATACCGATGGTAGTGATCAATGAAAAGTAAAGTGGGAGAATATATTTGATGTTTGAGGAAATAATTAAGATATGAATTTTGAGGACAAATTTTTCTGATCTTAAGCACAGTTTGAGGTAGAAAATGAAGAGATAAAGATGAAAAAAGTTATTTCGAGTTGAAGTTGGTGTGATTATGGTTTTAGTTTATATAAGGATCAAATTGAGTGTTTATAGGTCAAACAAGAAAATAGAATCCTATCATAGATTTATTGACTTTTATGGGTGTTAAAATATTATTTGAAATTTGAAGAAGACAGAAAAATACATTGATTGTCGTAATTTAGGTACTGAGAAACAATTAAGTTTATTTGGTTGGATTGATGGTATATATAGTGGTGAGAAAAAAATAGCATGTTAGCTTAACTGATTTTGAGGAGTTAAATGGAGAATTATAGGAGTGATGTTGATCTTAAGAGTTTATGAAATGACTCTTATTGATAGGAAATTGTATCATCAAAATGAGGTTTATATTGGTGATGTTGATGTTGATGTTGAGGTTTATGAAATGACTTTTATAAGAGTGGTGATAATGTTGATGCTAATGATTGAATATTATAATATACATAGTTATTGGAGTGAAAATTTATAGATTTAAGTATTAATATGATGAAATATGATTATAGGTGTATGATGTTTATTGATTCGAATTATTTGAAGTTTAAGAAAATGATAATATCGTACATATTAGCGGTTCAAAAGTGATATTTTTGAAGTCTATAAAACTTGGAGATAGGTGAATTTATTTGATATATATGCAATTGATGGAATCAATTGTGATTTAAATTTATTGAAGTGAGATTTGGTGTATGTTAGGAAGATACGAATGATATTTGAAGTTTATTGTGGATTGTGGCGATGGAATTAACTATATTGAAGTTTAGATTTACTAAGAATTATCTATTGTGGATATGGATAAATGATGAAGTTAATGGAGGGAAGGATGAGAATTTGTGGAATCTTGATAATGTGAAATAATTTTGTGATCTTGGAGATGATTTGAGGAAGAAAATTTCGATTAGAGAATCTGAATTTCGAGGACGAAATTTCTTAAGGTGGGAAGAATTGTCACGTCCGTGAATAAATTTCTAGAATTTATATTTTGATATTAGTATATATTATAATTATTAGGTGTGTGAAGTTAATTTGGTGCTATAGGAAAAATTTGGGGTTAATTTGATGGGTTTATGTATAAATTAAAAGTTTAGGGTAATTATTAAAAGATTATATAAAGATGGAGGACCAAACTGGATATTTGCCAATATGGATTTACATATCTGCGAAGAGGTGGGGAGATGGATCATTATCTGTTTCTTTTTCTTTTTCTTTTCTCTGCTTCTTTCATTCTTCGTAAATTTTATCGTTCTTCGACCGTTTCTCCACCGTTTCTTTGATTTACGGAGATTCGACCGTCCGAATCATTTGAAATTGGAACCATAGTATCCTTATACATAGATCTAAGTCCTAGCCGAAGAGTTTTTGAGTTTCGGCAGTGTTTGGAAGGAAATGGCTTAGACAGAGTTTAGAGGCGAATTGAACGGGTTTGTGGTCTTGAATTAGTAGCCAAGGTAAGTAACTATCACCTATATATGTTGAGTTTTAGGTATACATATATATATATAATCAAAGAATTTTCAAAAATTGATATTTTAGGGTTATGCAGGAATTTTATAAAATTGAGGTTTTTCACGATTTTGCTTTTTATTGTGAATTTATGGTTCAAATGAAGCTATTGATTATGCTTCTATGTGAATTTCAGATTTTACTTGATTATGTTGATTTAAGGCTTAATTTGGTTGATTTACATATATACATATATGTTTTTGGTTTCAATATATCTCTATATTGAACAAAATGAATTTGATGATTTCTTACGAATTGTTTTTGGATTGAGAAATCTGTTGCGGTTATTGTTGTTATTATTTTGGGTTGAAGTCCAAATATGATTTTTATGATACAAAAGGCTAATTGAAGCCAAATGATTTTTGGTTATCAAATAGTTTGGAATTTGATTGTGAAAGGATATTTGAGCACGTTATGATTTTATGATTTTATATCCATCGGGAGTTATCCAGATCGGTGGTTCCATATTTGAAGACCATGTTCAGTGAGGGACATGGCCTGTGTACACAGTCTGAAGACCTATTGGGTATGGCAGTGAAGTGTTGGGTAAGACCATATGGGATAGGCAATGTTAAGAGACGTCTCGCTTGATACTTAAGGGGAGAAACTCGAGGATGGATACAATGTTTTAAGTTCATTTGGATTATGTTTTCGGTTATGATTGATTTTGATATAAGGTTTTACGTTTGATTATATACGAGTTGGTTTGAGAAAACACTTATTTGATTACCATATTTTATAAGGTTTTGAACTCAAGAATGAATACAAGATTATATATATTTTTGGATTTTGGTTTAATCCTTTGACTATATTATGACTTTACGTTTTGAGTATATTTTTATCAGGTTTTGATTAAATCCCTTTATAAATGTATATATATAGCTATGTTAAATAAAGTTGGTTTTTATAGCTGATAGTTTCTTACTGAGATTTTTGTCTCACGTTTTTAAATGTTTTAATGGTTTTAGGTGAGAAAGTACAGGATATAGAGAAGGTTACCGACCGTTTAGGCGCGGTTTGGAAGTTGGCTGCTTATTGTGAGAATTATGGTTAGAACTTTGGCAGTTCAATTGTAATATAATGGCGTTGGATAATTTGGAAACTCTTAAGTATTGATTACGATCTTTTTATTTCACGCCCGATGCCGATTGAGGTCGTCTAGGGTCGGGTGTGACAGTTTCCGTATGAAAAAGTTATGCTGGAAATGACATATGTTGGTCATTTTAGCTTTCAACCAGAATTTGGTTTTTGTTTGATTTTTCTCCTTAGTATAACTTGGAATTGATATTTGAGCGATTAATAGTTGGCTGAACAATATACGTATCTCAGATGTGAAGTAAGGTTATGAGACTTTGAAATGATATGATGAGTTTTGCAGATAATCTATATGTGATTAAGAACGTGAAAATGTGGAGATGTCAATTAATTGTTTTGGAGGTTGATTAATTGGAGATTATGATAGGAGTTGAATAAGTTATGGAATCTTAAGTTGAATATATGATCTCCGAATTCAAATGCAGATCTATTGTTGAACTTTATCAGATTGAGGTTTAGAATTATTGAGAGTTATATAAATGATGTTTAGAGAGATACCGATGGTAGTGATCAATGAAAAGTAAAGTGGGAGAATATATTTGATGTTTGAGGAAATAATTAAGATATGAATTTTGAGGACAAATTTTTCTGATCTTAAGCACAGTTTGAGGTAGAAAATGAAGAGATAAAGATGAAAAAAGTTATTTCGAGTTGAAGTTGGTGTGATTATGGTTTTAGTTTATATAAGGATCAAATTGAGTGTTTATAGGTCAAACAAGAAAATAGAATCCTATCATAGATTTATTGACTTTTATGGGTGTTAAAATATTATTTGAAATTTGAAGAAGACAGAAAAATACATTGATTGTCGTAATTTAGGTACTGAGAAACAATTAAGTTTATTTGGTTGGATTGATGGTATATATAGTGGTGAGAAAAAAATAGCATGTTAGCTTAACTGATTTTGAGGAGTTAAATGGAGAATTATAGGAGTGATGTTGATCTTAAGAGTTTATGAAATGACTCTTATTGATAGGAAATTGTATCATCAAAATGAGGTTTATATTGGTGATGTTGATGTTGATGTTGAGGTTTATGAAATGACTTTTATAAGAGTGGTGATAATGTTGATGCTAATGATTGAATATTATAATATACATAGTTATTGGAGTGAAAATTTATAGATTTAAGTATTAATATGATGAAATATGATTATAGGTGTATGATGTTTATTGATTCGAATTATTTGAAGTTTAAGAAAATGATAATATCGTACATATTAGCGGTTCAAAAGTGATATTTTTGAAGTCTATAAAACTTGGAGATAGGTGAATTTATTTGATATATATGCAATTGATGGAATCAATTGTGATTTAAATTTATTGAAGTGAGATTTGGTGTATGTTAGGAAGATACGAATGATATTTGAAGTTTATTGTGGATTGTGGCGATGGAATTAACTATATTGAAGTTTAGATTTACTAAGAATTATCTATTGTGGATATGGATAAATGATGAAGTTAATGGAGGGAAGGATGAGAATTTGTGGAATCTTGATAATGTGAAATAATTTTGTGATCTTGGAGATGATTTGAGGAAGAAAATTTCGATTAGAGAATCTGAATTTCGAGGACGAAATTTCTTAAGGTGGGAAGAATTGTCACGTCCGTGAATAAATTTCTAGAATTTATATTTTGATATTAGTATATATTATAATTATTAGGTGTGTGAAGTTAATTTGGTGCTATAGGAAAAATTTGGGGTTAATTTGATGGGTTTATGTATAAATTAAAAGTTTAGGGTAATTATTAAAAGATTATATAAAGATGGAGGACCAAACTGGATATTTGCCAATATGGATTTACATATCTGCGAAGAGGTGGGGAGATGGATCATTATCTGTTTCTTTTTCTTTTTCTTTTCTCTGCTTCTTTCATTCTTCGTAAATTTTATCGTTCTTCGACCGTTTCTCCACCGTTTCTTTGATTTACGGAGATTCGACCGTCCGAATCATTTGAAATTGGAACCATAGTATCCTTATACATAGATCTAAGTCCTAGCCGAAGAGTTTTTGAGTTTCGGCAGTGTTTGGAAGGAAATGGCTTAGACAGAGTTTAGAGGCGAATTGAACGGGTTTGTGGTCTTGAATTAGTAGCCAAGGTAAGTAACTATCACCTATATATGTTGAGTTTTAGGTATACATATATATATATAATCAAAGAATTTTCAAAAATTGATATTTTAGGGTTATGCAGGAATTTTATAAAATTGAGGTTTTTCACGATTTTGCTTTTTATTGTGAATTTATGGTTCAAATGAAGCTATTGATTATGCTTCTATGTGAATTTCAGATTTTACTTGATTATGTTGATTTAAGGCTTAATTTGGTTGATTTACATATATACATATATGTTTTTGGTTTCAATATATCTCTATATTGAACAAAATGAATTTGATGATTTCTTACGAATTGTTTTTGGATTGAGAAATCTGTTGCGGTTATTGTTGTTATTATTTTGGGTTGAAGTCCAAATATGATTTTTATGATACAAAAGGCTAATTGAAGCCAAATGATTTTTGGTTATCAAATAGTTTGGAATTTGATTGTGAAAGGATATTTGAGCACGTTATGATTTTATGATTTTATATCCATCGGGAGTTATCCAGATCGGTGGTTCCATATTTGAAGACCATGTTCAGTGAGGGACATGGCCTGTGTACACAGTCTGAAGACCTATTGGGTATGGCAGTGAAGTGTTGGGTAAGACCATATGGGATAGGCAATGTTAAGAGACGTCTCGCTTGATACTTAAGGGGAGAAACTCGAGGATGGATACAATGTTTTAAGTTCATTTGGATTATGTTTTCGGTTATGATTGATTTTGATATAAGGTTTTACGTTTGATTATATACGAGTTGGTTTGAGAAAACACTTATTTGATTACCATATTTTATAAGGTTTTGAACTCAAGAATGAATACAAGATTATATATATTTTTGGATTTTGGTTTAATCCTTTGACTATATTATGACTTTACGTTTTGAGTATATTTTTATCAGGTTTTGATTAAATCCCTTTATAAATGTATATATATAGCTATGTTAAATAAAGTTGGTTTTTATAGCTGATAGTTTCTTACTGAGATTTTTGTCTCACGTTTTTAAATGTTTTAATGGTTTTAGGTGAGAAAGTACAGGATATAGAGAAGGTTACCGACCGTTTAGGCGGGGTTTGGAAGTTGGCTGCTTATTGTGAGAATTATGGTTAGAACTTTGGCAGTTCAATTGTAATATAATGGCGTTGGATAATTTGGAAACTCTTAAGTATTGATTACGATCTTTTTATTTCACGCCCGATGCCGATTGAGGTCGTCTAGGGTCGGGTGTGACAGTTTCCGTATGAAAAAGTTATGCTGGAAATGACATATGTTGGTCATTTTAGCTTTCAACCAGAATTTGGTTTTTGTTTGATTTTTCTCCTTAGTATAACTTGGAATTGATATTTGAGCGATTAATAGTTGGCTGAACAATATACGTATCTCAGATGTGAAGTAAGGTTATGAGACTTTGAAATGATATGATGAGTTTTGCAGATAATCTATATGTGATTAAGAACGTGAAAATGTGGAGATGTCAATTAATTGTTTTGGAGGTTGATTAATTGGAGATTATGATAGGAGTTGAATAAGTTATGGAATCTTAAGTTGAATATATGATCTCCGAATTCAAATGCAGATCTATTGTTGAACTTTATCAGATTGAGGTTTAGAATTATTGAGAGTTATATAAATGATGTTTAGAGAGATACCGATGGTAGTGATCAATGAAAAGTAAAGTGGGAGAATATATTTGATGTTTGAGGAAATAATTAAGATATGAATTTTGAGGACAAATTTTTCTGATCTTAAGCACAGTTTGAGGTAGAAAATGAAGAGATAAAGATGAAAAAAGTTATTTCGAGTTGAAGTTTGTGTGATTATGGTTTTAGTTTATATAAGGATCAAATTGAGTGTTTATAGGACACAAGAATTAAAAGGCCCAAGCCCAATACAAGTGTTAAAGCCCAAGTCAAACAACTCAGTACAACTTGGCCCGCGTTTGTCAAAACGTTACCGTTTTGGACAAAACGCAACTCAGCAACAGAAGGATCTAGAAGACCTTCGGGAACAACTTCAAGATGAAGCTGCTGAGTAGATTCGACAAACGTACAAAGACAGCAGCTGGCTAAGGAAAACTTCCAGACAAAGTATTTCCTCTTTGGGTAAAGATCAGACGACACAGTATGCTGTCCAGTTGACTTTACCATAAAAGGAGAGACAGTCTGCTGAGCTGACCGAGGACAGAAGATACACAATTCTGATTGGCCGAGAGCTCTGAGCAAGTCAGGATGACAACGACAGGTAGCCGTTTCCCTCCAACGGTTATTTCGAAATTCGAAATGACCGATGCCCAGACGTCTCTATAAATAGTGCCATCAGAAGCTTCATTCAACACAGAACTTGATCAAGCCATTACGCTGACCAAATTTCTACACAAGTTCTGCAAGCAAAGAAGCAAAGCAAATCTTACACTACAATTCATACATTTGTGTAAAAGTCTAGAGTGATTATTTCAATCGTCTAAAGTGTCTTAGCAAATCATTGTATAGGACAAAACACTTATCATTTCTAGAGATTAGAAAGGAGAGGCTGAGTACTCGGTTATAGTACTCAGCGAGAGATTAGGATTGAGTAGAGGTATAGAGGAAGGTACTCTTGTTATACTCAGTTGCTAAGATTGTAAAAGGTTTGAGGCTCTACCTTTAAAGAGCTCAGTAGAGGATTCGAAATCTCGGAACGTGTTCCAGGGACAGGACGTAGGCTTAGAAGAAGCCGAACCTGGATAAATCTGCTGAGTAAAGTATTTCTTACCTTTAACTCCTTATTTATATTGCTTGCTTAAAATAACCAAAAACTGACCAAGTAAAGAGGTCAAGTTGAGTTGTGCGCGTTAAACGTCTGAGCTCAGGAATAGACTCTAAGTGCTATCTCCTGACTCAAGCTAAGAAACTGACCTAGTCACCAGTTGACTAAGCCAGTATCTTGCTGTTTACTCAGCGCCGCTGTTAAAACCTTTTTCCTTAGAAAAAGAAGTCTGCCCTAATTGCGAAAAAAGTTTAAATAGTTCCTAACCCCCCCTTGGAACTATACTTGCAACCTTACAAGGGACCAACAGACCACTTCATCAAGTGGGTTGAGGTCGAATCTATTTCTTCCATCACATCCAAATAGATAATTGACTTTATGGAACATTCCATACTCACCAGGCTTGAAATCTCTCATACCATAATTGATTACAACCATTTGATTGACATACCTTCGGGACTTATTGCAAGACTACTCATCAAGCTTCGGGTTACCTCATCCTCTCATTCTTAAACTAATAGGATGATTGAGATCATAAATTGAACCATTATTCATGGGCCGAAGACAAGGTTCGTGATAGGAAGGTTGAGACTTACGTAAGAGACCTAGTACTCTGAAATACTAAAGATTCCCAAGATCATGAAGCAAAAGGAAAAATGTGGATCAATTGGGAAGATCCATTTTAAGTAGCTAAAAAACCGTAAGTACACACACTTATCGTTCAAGAGACTTAACAAACAAGCTAGTTCCCCAAACTTGGAAAGCGGAATCCCTTCGGAAGTTATACAACTAGAAACGACATCCGATCTCACTTTATTATTTACCTAAGATCTTGCCCTTGTATGGTCGATCATGCAAGCCTGGTAAAGACCATTCAGTCTAAATATACTTGTATTTCCTTCTATGTTCTTCCATTCGGTAGACGACATGTATATATCAATGAACGCTTCAAATTTTTAAAAATATTTAGATTACATTTAAAGTTCAGTATTATGCATGCCAAAGGGAATTTGATCACAGTTTTAGTTCAATATTTCTAAAACATTTAGTCCTTTTATTAGTTTATCACAGTTTTTGTATTAAGTTAAAATGTTTCAGAGCAATATTCGATCAAACTCAAAACCAAAAGATCATTTACCAAAACGAAACATGAATATTTTTAATAAAATCAATATTACTACTATAAAGAGAAATTCAATTGTTGATTACAAAGATAAAATACACAAATCATTTAGGACTTAGGAAGCACAATTTGATTCATTTCTTCTTTGAAGCTAATATGCTCATCAACCACCTCATCTTCTGGAGCAACAAATAGTTCTAGAAAATCCATAGGGTTCGGATGTTCATCAATGTCTTCATGATCCATGTTCATGAAGACATGAATTAGATATTAATATTTTTAAATTTCAATAAAATATTTAAATTTTTTTCTCCAACTTTTATAAAATGCAGTATATTTTTTAATTTTTTTACATTTAATCATATCTTTGTGATTTGTTATTGCTATAATTTGGAGAAATCGGTTTCCCTTAGGGAATGTTATTGATAAAGACCTATTTATATACAAGTACAAAATATTAGGTCGTATGTAATTACAATGGTATCCTTTATTCTAACACCCCCCCTCAAGTTGGAGCATGGAGATCCCGAATGCCCAACTTGCCAAGTAAATAGAGAAATTGTCGTTTGCCCAATGCTTTGGTGAAAATATCCGCAAGTTGCGCATCGGTAGACACATAATAAGTCGAAATGAGACCCTCCGTAAGAGCATCACACACATAATGACAATCCACCTCGATGTGTTTTGTTCGTTCATGAAAAACTGGATTTTGAGCAATGTGAAGCGCAGATTTACTATCACAAAATAAATTCATCGCCCGGGGATGGTCAACACCGAGACTACCAAGGAGAGCCTTCAACCATTTGAGCTCACACGTAATGGCTGCCATGGAACGATATTCTGCCTCTGCCGACGATCGAGACACGGTGTGTTGCTTCTTCGTTTTCCATGAGATAGGAGAGCAACTGAGAAAAATAAGCCAACCGGTAAGAGACCGACGCGTGAGAGGACAACTAGCCCAATCGGAGTCACACCAACCTGTCAAGAGCAAATCACAATCGGATTTTAAAAGAATACCTTGACCGGGACAGCCCTTCAAATAACGAACCACACGGAGAGCCGCTTCCCAATGCTCTTGCCTCGGTTCATGCATAAATTGAGCAAGGATATGAACCGAGTAGGCCAAATCTGGACGAGTAAAAGAGAGATAAATAAGCCGACCAACAAGACGACGATACTGTTTGGGATTATCAAGAGTTGTCCCACTAGCGAGAGCTAAAGTATGATTTTGTTTAATTGGAAAGGGTGAAGGCTTGGAACCCAGTAAACTAGCGTCAGCGACAATATCAAGTGTATACTTTCGTTGACAAAGGAAAATCCCCTCCGGACCACGAGCTACTTCAATTCCAAGAAAGTACTTCAAAAGGCCTAAATATTTCATATGAAAACATGCACTCAAATACTTCTTGAAATCAGCAATAGCGGAAGAGTGATTACCAGATATTATCAAATCATCGACATAAACGAGAACATTAAGTTGAACCTTGCCCCGACGAAGAGTGAATAATGAATAATCAGAGTAAGACTGAAGGAAACCATACTGTTTCAAAGAGGCCGTTAACTTAGCAAACCAACACCGCAGGGCCTGACGCAACCCATAAAGAGATTTCTTCAAACGACAGACCATGCCCGGTTTGGCTCCCTGAAAACCAGGTGGCAACTTCATATAGACCTCCTCATCAAGATCACCATGAAGAAAGGCATTGTGCACATCCATCTGATGTAATTCCCAATTTTTAGCAGCTGCTATAGCAAGAAAGGCCCGAACCGTCACCATTTTGGCCACGGGTGCAAAGGTCTCGGTATAATCAATTCCTTCAACATGATGATTGCCAAAAATGACCAATCGAGCCTTGAGGCGCTCTATTGTGCCATCGGCATGATATTTAATTTTATAGACCCACTTACACCCGAGTGCTTTCTTACCCGACGGTAACTCCTCCATAACCCAGGTCTCATTAGCTTCTAAAGCACCAATTTCTTTCTGCATTGCTTCACGCCAACCCGCATCTTTCATTGCTTCATTAAAAGAGCGCGGTTCTATACCAGATAATACAGCTGCAAGAAAGACACGGTGTTTCACAGAAAACTTGTCACAATTCACAAAATGTGTTATAGGATAGGGATTACCTGAGGAAACGGATGGCGCAGACGAACTCGGGGATGGACTCATTTTCTGCACATTGTTCATAACATAGTCTTTCGCCCAGCCTGGAGGGCGCTTATCACGGACCACACGGCCTATAGGAGAAGCAGGCATGGGCAAAGAACTACCAGCCATGCCCACGGGAGGAGTGGCCACATCAACCACGGCCTCATCGGTAACCGAAGGCGGAAGAGGCACCGCAAGAGGAACTTCCATTCCAGTAGTCGAAGAACCCACAACATCATTGTCATCATCATGTATAGTCACAGTCGGAAGAGAGGAAGACTCACCAACATCTAACTGGGAAGAAGATACATCCTGAAATGGAAATTCATTCTCATGAAAGTCCACATCCCTAGAGACAAAAAAATCTCCTGTTTCAAGATCATAGAATTTCCAACCTTTCTTGCCATTCGGATAGCCAACAAAAATGCATTTACGACTACGAGGAGCCCATTTATTTCTCTTAGATTTTTGATCATGAACAAAACTCAAACAACCAAACACCCGTAGTGCAGCATAGTCGGGAGGCTTGTCAAACAAGACTTCATAGGGTGTTTTATTTTGTAAGACCACCGATGGTGTCCGGTTAATCAGATAAACTGCTGCAAGAATACATTCCCCCCAAAATCTAATCGGTAAATTACCCTGAAACATTAACGCTCTCCCTACATTCAAAATATGTTGATGTTTCCGCTCAACACGACCATTTTGTTGTGGAATACCCACGCAAGAAGTTTGGAACAAAATACCACGTACAGAGAAGTAATCAAGCATACATTTAAATTCTGTACCATTGTCACTACGCACAATCTTAACAGTCGTGTCAAATTGGCGTTCTACTATAGCAAGAAAAGAACAAAAGGCCTTATAAACTTCAGTTTTATTTCTCAATAAATAAACCCACACTGCTCGAGAAAAATCATCCACAATGGTTAAAAAATAAACATCATCACATGAAGAGGGAGTATTATTCGGACCCCACAAGTCACAATGAATAAGTTCAAACTTTCTACTTGCTTTATTTTCACTAAGAGAAAAACAATCACGTTTTTGCTTTGCTTTAGGACAAACTACACAAGCCTTATTGGACTTTTGCATATTACTAGAATCTAAAGCAGCCACTAACTTGACTGCTTTATCTGAAGGATGACCCAGACGTCGATGCCACAACTCAAACTCTGTCAAACCCGGAACAGTAACTGCTTGCACAATAGGAACGCTCCGGAAGAAATAGAGTCCATCCCGTCGTTCACCCGCTCCAATCAGATTCCCCGAAACTTGGTCCTGTATAGCACATAAAGAAGCAGTGAATTTAACAAAGCAAAGGGAATCATCAATCAGTTGGGATACTGAAATTAAATTGCAAGTGAGTCGGGGTACAAATAAAACATTTTGGAGAGTAAGTCCCCGGGGTAACATCACACGCCCTTTTATAGTGGCAACTGTATGTTGACCATTAGGCAGGCCCACGGGACAGTCCGGAATCCTCACAACATCCACCAAGCAAGTTAGGTCTTCGGTAACGTGATGAGAGGCTCCTGTATCAAGTATCCAAGACAAAGAAGAAATCTCACCAGTCATTCTATCTCCTTGACTTTTACTATCAATCATGTTTAACAGAATTTGCACTTGTGCTTTGTCTAAGTTCAAAGATTGAGTATCAATAGAATCAGTAACAGCGTTTGCACGAACATGAGTTTCTCTTCCACGACCGGCGGAAGTAACAGTACCCGTGGAGGCAGCCCCACCACGAGTCGAACCGCGGCGATTACCATCACGATTGCGATCAGCCCACCATTCCGGATAGCCATGGAGTTTAAAACAGGTACTAGCATCATGGCCAGTCTGCTTACAATGAGTACAAGTCAATTTTGATTTATCATAACGATCCGAGTTACCCTTAGAACGATCAACTTGGAGGGCAAACGCATGAACATCCGCTGCTGCAGTCACCACCTTCTCCCGTGCAATATCGCGGGAGCGCTCTTCCTGAACAAAAACTTCATATGCCTCCTCCAATGTGGGGGTAGGTTTTTGAGAGAGAAGATTAGTGCGAACAGCAGAATAGAGATCATCATCAACACCAATCAAGAATTGATGAAAGCGCTCCTCTTCCCGATCCGCCTCAAACTTCCCTTGAACACCACAAGTACAGAGGCCGCATTCACAAGTATGCATCGGTTTCAACCGATTCAGCTCATCCCAAAGAGACACAATACTATTATAATACTCCTCAATCGACATACTTTTTGCTTGTTTGCAATTGGTAATGGCAGCCCGCAATTGTTGAAGACGAGGTCCGTTGGCCTTCGCAAAACGCTTCTCCAAATACACCCAGAGGCGCCGCGCCTCATCATGAAAAGGAACCATAGAGGCAACCTTTACATCCATTGTTCGCATAATCCATGACACAATCATGGAATTGACTGTGTCCCAATCCAAAAGCTTCTTCTTATCGGTGGGCTTATTAACCTTTCCATCAGGAAAGACAAATTTTCTACGAGATTTCAGTGCCAAAGTAATGGCTCTCGACCAAGTTACTTAATTATCCCCCTTGAAAACGACATGAGTAATGATATTACCGGGTTGATCACCGGATCCAAGATAATAAGGAGAAGAAGTATCAATCTTTCCCTCGTCTGCCATAGTTTTGCAAAGGAAAAGCAATAAACAGAAGAGAAGAAAGGAGAAAAAAAACGATTTAGGGTTTGGTTTGCTAGACGGCTTGCTCTGATACCATGCTATAATTTGGAGAAATCGGTTTCCCTTAGGGAATGTTATTGATAAAGACCTATTTATATACAAGTACAAAATATTAGGTCTTATGTAATTACAATGGTATCCTTTATTCTAACAGTTATTAATACAGTAAGTGATAAAATGACGCACATATAAAGTGTACATGACAAGATTCATAATCGAGAAGACAATTTGATGAATAATTGTTTTAATTGACCAAACTTGTTAATGTTAGGGGGGGTAAAGTTGCTCTTGGTTGGCACCGTTGAAGGTAAAATTGCATAATTTCATACATTAGGGATAAAATTGCTCCGATATATAAACGTTAGAGGTATTTTTACATCTTATTTTTTTATTTAATGATTTATACATGAAAATATTCAATGCTAAAATATTTGCTAATTTCTACCATGAAGCCTTAAAAATGTACTAGTGTATTCTATTTAACGTTACACTCATGGTCATTTATAGTATATACCCTTACCTAAACTTTTAACAATAAAAAAAAAGAAAAACAATACCGCATCCTTTTTTTTATTATAAATTTTCGATTATTCGATTTGAGACTCGTCAAACACTTTTAGATAGATCATTTTTCAATTTATTTTTACACGTTTAATATCTCAATTCGATACCTTAAATTATTAATTGACTATAATTAATTATATTCAGTATAGTCATAGTTAATAGAATAATTATCATTAAATATTGGGAGAATTACAAAACTAACACTTTTCAATGGGTAGTTTACATTTCTAGCTCTTTTTAAAAAACTAACCAAAACTAACACATTTCAACAAGTAACTTTCAAGTTTGCCTTCATTATTCCTAAACAGAACTTTATCTCTCTAACGTATTGATGCGGATTCCGTGAAGAAGCCTCACTAAGGGATAAGTGTACCCCGTCGTTATCAAGTAATAAATTTCTGGTTAAGTCCAGGTTATCGTCCACAGGATTTATTTCTGCAAGTATCGAGCTACTCGGTTTCAAGTGTTATCTAGGCTTTGTGGGGTTTGAATTGGTTTTGATTAAGTTAATCTACTCCTAGGTTGAATTATGCTACTCCTAGCTAAGTTATCTAGTTCTAACTAAGTTATTCTACGCCTAATTAAGTTAAACTACTCCTAATTGATCTTTCACTAATGCAATTAACCGAAGGAACACGGTATGAACGATAATAATGAGGTTAGGTTATTAGGTCTATTGGTTAAAAACCTAATCTAAGTCACTTGTATTCAAGGCGATTAACACTACTTACCCTCCTGAAGTTCCTAGTACGTGATTCCCTTGTAAGGCCGAAACTAGGTCTAAGGCTCAGCAATTTGGGCTTAATCAACTAAGAGGTCGTCAATCTCCTAGGCTCTGACTAGATCAGATTCAGCTCACAATATGTGCCTACTCGATTTTGGGGCTTTTGAATGAGTTAAACCAATTGAATAAAGCGTAGGACAAAGATTAAACAATTAATCATAGAACAAAATAAGAGCTAAAATATTATTAAAGATGAATGATAATGTCACAGGATACAATTAGCCTAGGATTCATAGACTGTATCAAAGAGTAAAAACAAGGAAAAGTAAAAGGAGATACGAAAATCCCTTTCAAGGAACCTGTCTACTCTGCAATCGGCTTCCTAGGTCTTAAGGACGGACCTTGAATATTCCTCGAGAACAGCTTTGAAGGAGCTTCAATGGAGGTTGATGAAGATGGAGGAGATGGAGAGGAAATTCAAGGGGAAAGCTAAGATAATTTACAAATAATGAAAGATCCTAATTTACATTGGAAAAACTCTATTTATAGGCGTGGCTCGGCCCTCTTTTTGACCTATTTTCGTGTCCTTATGCAGGTAGGAAGTCGTGGGGTCCGTCGTGGCATCGTGGGGGCGGAATTGGTCTTTTTGACCAATTCCCGCAGGTTTGCTCGCCGAGCAGGGCGAGCTGCTCGGCGAGCAGGCGCTACTCGCGACGAGCAGCGCCCTGCTCGGCGAGCAGGCCTCTGGCGGCCTGCTCGACGAGCAGGCATGGCCTACGGAGGCCCGATCGTCGAGCATTCTTGCCCGGTATGCCCCCGTGTGCTTGCCGACTGCCGTCGATGCCTTTTTCGTCCGAACTTATACCTGCGCATGTACAGAAACTCCAGATAACATTAGTCCAAAGGCTAAATTGACCCGCCAATCGCTTATTTTGAGTAAACGCTTCGTTTGGTGCGACTTTTGACGGACCAATTAGCTTCAAAAGATAACGGAATTATACTATGCATGCTATTTTGGCCGTAATTGCCTAAATTGGTCATAAAACGAGCCTAAACAACGAAAAATAAATAAAACGTTTCCAATTCCTAACTAACTCACACAAAAGCATTTAAATGCGAGAAATGCTCGCTTATTAACTAAATAATGCTAAAATCCGTCCTAAAACCGTACCCAAAGATAGGGGTTTTTGACCCCTATCAAACCTCCTCGCACTTAAAACTTTACTTGTCCCCAAGTAAACTAAAAAACTAAACCCGCAATCACAAGCAAGCTAGAAAACCTCCCGGTTTGACTAGGTGCTTGACACAATTTCGAGCATCTGTAATTACATGCATTCAGAAATACAAAGTAGAGGCACAATATCCAAAAGCCGCATTTCAATTATCATAGGTCATAGTTTTAAGCAAAAGGACACATGTTCAATTAAACGAGCTTGAGGGGATCGCTAAGTATATTGTTGCGAAAAATATTTTTAGCAACAAAACTTCATGTATCGCAACGACTTTCTGTAGTTGCAATACATTCCGTTACTAAAGGTTTTTGCAACGACTTTCTGTTGTCGCAAAAGAAATACTTATTTTATCTTTTGCAACAACAAATGACGTTACCATTTATTTTTACGTTTCGCAACAAGGTTTGACGTTGCTATATATGTTAATTATTCGCAACAAAATTTGACGTTGCTATATATTTTGAAATTTTGCAACAAGGTTTGTCGTTACTATATATTTTGACGTTTAGCAACAAGTATAGTCGTTGCTAATATTATATTAATTGTAACCACTTCCATGTTACCAAAGCAATTTTTCAGCAACAACAAAAATTGTTTCCATAAAATTTATTTGGATTGAAGGGAACTCTTATATATATATAACTTTTTCTTGCGCACAAAAACTCAAGGACTCAACCATGTGCAAATGTGTGACCCAAATTGAGCTTTTAATATGTAAAAGCAATTCAAACCTAGTTGTGTATATTTAAATGCTGTCAACTTTGAAACACATATTAATTGAACATCACAAACCATAACTTAATTACTTGACCCAAATAAAATGATGTTTTAATAAAATGCATTAGAAAGGTAACTTACAAGTAGTGCCGCACTTTGAAGCCCGAGTTTGTCTGATTTCTCATTCATTTTATCTATTTCTGATTTAAGTGTAAAATTCCCATAGGTCAAGGCCTCTATTCTATGAGCAAGTTCTTCAGTCTCAGCCTTGATAGGAGAAACATAATGAATAATTCCAGAGACACAGTGAATAACAAAAAGGGAGATCCCTCATAAAGTACATTACAACCAGAACCAGAACCGGTAAGCCACTAATATACAAGGCACTCTTTTCATCAACTTCAATGGTTTTCAAGTTAAATGCATATGGCAGTTGCTAAAAAGGAAATGTTTAAGAATGGATTCGTACCAGCACTCGGTGTCCCTTGATAGCTCATTTTCCTTCCCTGATAAAAAAAGACAGATCACACTCAAAGACCTCTTCAACTTGAAATTAGATTAATAAATGGTCATTAATTAAAAAGAAAAAATATAGAGAAATGTTAACAGGTCTCACCAGTGAACTCCCATCACTGTAAACTTCAGTCTTCACACTGTTAAGATGGTAAAACTAATTACAAGTTAGACTAGCCAAATCAGATTAACAGATCCATTCATATGGGCACCTCCCTTACCAACATAGATAAACAGGTTCCAACTCTTTCAATCTATTCAAACATAGATAAACAGGAACCAAAAAGGACATCCTTAACCAGTGATTAATGAATTTTCAACCATCAATCTAGTAATTACATTTAATCGGCAGAGATAGAGGCAAAGATAAACCTGAAGATCGACCACGTTATGGTAGAAAGATCTCATTGTGTAATCTCCAAGAATATCTTTCCTGGAAAAACAACAGCAAACACATTTCAATGTCTCCTATAATATATGAGCATATATACATTATAAGCAGCAACTAAACTTAAGACATTGCAAAGTTCTTTTGCACTTTGATGATATTTGTATCTCCAAAAGCCTCCAATTGCTAACCTCAATATAATAGAGTTATTTTGATAAAGTAGAACGTATAAGTGAATTAGACATTAGGTCTTCTAAGGCTCAAAAATGAAAACTGGGAAAACATATATACATGTGAAAGTATGACAAAATATGATTGGTAGAAATATTTCATACAAAATACTACGATGGAAGCCCATTCAAAATTCACAAATGAATCACTAGCAGTAAACAATATCATAATACATGTATAAGGAAACTCATAGGACATGTTAGTTTAAAAGGGAAATTAGAGCTTCCTTTGTAATTTCTCTCTTTGTAGAAAGTGACCTCCTACTAATTATATATACTTGTTTCTCTTCCTCCATTTTAGTATTTTGGATTTCGATTTTCATTAGTATCTTCTTCCCAATGCCCTTCAATGCTTCCACCCATGCTTCAGCTGCTGCAACTTTTTATCTGCAATTTCTTCTGCTCTCACTGCACGTCCAGTTAAGTAGTCATATTCAAACTTTGAGATTGTGATTGAGGAACTCTGTTGAGAAGAAGAAGCTCTGCTTCTCGTCGTGTTCTCGATAAGATACTGGAGATTCTGAAGAGCTAAATCTTCTGATTCTTTGACACCCTCTAGTTCTTGCATAGCATCCTATAACTTCTCATCGGTTAAGTCTATATCAGATTCGATTTTTTGGATTTCTGCTTTGATGTTGGCAGTTTCTGCAGTAACAAGCTCCTTCTATTTCTTTGCTACATCTACTTGTGTCTTTTAACTGTTCAAGAGTGAGTGAAAAATTGGATAAATAAAACTGATCTAGCTTGATCCTCAGTAGCAGTTGCAGCTTCCAGTTACGTTTTTGCTCGGAGAAGCTTTGAATTGAGATTTTGAACAGTTAAATCTTCCTTCTGTTCAGTTTTTCGCAATTGAATTGTTTCTACCATAACATGCCTGAGCTCATTTCTTATAATGTCCATTGAGGACATGAACTTAAAACCCTCTTCTCTTATTGATGCCAACTCTTTCTTGGCCTCCTCCAGCTCTTATTCTGTGATTGAACTCTTTTGAAAACTGCCCCCCAACACTCATAACAAAGCAACTATGCCATGTGGTGGGAACCAAATCTACTAGTCTGTCTGTTGGGAACGGCTGGGAACCAACTCGTAACTAACTTCTCGGAAGAACCTATAGCGCTGAATCAATATCGTATAGTAATGAGTCAAGAAAGCTTACTTAGTCCGAAGTAAAGATAGACATGCACCTATTTGTTACCAGAACGAAATGCCTAAGGTAATGCCAGGCTTACACTAAGGTCTAGCGTATGAAACTATTGGTCTAGCTACGTAACCAAACCAGACGGAGGAAGTGTTATAGCGTAGTAAGAGACAGAGGTGGCCCTATAGCGTATTAAAGAATAGGGTATTGTGTAGAGTAATAAGAGATAGATGAGGGAATGATTCGAGGTCAGGAAAGCAGGAACTAGCTGGCCAGGAAAGCAGGAAGTAGCTGGATCGATAGGGCCAGGATAGCTAAATCCTTAGGTATTTGATTACTATGCCCTGTCTCGAAAGAACCAACTTGTCCGTAACTAAGAACCTTGCTTCAAGAACAGAAAGAGAAGCTAAAGATAAAAGAAAGGAAGAGCTGATCTGATGGTTTACTGTAAGAAAAGAAGAAAAATCAATCTTTACTGGAAGAATCTGTACTGTACTGTACAGTCTTTCGTTACTAACTTCGCTCAAGGTAAGGAACTGTAGCTCAAGGGGAAGTTTTGATTAGGCTACACTCGAGTAGAGAATTTAATATATAAACGACTATATAAGTATCATACCTCGTAAGCCTTCTGAAAACTGCCAATGCTTTCACAATGAATTTTATCAGCCGAATAGCACAATTCTGAAGCTCCTGAGACTGTTCCGAAAGCTTTTTGACAAACCCATACATGTAGTTAGACACCTCCTTTGTTTGCTCACTGCTAACCTGGATTTTCTATTGGTTTCCAAGCAATTTCAAAACCCCAACAAAATTAGGTGAGAAAAAGAAACATATATTAATAATAGTAAACAAGTTGACAGTTTTATCAACTAAAATCATAAATCTAACAATCGAATTTCTTGGCAAAAAATTTTAAAAACAGAAACACATGAATTTATTTTTTCAAACTAAACATTGAAAATATCAAATAATTTGCAACAGGCTTAGTGCTACATAAAAATACAATGGATCTCATTGAATACTGAAGCAGCCTATCCGCATCAATGCAAGATACAGATAAATAATGAATCAGTAAAACCTATTCAATATTTAAACACGATAAATGGAAAGCAACTAAAACCATTGCACCTACATGTTCAATGGAGTGTGCATTTGCAGAAGCCAAAGATTCTTCTAAGCCAGAGCTAGCCTTATGCAACCGCACAAAATTTTGCATTGCCTCAATTTGAGAAATATATGAAGCGCTTACACCTGTTAATTTCCACTTGATATGCTTGACCACCTAATGGCATGAATGAGGTATGAAACACATGCATATACTTCATTAAATCCAAGATACAAACTATGATAACAAGGATACAATTCAACAAGATAATATTAATAAGAAAGAAAGCATTTTGAGACCCCATTTCTTTTTTATTTTAACATATTAAGTTCCTGACATTTCAGCTTTATATATTGTGTCATTGACTAATAAAAGCTATACACAATGAATCCCCTAGTTAACAGAACAATTAACTATAAGCATCAAACTCGGTTAAAAAAGCCTAACCCATGGGTAACATTTTTAACATACTATATGTAAAGAGAAAGAGCTATGCCATCCCTCCTTTATAGCCATATTATATTGGATATTACAAAACCTTCTTTTGGATTAATTGAGGGCTCAATGTATCAAATTGAAAAATCAAGGACTCTGTATGTAAATCTCAAAAAGATCAACGGGCATTGTTTCCTAATAATAAAAGAGAAAATGGTGTTTATATTTTTATCATACCTTATCATGCATGTCTTGGAAAGATTGACAATGTTTCCTAATATACTGAAGATGTTCATCTTGCTTCATTATTGATAGTGGGTTTGGGATATTGGTTTCTTTTGTATAATCATGAACCACGCTAGCTTTGTCCATAGCACCAAATTTAGCACCCACATTGTTGACTGCCAATGTACTATGATCAGGTCGTACCCCACACTTAATCAGCTCCCTAAAAGTGTTCAAACAATTAAAAAAATCACCAACTTGAACATACCCACTAATCATAGCATTCCAAGAAACTAAGTCTCTCTCAGGCATTCTGTCAAACAGGAGACGAGCATCAGCTAAATCAAACATATGTTCTTATATAGGAGATTGTTAGCAACCGCAGGGGTAATAAGCATGCCACTGCTAGTAAGCGGAGCATGGAGTTGTTTAACTTGATTCAAGTTTTTATATTTGTTGAAAATGGAGATTAAAATTTGAGATTGAATAGAGTGGGGTTTTTAGAGGTCAACCGGGTTTAAGGTGGATTCTTTTTGAGGAATTGGAGATTTGGATATTCTCTCTCTGATTGGAGAGGCCGAAAAGAAGAAGGGGAAACTTTCATGGCTAAGGAGGGAAGTAGTTTGGGGTTTATCTAATTCAAAGAGAAAAACAACTCAAAAAACCAAAAACTTCATACATCGAATAAAAAAATAAAACATGAATCAAACCCATCAAACCTAATCACAACATTAAACCCAAATTGGAGTGTGAGTGTAGATGATTTATCGCAACTAATCAAAATTAGATCATTTCAAAAAACTAACCTAGTGAGATTTTAGCAACAGAGATCTGGTGGTCTGGTGGTGCAGAGGAGCACTGCCACTGGTGGATGTCGAGTGAAGAGCAGGAGTTGTCCACCGACGGATTATTCTTAACGATAGTTTGAGGCATCTTAAGAATCAAAGCCTTCTCCACAGGCTTCTTGAACCTCTGTTGTGCGTTCTTCAAAACCTGGACAAGAAGGGAAATCTGACAAGCAAACATACATGAAAAAAACAAAGACGAAAAGCAAAAATATATCACAAAACAAAAACCAGTGGCATCGCAAAAACAAAAGGAAGGGAAATAGGGAAATTAGTGTAAAACGATGGTGGCTGAATGGAAAATGAAGCAAAAAGAGTTTAGTTTAGGTAGAGAAGAGGATGATAGGGGGCCGTGTAAACAATTTGTTATTGTTTTAGTTAGGTTTTCTATTTTGGGGGGAATTGTTTTATATTTGGGCGAATTCTTTTGATCTCAAATATTTGGAGGGAAAAAAAAGACATGATTTACAACAACACTATTGTTGCAAAAAACGTTATAATTTTTTTCAACAATATTATTGTTGCAAAAAAGTATTATTTCATAATATTATTTTATAATATTAAAATATAATATTTTTATTAAATAATTATTATTATTAATATTTCTAATACACAAATAAAATAATATATTAAATATGTTGCAATTCATTTTAAAATATGCAATTTAGTAATTTTTAGATATTTAATTTACATTATAATATGTTTTTATATTTATACTTCCTAATAAATTATTAAATTATAGTTAGTTTAATAGTTGTATTTATATGATTACAAATATTACTATATTTTTTAACTTTTAATAACGATTTATCTTTAAGTTAAATATTTTATTTTTATAAAGTGAAAAAACATTATATTGATTTATTTTACTTTTTTAATTAGTTTTACTAATTTCTTTTGCAACAACGTCTTTTGTAGCCAAAATATTTTATTTTTATGCAACAACGTTTTATTGTTGTTGAAAATACTTTCATTTATGGCAACATTATGAAACCGTTGCTGTAAATTCTTTCATTTATAGTAACAACATACAATTGTTACTGTAAATTCTTTCATTTACAGCAACAACATCTAGTTGTGGCTATAAATGCTTCCATTAATAGCAACGAAACTATTGTTGCCAAAGTTGATATGTTATTTCCACAAAACCCACCTTCCAAATTTTTTCGAATCCAATAATGTTTAGTAACGAGAAGAAAATTTTCGTTGCTAAAATTCGTAATTAGCAACAATTTTTTCTGTTGTTGCCAAAACTTGTTGCCAAAAATCAATTTTCTTGTAGTGGTAAAACACCTCACCATAGGTAGTTCACTTAATTCACACAATTTTGGTGGCTAAAATGTTTACTCTCGGCTTATGTTCTTGCTTAGGATTACGTTGATTTTGCACGTTCATCCGAGTTCCTCTACTATGCTATATGACTCCGATGATATCAAAAACAGCCTTGAATTGGGTTGTAATGTGGTTAGAGGGTTAAAGGTACAACAAGGGTTAATAGTTCTAGCGCTAGAAAAACAAAGTTCAAATGGCTTTAGCAAATATGAAGTGATTGAGCTTTTTATTCATCCATTATTCTCTTTTTGGGATGTTTTCTTGAGACGTTTTGATTTAAAGAATTGGGGGATGAAGTTCTCCCCTTTTAGTTCGTCTCTTTTCTTTTCTTTTCTTTTTTCTGTTTTTCTCTTCTTCCCTTTTTTTTTGGATAGTGATGCTCATTCACTTCTTAGCCTTTTGGCTTGCTACTATAATGCCATAAACAAAGAAAAAGCGCTAGAAGAAAACAAAGGCTCAATTTGAGCTTTGCAAAAATTTTGGGTTAAGTAGCAAACCAAGTTGTGGTTTGCAAAAATAGGTTAGAACGAAAGAAAAATCTATAAACTACAAAAATATAGGCTCAAAGGGGCTTCCTAGAGTGGATGAAAAAGAGAAAATAAGGTAAAGAAAAAGGGTTAATTCTAATGAGGCTGATTTCATCGTTTATCATCTCAAATCATTGCATGTAGGTTCAACACAGTATTAGGTGCAAAATCTGTAATCTTTCCACAAGTCAAAGCATTCACACAAAAATATCAAGAAAAAGAGTTTTTTGATGTTCGCTCTTAGGCTCAAATTCAACTCACAATTCTTTGGGTTTCAATTTTGTGTTTACTAGTTTTCCCCAAACTCAAATTCAACATCACATGCCTTCAGTTCTTAAGTTATCTACCTAAGTAATGATTTTAGCATTTCTTCAAAAGTAGGGTCTAAATGCAAACTTTAGCTCATGCTCTTACAGATACAAGGATTGTGTCCTACACCTAAACTAGTTGTCATGCAATATTAGATTCAGTTCTCAGTCCTCAAGGATAAATAACGAAGTTTAGATTCGAAGGAGGTTCACAGTTTTAGGTCTTAAACATGCAAAACATAAATAAAACCTGAAAAACGCAAAACTAAACTAGACACGACGCAACAAAAATTAAAAAATTTATACAATTTTTGTAAGTTTGTCTACCCCTCCTCCTCACACTAAAAATATGCAATAAGTTCCAACATTGCATCACGAATCATAAAGTACGAGTGTAAAGAGTTAGGGTGGAGAAGACAACTTACTGATCGGCCGGGGGAGGTGGCCATGGCATGTTATAGCGCTCGCAGTAGTCTGACGCTACATATTCAAGGCCCGTGAGCCTCCGGTCCATGTTCTGTTCGAAGGTTGTGAACCGATGGTCCATTTGTTGAACAGCGTTGAATGTCCGAAGGTTCAGGTCTCGCATTTCTGCCATCATGGTGTTGATGGCTTGGAATTGGGCCTCCGTCCCCGGTGCTTGGTCTTCCATTTGGTCTCC
This sequence comes from Euphorbia lathyris, assembly GCF_963576675.1. Classification (NCBI taxonomy): domain Eukaryota; kingdom Viridiplantae; phylum Streptophyta; class Magnoliopsida; order Malpighiales; family Euphorbiaceae; genus Euphorbia; species Euphorbia lathyris. The sequence continues at coordinate 121,864,236 of NC_088910.1, read as the reverse complement.
TGCTGTCGCAGGTTCTTCTTCCTCAGGTTCCTCGTCCCTATGATGTGGTGGAATTCGTGCTCTTTTCCGTCCCCCTCTGCTAGAGCTTGCTCCTCCGGTTGGGTTCCTGTTTAAGACTTCATAAAAAGTAGATCTCTCAAAAAACTTGGAGTTAAGCAAAGTAGGGTAAAAAGCAACTTCTTGAATGTCCAAATTTTTGAATTGGCTATCAAGTAAGTTGGTAACTAAGTGTCCAAGGCCAAGGGAACCGCATTTTCTACTCGTTTGGCTTGAGAAGCCCTCAAAGATGGTCTTGACATTATCCACGTGTTTGTGGTTGGCCACACACCACAGTATGAGCAGTTCTGTCTTTGAGACTTTATTGCTCTCGTTTCTGCCCAACAAGTTGTGAGCCACAAACTTGTGAACAAGGTTGAGGAGTGGGTCCAAGAGAGCGACTGGGCTAGCAGTCTGGGAGTCAAAGTCCGATATGCCTGTTAATTGTTCCCAGGCCATATCTTTTGTCATGGGTTTCTCAAAATCTGAGATTGCCTCTGGGTTGTTGTAGACTCCCATCAGGGCTACTAGTGTGGTATCACTGAGACGGTAAGGTTTACCATTCATTCTAAAAGAATGCTTACCACAGCCCGAGGGTAGCTCTTTTTTCCAAGTAGTCAAAAATTCTATAGTGAAGTTGTGATAAACTGGGGTCGGTTTTGTGGCTAGCCTATACCAGCCGTGGAATTTGAGGATTTCATTGAAATCCTTTTTCAAGCCTATAGACGCTAAATATGTTTGATCAACAACTATATGGGTGGCAAGTTCTTGCTTAGAAAATCTATCATACAATACCCCCTCACGTTCATTAACGAGCCCAAAAGGTGGGTCATACTTAGCTTGGAGTGTATCGCTGAACTCGACGTCAGACTCGGCTTCATTCTCAACTACGAACTTGGCTTTGCCCTTCTTACCCATAGTTCCTGAGGAATAGACCAAAAAATGGACAAGTTAGGACATATTTACAATTTTGAACATAAACCCCCAAATAAACCATTCATAGGTATAAACCATAGTTTAGGAATTTAGGGACTAAAACCATAAGTATTCGGTCCCTAAGTGTTTTACCCGTAATTCACAAATTCATGCAAAATTAGAGATGCCCAATGACTAAAACATGGTAAGAATGCAATTCATAACTCTATTGGCAAGTTTTTAACTATAAATTGAATAGTTGAACTTTGAGCTAAAATGGAGATTTTACCCAAATTGAGCAATTTCTCCAAATATTCACAAATTAAGAACAGAAATCACACCCAAACCACAAATTAATCATGATGTTAACATATATTGCAAGGAAATCAAGAATTAAAAGCAAACAAGAGATTTATTTGTGAAAAGAGAGAAAAACCTAAAACTTAGGTTTTTCCTTAAATCTCAAAAATTATCACCCTAAGCTAAAATCTAAGCCTAGAAACATGTTAGAAATAAAAAATGGGTAAAGATTCATACCTTATATCTTGAATTCGGGTTAGTATGGTGGATTTGGGGGCTTAGGTTTTGAAAGGGAAAGAGAGGAAGAAAGGAAGAAAGAAAGAATGAAATAAGAAAAAGAAAGAAAGAGAGAAGGGAAGAAGAAGGTGGGGAAGGGGATGATGAGTCACCCCCCCCCCCCCCCCCTTTTCTTATTCTTTTTTTTTTCTTTCTTATTTCTTTCTTCCTTCTTTTTTTTTTTGGTTCGGGATCTTAAAATCCCGAACAGTCCGTATCGGCCGAGCTGACTGGCTCGGCCGACCAGCCCGGCGAGCTGGGCAGTGCCTAACTCGTCCGGGTTGGGCGAAATTCGTTTTTTTTCTAACGAACACTTAAAAAAACGTAAAAGAAAACTAAAAAGACTAAACTAAAAGATCAATGTATAATCTAAATAAAATAAACCTGAAAAGTTTTATTAAAACTTGGGTTGCCTCCCAAGAAGCGCTACGTTATAGTCGGTGAGCTCGACATAGAATTCCCGCCTAGGTGTATGCTTCTACTCGCGTTAGGAACTCGAACTCCTTAACAAATAACCCGTACCTACAAAACGGATTAAGAGCCTCAAATAAGTTTAATGAAAGTAGGAGGCCGAATTTAAACATATTATGAAAAAGTTTGGTTTGCTCCCTTTTGGATTCTCTTGGTAGGTCGAAGAGAATGAAAACTTCTGAACAAGGAGTAAATCCAAACTTTTCGAACTTTTGAGGAAAAGGTAGTTGACATACACAAGCTTCGATTTGATCATTTATTTCTATCACATGATTTAGAATTTCAGATTTTGAACCGGGGTTGTTTACCGCTTCCGGTTCTTCACTTACCTTGAGTGATGCATGTGACAGTGGACTTGGTTCTACCTTTTCGTCATTCCTCAAAGAGATGGCTTGAGCTGATCCCCTTTGTGGGATTTCTATGTTTTCCTTTATGCTTGGGAGGGCATCTCGGGAGTGCTCTTGCATCTCATGGTTTATTTGAGCCAATTGGTTGCTCAAGTCCTTGCAAACCTCCTCATTGATTGTAAGTCGGGCTGATATTCCTTTCAAAAGGGACAGCACCTCATCTCGTGAGCTAGAGGGTTGTGGAGGAACTTGGCTTGCTTGTTCGTAAGGGAACATTCCCAATTCGTTTTCCCTGTGCTCATTAACAAACCTATTTGGAGGCCTCAACATGTTAGGGTTCCCGTAGGATAGATTTGAGTGTTGAGGTCTCCTCCAATCACTACCATAAAAGCTGTAAGAATTGGGGTTAGAATTATACCTTTGGTGATTACCCACAAAACTTACACTTTCATTGGTGTTGAGGCTCAGTTTCGCCATCAAGATATCCATTTTCTCATTTAAGTCGGCCATGGAGGGATTGGGAGCCTCATTCTCCAGGGCATGAATGTATTGTCTTGATGGGATAGTAAACTTTTGAGCTTGCCACTCGACTTTTTCTTGCCAATTCATTGATCAGAGAATGCTGAGAAAAAGTGAAGTTCTAGCACAAAAGTTGATAAGTAACAATATACAGATATGAACAAGTATAGAAACGTATAAAGAAATTATATATCAACAAGTATAGAGAATAAGTATAAAGAATTATGTATAAACAAGTATAAACGATATAAACAAGGATATTCACAAAAAGAATCGTATATAAACAAGTGTATGTATAAACAGGTATATGTATAAACAAGTATAAACGATATAAACAAGGATATTTACAAAAAGAATCGTATATAAACAAGTGTATGTATAAGCAAGTATATGTATAAACAGGTATAAATATGAACAAGTATAAATATAAACAAGTATTAACGGTTATAAACAAGTATAGATAAACAAGTATAGATGATATTCACAGAGATATTCACAAAGGAATGCCTAAACTAACAAATCGACCTTTGGTTCGATATTGCAGAAGAAATAAATCCCCGGCAACGGCGCCAAAAACTTGATGCGGATTCCGTGAAGAAGCCTCACTAAGGGATAAGTGTACCCCGTCGTTATCAAGTAATAAATTTCTGGTTAAGTCCAGGTTATCGTCCACAGGATTTATTTCTGCAAGTATCGAGCTACTCGGTTTCAAGTGTTATCTAGGCTTTGTGGGGTTTGAATTGGTTTTGATTAAGTTAATCTACTCCTAGGTTGAATTATGTTACTCCTAGCTAAGTTATCTAGTTCTAACTAAGTTATTCTACGCCTAATTAAGTTAAACTACTCCTAATTGATCTTTCACTAATGCAATTACCCGAAGGAACATGGTATGAACGATAATAATGAGGTTAGGTTATTAGGTCTATTGGTTAAAAACCTAATCTAAGTCACTTGTATTCAAGGCGATTAACACTACTTACCCTCCTGAAGTTCCTAGTGCGTGATTCCCTTGTAAGGCCGAAACTAGGTCTAAGGCTCAGCAATTTGGGCTTAATCAACTAAGAGGTCGTCAATCTCCTAGGCTCTGACTAGATCAGATTCAGCTCACAATATGTGCCTACTCGATTTTGGGGCTTTTGAATGAGTTAAACCAATTGAATAAAGCGTAGGACAAAGATTAAACAATTAATCATAGAACAAAATAAGAGCTAAAATATTATTAAAGATGAATGATAATGTCACAGGATACAATTAGCCTAGGATTCATAGACTGTATCAAAGAGTAAAAACAAGGAAAAGTAAAAGGAGATACGAAAATCCCTTTCAAGGAACCTGTCTACTCTGCAATCGGCTTCCTAGGTCTTAAGGACGGACCTTGAATATTCCTCGAGAATAGCTTTGAAGGAGCTTCAATGGAGGTTGATGAAGATGGAGGAGATGGAGAGGAAATTCAAGGGGAAAGCTAAGATAATTTACAAATAATGAAAGATCCTAATTTACATTGGAAAAACTCTATTTATAGGCGTGGCTCGGCCCTCTTTTTGACCTATTTTCGTGTCCTTATGCAGGTAGGAAGTCGTGGGGTCCGTCGTGGCATCGTGGGGGCGGAATTGGTCTTTTTGACCAATTCCCGCAGGTCTGCTCGCCGAGCAGGGCGAGCTGCTCGGCGAGCAGGCGCTACTCGCGACGAGCAGCGCCCTGCTAGGCGAGCAGGCCTCTGGCGGCCTGCTCGACGAGCAGGCATCCTGCTCGCCCGAGCAGGCCTTTGGTGGCCTGCTCGGCGAGCAGGCATGGCCTACGGAGGCCCGCTCGTCGAGCATTCTTGCCCGGTATGCCCCCGTGTGCTTGCCGACTGCCGTCGATGCCTTTTTCGTCCGAACTTATACCTGTGCATGTACAGAAACTCCAGATAACATTAGTCCAAAGGCTAAATTGACCCGCCAATCGCTTATTTTGAGCAAACGCTTCGTTTGGTGCGACTTTTGACGGACCAATTAGCTTCAAAAGATAACAGAATTATACTATGCATGCTATTTTGGCCATAATTGCCTAAATTGGTCATAAAACGAGCCTAAACAACGAAAAATAAATAAAACGTTTCCAATTCCTAACTAACTCACACAAAAGCATTTAAATGCGAGAAATGCTCGCTTATTAACTAAATAATGCTAAAACCCGTCCTAAAACCGTACCCAAAGATAGGGGTTTTTGACCCCTATCACGTATCAAACGCTGCGATAGGAAGAGGAGGTAGAACGAGAAGCGACGGCGGCACACTCAAAGAAGTGGAGAAGCGAAAGGCGGCGATAGGAAGAGGAGGAGAAGCGAACGACAAGGAGAAAGAAGGAGAAGCGAATGGCGGCGATAGGAAGAAGAGGAGAAGAAGGCGAACGATGAACAGAAGAGGAGGAAGAAGGCGGCCCTTTTTCCGGCAATCTCGTCCCAATATATATTGTTTATCTTCATTTTTCATGTTTTTCCTGGTTGTGCGAACCCCAAAAACAGTGACATTGTTATCTGAAAATGCACTTTGGTTGGAATATCAGTTTCGGATTTTTTCCCAATAGTGTCGATATCTGTAGATATTTGTAGATATCTGTAGATATTTGTAGATATCTGTAGATATTGTAGATATTTATAGATATCTGTAGATATTTGCCGATATCGATAAATATTGTAGATATTTGTAGATATGTGTTGTCGATATCTGTAGATATTTGTCGATATCGACAAATATTGTAGATATATGTTGCCGATATCTGTAGATATTTGTCGATATCGACAAATATTGTAGATATCTACATATATCTACAAATATCTACAGATATCTATAGTGTCGATATCTGTCAGATATCGACAGAAATCGACACTGTCGGGAAAAATGTCTGAAACTGATATTCCAACCAAAACGTATTTTCAGACAATAATGCCACTGTTTTTGAGGTTCACACGATCAGTAAAAAAATGAAAAATGAAGAGAAACAATATACATTGGGTTATAGAGAAACAACCTGCTAAATCTTAATGATGAATTGACAACTTTATATCTTTTCAATGAAACTAAAAACCAATAAAAAACGTATATGATTGTAGAAATTTTATTGTATAAACTGTGAGTTGGATTGATTGTTGTAGCATTCGTAGTCGTTCTGTAGATTGTTCTGTTCTTTAGAAAGAGAGAGCGCGAGAAAGAGAGAGGGAGGGAAAGACAAAGACACACAGTTATATTAAGAAAGAAGATGAAAGTAAACTTGGAAGTTACTTGTTAAAATGTGGTAGTTTTAGTTAGTTTTTTAAAAGGAGTTAGAAATGTAAACTATCCCGGAAAAGAGTTTTGTAATTCTCCCTTAAATATTCTACCTAAAGGTTAGTTAAAAACATGCGTCTCATTTCATTTAGGTAGAGTATAATTTTCTTTTTAATTAAAAAATGATTAAAATTTCAATTGGAAAAAAAGAAAAACATAATGAGAAAAAAAAAATGGAAAATTTCTACCAAAAAAAAAAAAAGTAAATGGAAAATGGAAGCATGTGGGATGTGGGGTCCATTCTTTGAATCCTAAAATCAGAAAATGGAGAAATATAGAGTGCGCTCCAGCTGCATGGCCGGACCTCAAATCTCAATCCAAAATTATGAATTTCTAAGTTTCTTCTTTTTATTTTTATTTTAATTTTTTTTTTGGAAATTCTTCTTTTTATTTTTAGGCCTTTAATTTTGTAATATATATACTCCATCTTTTTTTAAACTAATTTTATGATATTAAGAAACTCACTATCTTAAATACATTTTTTTTTGAAGAAGAAAAAAAATATAAAGATTAATTTTAATCGCTTAATATTAAAAAATGGTAAATAATAAAAATGTATTTTCTTAGGTAATTTTTGTTTTTTTAATCAAAACAAAAGGTTTAACCCCAAAATTTGGAGAGAGAAAAAGGGCTTGTTGATGATCGTTATCCCATGCAAGAAGTAGACCATGGTATCAGTTTCATAATTCAGCCATGAACACCGAGGATATGCCAATGTTAATAAAGCAACCTCTCAACTTGTGAGATGTAATTAACTAAAAACAAAACCAACAATAAAATTGAAAATTAAAGAACATTGTTAGATAAATCAAAGGTCTATATTAGCAGTCTTTGTAAAATAGATTTCGTCGTTATTGATGATCGTTTTCCAGGATACAATAGATTACGCAAGTAAACTCTTACAATGTGTAGATTCATTTTCATCGGAGGAGGAAAACAAGAACAATATAGACAAACAGAGCAGAAAACTTCAACGAGCATTTTTTATTTTTCTTGTGTCTCTTTTTTTTTATTTTGACGGTTTCATTCTATATGAATAGAACTCGAAAGGACATGTCTATTCACAAACGAACACGATTGTACACGGACAGACATGACTGTTCACGAACGAACATGACTGTACATGGAAAGACATGACTATTCATGAACGAACACAACTATTCATGAAGGGAGGTGTTTGTTGGTATTTAAATTAATTTCATAATTTTATTCATTTTCGTCCAACAATCCTCCATATGAATAAAATTGGAAACGAGATGATTACGATGTGGTGATAACTTTCTACGGTCGATATCTGCATAGGATAGTTAGGCAATGTCCCCTTGAACCTTCCCTTGTGAAAGTATATTTACTTTACTCCTGACTAGTAGATGCGATATCCCTTGAAATATTTTATTGTTTGTGTAAATGATGATATACTCCACACAGATACCAACATAACACGATATTGGTTCTCATGGTTATATTCGTTATGGTCATGAACATCTCCTGATTCTGCGAGATTTTTAGAGAACTAGAACCCCATTAGTCTCATTTGAAACGACCCTACTTCACTCTTACATAGGTAATTAATTTGGTCAACATTTCTGATGCACAATGTATCATTAAAAGCATAGCTTAATCTTTTTCCGTTTTTTATGTCATTGTTTACATCATAGAAATGGACCAAGATTTAACTCCCACAGTGACCACACAAGGTTCATGCAATTAAGTTGTCCATTTGAACTTAGATCTTGGAATCTTCAGTCAATAAGGTAGGGAGGGTCTTCCTTCACATAACGCCTTAAATTTTAACAAAGATATCAATATCAGTTTGTCTTCACCCTTTGTTCATTATTTACTTATTGAATTCAATTCTTTTCATCTTGTATTCCATTATTCATCTTGAATTCTAATAATGTAATCGATAAACATGAGATCATCCTCTATACATCTTTCCTCCATTCCGTGTTTTAGCTCAAGCATGAGCTAAATCACCTTTGACTAAGATCATGGTGAACCATATTTAATGAGTATGGTTTAATTTAACTATTGTTTAAAAGTGTGTTGTAATATGCTAAGAAACTTAAACAAGTAATTAGCAAAAAAAGGTTGAATTGTGAAACCTAATCAAGTAAACAATTCAACCGAGTCACCTAGCTTTATCTATACCTATACCTTAACCGGATAGTGTGGCTTTGTAGTATAAGTTCTGACTTAGCTTTAGCTTTCACCATAATTCATGCTTCTTAGTAACTTAGGAATTTTGCCTAACCAAATATCGGCATAAAGAATTAGGAGTAGAGTTAGTAATTCTAGGCCGAGATTATTATCTTCTTAAGGAAAACTACCGTCTTTAGTTTATGTCTTTATTGCAACATTACTTAGTTAAATATCATGGGAGTTAGACACAGGGATCGTACATCTTAGCCTTCCACCCACTCATTAGACAAACCAATATAAATCTTTGCTTTTATTTATTCTTAGTCTTAAATCACATAACAATTAAATCAACTTTACTATTCCTTAGTTAATATAGAACTCTAGTCGGGTAGGGAATTGGAACCTAGTCTCTGAGAGATCGATACCGTTCTTAGGAACATTCACTAATTGGAACGATAGAGTCACTTGCTCTTTAGAATTCGTCGTACTTTATTAGGCTATCAGGCGTGCCAAAATTTATTGCATAGAAACAATATTTTGGTGCTAACGAAAAGTGGGATAAAGATGATTTTGGGATAGAACATGCTTGTGAAGTCTCACCGAGCGTGCAAAATTGTTAGGATTAGCTAGCAAATTTTGGTAATAGTGAAGTGGAGTGAAAAAATGAGTGCAACACGAATAAACATTGTTATGAAAAAAAAGCTCTTTAGAGTCTCACTAGGCGTGCCAAAAATGGTTAGCGATGTTTTGCAAATATTGATAATTTCAATCTTCGCTTTTGCGAGTGATTGTGCGAGTGTACCAGAGAAGTTAATTCTCAATTGATTTTTAATATAAATTGCGTGCCAAACTTGACTTCTAATAATTGCACGAAGGATGCAAGAATTGATAAAAAAAAATCATTCTTGAGTTCATAGCTCCACTACAGGAAGCTTAACTAACTAAAGCATGGTGACTAAAAAGAAATCAACACAAAGAATTTGGAATTTTTTTCCTTTTTTATTGATTTTGCAAATATTGTTGTGATTACAGATGATAAAAATTGGAAATGAAAGCAATAATTACAACTGAAAATAGTACGTTAATTTCGTGGAGAATTCACATTTGGTAAAAGAAATTAACCATAAGAATGAAAATATTGACAAATTGAAAATGAGAACAACAAATTTGAAATTGAATTAAATCGATGACTCTTCGGCATCTGGAGTTAAAAATTTATCTTGTAATGTGAATGACGGTTGTTGTGATTGATTAAACAGAGAACTTAACGAAAATATAGAACGAAAACTAGAACTTGTGTTGAAGGGTCTTTGTGAGCTTTTAGAGAAGATGATAACGGTGGTTTGATAGAAACTTGATTTCAAATGATTTGAAGGCTTGGGAATGAAATTAAAGTCTCAAAAACGAGGTTTGAGGCTTTAGAACGAAACTTTATCGATTGGAAAAAAATGTGCTTTGAAAAAACAATTTCAAAGAATGAACTGAATTTTTGCCATTGAGATTGATTGGATTTTTGGTTGGTGTGTGATGGAAACTTGATTTCAAACAAATTGGAAGTTTGAGAAATGAAAGTAAATGTTTAAAAAACAAAATTAACGAGCTTGATTGCTTGGGAAAAAACGGATTTTGGAAGAACGGTCTATGAGAAAGATAGGTTCTAATTGAGTTTTTGTTGGGTTGGTTAGTTGGGGTTTTGAAAGATAATTTGAGCTCCTATTTATAGCAAAGAAATCCAAGCTTCATGTCCCATGATTTTCATCATTTCCACTAATTCATATTGCAGAGATGATGCCAAAAAATATGGGTAGTGAATGCGTGAGTGAATATCGAGAAAAACAACTCCAGGACTATGTCGAGACGAAGCTTTTGAGGAAAAAAATTTGTTCCAGGAGCAAGACGGGCAATTTTTTTTTTCTTTTTGCTAATTTTGATATTTTAATAAAAACTAATTTTTTATCTTCACCCCAACACCATGTTTTTTTTATTTCTCATTTGTTTCGTAAATTTCTTTTTATTTACAATCACATTCTCTCTTCATAACATCTAAATGATCTCAAAATCAAAAGGTTAATGAATTAAGAGTCTGTTTGTTTTATCTATTGTTTGTTGTTTCTATTTACTATTTGTTGTTATAGTTTGCTGTTGGAAAAAACTGGTTTTCCAAAAAAACAGAGATTTTCTATTTTTTGTAAAAAGTTGTTTTTCAGGTGTAAAAGACAAACAGGAAGTCATTAATCAAACACATAAAATTCTTCATTTTAAAATGAAAAGACAAACGGGAGCATAAAAAAGACCAATCAAATACCTCTTATATTGTTTAAAATATCATTTTTATTGAGATATATTAAATGGTTAAATAGTAATTTCAGTGTATTAGTTATGAGTTTTTTTTTATAGAAGCTGGGACCAACTGTATTAGTTATGGTTAAGTAAATATAACCATAATTAATATTAGTGGCTAGGATGAGTTAGTTAGTTAGGCTTTTCTTCATTTTTCTTATAAAATACAAAAGCTTCTTCTATGTAACGACTTGTATAGTTCTTCTTTCTTCAATAGTTAAGAACATTTTTTATCAGTTTTATAATAAAAATTACATGTTCAAATATTAGAATATTAAAATATGGCTTAATATATCATTTGCCCCCTGAATTTGTTCAAAATGGTTGATTGACCCCCTGAACTTTTAAAGTGTCTCGATAGTCCCCTGAACTTGCATAAAATGTTCAGTTAGCCTCCTGAACTTGCATAAAATGTAATCAATTAATCACTCGATTGTAAAAAAGTAAGTTAAATGCGGAAGATATGTTGCACGCATCTTAAAAAAGTAAAACGACCAAGATCGGGGTATGCGATTATAATGTTAGAGAAGAAAATGTTTTATAATTGAATAAGTAAGAAATTCTTTTTTAACATGTTTTAATTTATTTTGTGAAGTATGTAATAACATTCTAAGGCACGCGTAACATATCTTACGCATTTGACTTGCTTTTTTACAACCGAATGATTAATTGATTACATTTTATGCAAGTTCAGTGGGCTAACTGAACATTTTATGCAAGTTTAGAAGAGCTATCGAGATATTTTGAAAGTTCAGGGGGCCAATCAACCATTTTGGATAAGTTCAGGAGGCAAATGATGTATTAAGCCTCAAAATATTACTAGCTCTGTTCCATGTTATTTGTTATGTAAAGAAAAAAAAAATTTGTTTCTTATTTTACCTTTGTTGGTGGCACCAGGGCCGGCTCCAGGGGAGGCCGCCTAGGCGGCGGCCTAGGGCCTCCGACTTACGGGGGCCTCCGATCGAAATTTTTTTTTAAAATTTGATCATTATTAAAAACGTTATGGTTAAAATATATATAGAATTAAATATATAACAAGAAATAGTACTAGCTTGAATGGTAAAGACATAGTGGAGATATTTACAAGGGTGAGAGTTCAATTCCATAGATTGGCATTTTTTTTTTCACATTTTCTCTTATTTTTTCTTTTTTCCTTTGACAACACAAATGTATAAATTATTACTTTGTTATTATAGTTATTTTTTTATTTTTTTATTTTTTTTTTATAAATTACAAGATGAAATTCACTTATAAATTACAATTTGTAATTTGGTATAAAATGTTATTTAGATTCTGATTTATTTAAAATTTTAATATTTGACCACTAATTTATTATTTGGTCACATTTGGACCATAAACTATTCAAATTGATGAAATTCTACTTAATTATGATGAAGCCTTGATAAAATTATTTCCTTATAATATGTGGTGATATTTTGGCATATTAGCTTGACATGTCGTACGTTTTAAAGTTGATTTACCCAAATAATTAATGAGATTAAAACAAGAAAACAAATCTCTAAACTAAAATTTATCAAGTCTAATTATAAAAATATCAACATATGTCAATAATTCTATTAAGTTTCCATCCAAATTGGATGGAAATTTCACCAATTGGGATAGTTCAGTGGCCAAATGATAAAATTTTGAATAGATCAAGCGCCAAATGACAAGATTCCCTAGATCAATAGATGTCCAAATAGTGATTTAAGCATGTAATTCATAATAAATACGCGACTCAACCAATTTTTAATCTCGAAGATAAATTCTTCTCTTTCTTTCCATAGAGTCATGCGATTAGGTTCGAGTTCAGCCGTCCAAGATTAATTTCCAGAAATTAATACTTTGTCGTCTCCTTGCTTCTTGCATGACTGGTGAGAAGAAACTTGATTTTAAATATATAAAAGAAAACTTGATTTTACATATACAAAAGTAAGAAGAATAATAATTTCTTAGCTTTATGTTATTATTATATGACTTGAATTGTAGTTAATAATATATTGGTTTTACTATTTAATATTTATTATTTCTAAAATAGTATTAGATTTAGATATGGAAAAAAGTGCACAATGCGCCTAGGGCCTCCAAAATGCTGGAGACGGTCCTGAGTTGGTGGGTTTATCGTCGTCTTAAGTTTTCTACATATTAGAGCAATGTAATTTAATGAATTTTAATGAATGTTACGGAGAAAAATGAGAATTATTATTAAAGAGAGATAGTGGAAATTTTAGTCCATTTTCTATAAATTTAACAAAAATCAATCACTTATTATTTGGTCAAATATAGTAAATAATATGAAACAAATGAAGTATATATTATTCCATCTGGTTTCAAATATATGTCATTTTAAGATTTTTAATTGTCTTTATTATATGTCATTTTATATTACCAATGCATTTTTTACATTTTTCCTCTAAATTTACTTAGTATTAATGATAAGAAAGAGAAATTTTATATAGAAAAAATGTTAACGTTGAGCGTTAGTCGAACGATTAAAGCTCTTATAGATTAATCAGAGATTACTTTGGAATTAATTGAATTTGTATTTTTATATTTTCTTATATAAATACAATATAAATATGTATTATAACATTTAAAAATAATAATTTAAATAATTCAATATAGAAAATATATATTTATAATATATATATTTTAAAAACGTGTAGAAAACATTTCAACAACAATATTCAAAATGAATTATAATAAAATAAAAAATCAAAATAATAATGAAAAGAAACATTTTTTGTTTTGATCGCCGGTCACGTAGTTCATAAAACAACTAGAAGGCTAAAAATCAGAACGGTTTTCGATTTTGAACATCTAAATAGAGTCTAAACGTCCTAACGGTCTTGTTTTTTTTTTTAACACTTATAGAAAGTAGAGTCTTAGGAAAGAAAAATTGAAGGCAAATTAATTATTTAATAGTCTAAATAAATTTAGTTCGTCTTGGTGAAAATCTAAAACTACATCTATTTTAGATTGGAGGAGTAAATGGTAAAATTATATAATCTTTAGATTGGAAATTTAAAATTGAGCTAGTGTTATATTAAAATGGATAAAGTTGAGTGATGATCAATATAAAGGTAAATTACACTTATGGTTATTGAATTCTATCCATTTTAATATTATGATTATTGAACTTTAATTTTTAACGATATGACTACTAAACTTTACACTTTTTAATACCGGTAGCCACTCAACTTTAACTAATTCATCAAAATGATCGTTAACAACCTCAAAATGATAATAATCAAGAATTAAAGTTATTCAAAATGACATTAATCATGAAGCCACATTCCAAAATCGCCTTTTTTTGGAACTTTCTCTCTAAAAATTCACTCTTTCCTAACCAAACAACACATAAGGACTTCAAAATGAAAATTTTCAAGAATTAAAGTTCTTTAAAATATCATTAAATCTTAGAATGTTTTAGTTTGAGACCGTCAACAATCGTTTTGAGGCGTTGAGTGGCCACCAATGTTAAAAATATAAAGTTCATTGGCTATACCGTAAAGAATTGAAGTTCAGCAACCATAATATTAAAATGGATAAAGTTAAGTGGTAACGGGTGTAATTTACCCATCAATATAATTTACCCTTTTTGCCTATGTCAAAATTCAAACACAGCCCTCAATTCTTGTTTCCATATGGCAATTTACTTGCTAGTAGTTGCTATGCTAGGATAAGATCCGACAGCTAGGTTGCTGACACGTGTACGTCACTCCCCTACATTTTTCCTTTCAAGTTGCCGGTTTCCGGTTGCTACTTGCTAGTTTCATTTCAGTTGGCTTCTCGGCTTGGCTTCTTTAGTATTTTATGTGACGATATTGCCCTTGACAGGCGTCGGATTTTTTCTGCAGAAGGTAGGGTCAATTTTGGCAGTAAAATTATATGGTGTCGGATTTTTGGCGTACAGGCAATCTTCATGCTATTTCAGCAGCTTGATTTTTCCTTTAAAATCAGACTGAATTTCGGCATACGTATTTGATGATAATTGCCACCTAAAATATTTTCACTTGTTATAGATGGGAATCAAAATTAAATATTCATTTTGTTGGATTAACTATCTAGCGATGATAAAAGTTGTAAAAAAATATTACTGGATTTTTTAATTTAGAATTTTTTAATGGAGGGAGTTTCTAATCTTTTATTCAAACTCATCAAATTTATGATTTTTGTTGTTGTCACATTAAGGATATATGCGTTTATCATAAGTTAGTTGTAGATTTTTAATTAAGTTAAGAGAACGTAATCATTTCATGTTATTTGCATAAATTATTATTTTAAGATTTAAATTTTTTTTATAGATTTTTTTTATAGAGACATTACATATTCAAAATTTGTTTATTAAACAAATTCTGAACACATATAAAAATAAATAATACTTTGTTAATTAGATTTGAAGTTTAAATATGATTTTTATGGTGCGGAGATTTAATGTTTTGAAATAAAAATTAAAATGATCAAGTAGAGTCTCAAAATATTTTTTTTTGTTGTCTCTCTTTTATTGCAATTTAGCATTATTATTTGAATAGCATAATATCATGTGTACAGTGATATAGTTGCTAGAAATTGTGTTCTAAGAATATTATTATTATTAGTTATTTTAATCTAATAAGATTATACATTATTATAAACGTTTGTATGTTAGTTTTATGTTTGTATGTTAGTTTTATGCTAATATCCATGAATAATAATTAGTTATTCTAAATATCACATGATTAGGAATATGAACCAGACCCATATCAAAGCCTAGCGGGCCAACCCAAAGCATGACATGACAGTAGGGTTGTTTTAAATATTTTTTTGGACCATGTGCTAAATGAAAAAAGATTGGGGCTGTTTTCATTAAAAAAATTAATACTTTCATATGACAATAATGTTTATACAAAATGAAACACTAGAATACTTTTAGTTTGATTTTTAACATAATAAATATAATAAAAAAATTAAATTAGATATTGTATAATAAAAAAATGGCCCCTAAGACTCTTAGAGCGTTAATTTTCAGGATAAGTTGACATTCACTTAATTTTTCACGTAATAATTAATAACAATAATTTATTTATATTTGTATAATAAAAAAATTGGATCCTCTTAAATTTGGGGCCCTGTGCGGGAGAGCTCCTTGTACACCTTTCTCCTACTCCCCTGCATGACAGGATCATATTAACAATGCCTATAAATACCACTCAAGGAATTCCATAATGGTAAATGCACTCTCTCTCTCTCTCTCTCTCTCTCTCTCTCTCTCTCTCTCTCTCTCTCTCTCCCTCTCTACATTCTTATTTGGCACCTCGCACAAACCTATACTGACTTGATTGTCGGAGTGTTTCTAGAGACTGATCCCCACACAGAGACGTCGAGCCCGGGAAAAGCACCTCGGTACTACTTCGGAAGCACCCCATTGTTACTATTCAGCCCGATACCTAATTATCACTTATTATTGTGGGGTGATAATAAATTAACGCTAGTGTAAGAGTTGATTGATCATCATGAACTGACTATGTGTATGGAGATATAAATCAAATCACAAGTATATATTTGGAGAACATAGTACTATACTGACCCACTATAAGATCACTACATGGGTTTAGGTCATAAATAATCTCAGTTATAGTTGTGCCATTGAATCTTTAGACACAAGGCCACCATAGATTTATACATGAAGAATGACATAATCAAATATTTTTAACTGAATAATTATAAAGGATGATTGGACTCCTTGTAAGTTGGAGGTTGGCTGCATGCTTAGCATAACCTAGACTTTGTTAGCGTTGGGCTCGATGTCGCGCTTGAAGACCATGTATCCCATGAATTTACTCGATAGAATGCTAAAAATGCATTTTTCGAGGTTGAGCTTGTCGTGGTATTGGTAAAATATTTTGAAGGCGTCTGTGAGGTCCTGGGGATGGTCTTCCCCATGTTTGTTGATGATGGCTATGTCGTTAACGTAAACTTGCATGGTTTTTCCAATGTGTTGGGCAAACATTTTGTTGATCAATTCCCAGTAAGTGGCGCCTTTATGTTTTAGGTCGAGGAGCATAACTGTGTAGTAGAATGTGTCGACGTGAGTTGTGAAGCTTGTTTTTCAGCAGCTAGAGGGTTCATGGGTATTTGTTGGTATTTTATTATCGCATTGAAAATGAATAAGATTTTATGACCAACAGTCTAGTCTACTAGATTGTCGATGTAGGCAGCAAATAACAAACCTTCGGGCATGTTTTATTAAGATATATAACGCATACATATATGTGGTACTTCCTCGTGACTTTCTTTACAAGGAAGACATCAGATAGCCACATCGAGTAATGTATCGATTTAATAAAGCTTATCTCTTTCGATTTTTCTATTTCAATGCTAATGGCCTCCTACTTATCTCGGACATGAAGCCACTTCTTTTGTTGTACTAGCTTTATAGTGGGGTCTGTGTTGAGGAAGTGAGTGGCGTGCTCAAGGAAGACTCATGTGATGTCGGTTGTGGTCCCAAGAAAATACGTTGGTGTTTCAAGAAAAGCGCTCTTCACCTGGTCATAAAGCTTCATGCCCATCCCATGAGAGTACCTAATTTGAGTGAGCGGTCTTCCCCCATGTCGAAAGTTTCTAAGAGCTCCAGCGACTGCAGGGTGTATCCTCTGAAGTTGTCCAACTTTTCCAAGGAATTGATGATCATAGTGGGGTTGAGTAGACGAATAGAGGACAGTACTCTTGCATATTCAACTGCCTTGTAAACGGTTTGTGCTCTACCTTTAAAGAGCTCAGTATTGGATTGAAAAAGCCCGGAAGTATTCTGGGGACTGGACGTAGGCGGTGAGGCCGAACCAGGATAAGTCTGCTTAGTAATTTCTAACCCTTTCTCTCAATATATATATGTATGTGCTGCTTGCTTTAATTACTTAGGATATAAATTGTATAAGTTGACACTGAGTAATCAGAGTGCTGAGTTGGAAGCTGACCTAAGTGTTAATTCCTAACTCGCAAGTAAAACGGTTCTAGTCAGCCTCTGACTAAAGATGTCTTACATCTCTCTCGGTCTGCTGACCAAAAATGAGTTAAGTAATTTAAAGAATTGATTAAGTCAGCATTATTAAGCGAAAAAGTTACATTAGTTCCTAACCCCCCCCCCCCCCTTGGAACTAATTACACGGGACCAACAATAGGACTTTTGTACCACCAGGCGTAAGAGTCCATTTTTTCCATCACAATCTTTCCTTTTTCTTATTTCCTATCCTTAACATCCTCCCTTTCTTCATAATCCACTGGTCGCACGATGTTGTCGTATCTGATGAAGCTCTGTCCTAACGCCATAAGCTCTTCAAAAGTTTGGGGATGATTAGTGTAGTAACTCTGCTTGAGAGGTTGGTGGGTCATTCCTTCGGCTAGGGCTTCAATGGCGACCTCCACTTTTATTGATTTGACTTGTGAGGACATATGGTGGAAACACGCCAGACAGCTCTTGAGGGGCTCGATTGAGCATTGCTTAACATTGTTGAGGTCAGAACTGATTCATTTATCCTTGACCATGACAACAAGGTGGGCCATGAATGTGTCTTTAAGCAGGTCGAAGGAATCGATGTATTCAGGCTCCAAGCTTCTGTACCATTCTTGTGCAACACCAACCAAGGTGGTGGGGAAGACTTTGAACATGCGATGATCTTTCTTGGAGTAAAAAGTTCATAATGCTCATAAAGGTTGCACAATGCTTATTGGGGTCCTTAACACTGGTGTAGGAAGGAGGGCGAGAGGTTTTCCAATTTTTAGGAAAGCTGGCTCGATGATTCACTAGACAATATGGGTATTGTTAGACATCACGTTGCCCCTATGGCTCCGTCTAGGGATTTTTTATCCAAAAAATGTTAGATTCGGGCTTCCCAATCTTCTTCCTGTATAGGGGGGCGCCTTATGTGTCACAATGGTGGTATGAGGGGGATTGGATGCAAGTTGCAATGGAGATTCTCTTATCGCACGAAGGTTTATGGCCTCTTAGACTTGAGGGTTTTGTTCCTAGAGGAGCTTTCAGATCTTCCAACTATGTTCTTGCATGGCCTTCTGGGTGGTCATCCTTTTGTGCTTCAGCCTGCCATGCTTGGGCATCTTGTAATTTCTGCAGCATCTTCATAAGCTTTACAGTAAGATCATAAGATTCGTCTTTTGAGTATGTGCTTGTCGTTACCCCATCCTCGAAAGTGAGAACAACCACATTTGTATCAATCTCTCTGCCTATCAGACTAGCTGGTACCCATAATCTCCTTTGTAGGAGTAGGACCTGAGGGGAAGGGTGTTTCCATCATGATGGTTGCTATTGATATGATTTGAAAGGAATTTTAAGTGATAAGTCCATGCTCACTGCACCAAACGATGAGAAGTTAGGATCGATGGGTTCTTGATGGGTGTAGCCTTCAGTACTTGCGTCGGGAGCGATTCTTGTAAGACACTCTAATGATCAATTTAGTGGGAGTAGTTAAACGTATTAATGTATAGAGAGAGAAAGTAGAGAGACATGAGAGAGTAAAAGCATCCTTGTACCATAGGATGGGTCCTCCTATTTATAGGTTATCGTTGCTTTGTGTAAGATGTCCTAAATGCTCATGGGTTGACTCATGATCCCATCGCAATGGCCGCATTCTGTTGGCTACGATGGGTCGATGGTGGAGCAAATGGGCTAGGACTATAGCCTTTGGGTCGAATATCATCTTTGGACCATATCCTTCATCACGTGTTTTTTTGGCAAGACAATTTTTCTTTAAAAAAAGAATTACATTTTGTAAAATATTGGAACTCGTCTATATAATTTTGAATTAAGAATCAATTTGACCTTTTAAATTGGTTAATATACTCAATTTAGTCCAGACTCAAACACGAATGTCAATCTGATCTTTTAACTTAATACTTTAGATCAAATTAATCTAAAATAATACATGTTAATATATAATTAGTAGTTATAGAACATGTGTCACTTTTTTATGTTGACTCGTAGTATTTTTTTTTTTTTTTTTGAACTAATTTAATATCAAATTTCAAGTTAAATCATCATATTAATACCCAAATTTAATTGTGAAGTAAATTGATGCTAGTACTAACAATTTAGTACCAAATTTATACTTAATTCACAGTATCCTCAATTATTTGCTACCACCAATTAGGGCTCCTTAAACGCACAACACGACACCACGTATCCTCCTTCTATTGGTCCATCTTCCTATTTTTTCAAACCTCTCTGGGCCCCACAAGATCACGGCGCTACAGATATCTCATTTAATACGACAAATCCTCTTTTCTTTTCAAATTTTTACTATTTTTCACCGCCGAGCCGCGCCGAAAAGAACACTAGTTTTTACAACCCGAACATGCATAGATAAAAAAATAAACAAGCAAAAGCTATAATTTAGCCCTTCTATTTTAACTTTATTTCGTTAATTAATCCATCAACTTTTGATTTCATCTTTTAGTCTATGTACTTTATATCACTGATATTATTGTTAATCTCAATTTAATAGCCTTTAAATAAAAGCTACAGGACTTTCAAAAAAAATATTTTGAATTTGCCTGAAATTTTAATGCTGTTCTTTTGGATTTTCAGTCGACTTAGCAAGAGCTTATACCTCGGCTGAACTTTCTCTACATCGGTCATTAGTGGATGTTCGGTACTTAGGGAACTATTTAGTTGGAATTTTTTTAATAGATATATCTGTGGGTTTTTAAGTTATGCGTGATCTTATGATTTCTCTGTGTTGATTTATATCAGATAAATTAACTCAAACTTGTTCCTTTTCTAATTTTTTCATGAATTTAGTATAATGGGAGTTATAAAAAATAATCTTTGGAGTTTTGATAATAAAATGTTGATTACTAAGAGGTTTTACGGATAATTTACCAGCTGAACTATCCTTATTTCACATTGATATTTGGGTATAGAACGTTCATTTTGCCTAGTGGATTCATATCCTGAAAAAGTAGCTGTGACTATTGATAATTATATGGTTAACCCTGATAATTTCCAATGCATTTGGAGAGAGTTCACACACATTAGAGTTTCATTAGTTATTAGGAGATTGCTATTGAGAAGAATGAATTTTAAAAAACCCAACCAAATAATGATTTTAGGTTGATTTCAAATACGAGGGAATTAAACATTTCTCTTTTATTTGTGAATTACTTGATCATATAAAAATCACTTGTTCTAAAGTATATGAATCGGAGAATGGGGAAGTTGTTAAATCATATGGGGTTGGAATCATAGTACCGGTTGGTCGGATGCAGACACCCAATGATGCAAGGTGGCTGGTGAGTGAGACACTGATGCTAAGAGCAGTGGTGGATTTCGGTCAACGTTGATTGGCGATTATGGTTGTCAAAATGGATAAATGGATTTACCCAACTCATTTAATATATAGGTTGGTACAACCCAACCCATTTAATAAATGGGTGGACATGACACAATCCATTTATTAAACGAGTTATACAAATTGACTCATTTATCCGAATTAATTAAATCTAAACAAAATCTAATTTAAATACAATTAATGGGACCTAGATGTGGGGCAGGAGAATTTTAGTCCTAAACTTTAAATTTGGGTGGAGCGAGAATTACTATCTCCGAACCGTGGGAATTCTCATTCCGCCCCCGAAAAAGCCCTTTAGAAATCCTTAAAAAATCTCTATTGACATAACATTTTAAATTATTTAACAAATATGCTAATATACTTTGTTTTTACTAAGGTTGCTAAGATGTTTTGTTGATACAATAATATAGTTTCATTTAATATGAAATTGTATATGTATTATGAATTTAAGATGTATTATGAATTTGCAGGAATATTCATATGGATCTTAATGACCAATTGAATTTGGTCATTTACTATATGAATTTGTTTTTGATGATACGGTAATATGGGTTGTATTAAATTGATATTCAATTTTCAGAACGTCACAAACATAAGTTAAGTTGAATTTGTTGTTCTGTTTTTAGTAAGAGGGTGTTTGTTTCAGTTTTTGGAGAAATGTTTAGCGTTTCACTCCAAACTGCAGGAAATATAGCGTTTGGTGAGGTTTATATAGTGTTTAACATTTTCTCTGGAAACTGCAGCTTTTTGGAGCTTTTCATGAACACCGCCTCGTAGTTATTTGTTATTGACAAAATTATCTTTCTTATTTCCATAAAATATATATCTTCTTTAACATTATTTCTATTTCTATAACATGATTACCGAAAGAACAATGTTTCTTGCGTTCAATAATTTTTTTTTATTATTTTATTTTTATTTTTATTAATTCATGTAATATACTTTTTATTTTATAATTTATTTGTTGATTAATTTAAAACATCTCCATATTAGACATTTTAATTACTAACAGCAATAGTTCAATATTATTTTACCAAACACTAATAATTAAACAACTAATAATAAACAACAAACAACAACCGTAAACAGCTTACTGTAACAAACAACTATTAGCTAACATTTGAATCAAACAGACCCTAACGGTCCGTTTGGTACGTTGTAATGCAATGTAATGTGATAAAAGTTGTAATGTAATTGAATGGAATCATGATTACATGACCAAGTTTGGTTGGCAAATTTTAATAAAATTCATAAAATGCAATTGTCATTACAATACGTATGTTTATATTAGCTAAATACAATTTTCATGTTTTTTTTTTGAATTTTTCGGATTTTTATGCTTTCTTCAATTTCTTTTTTCATTTTTAGTTGTTTTTCTCATTTTTGTTTTTTTCCATTTTTTCCATTTCACATTTTTTCGTGTTTTTTTCTCGTTTTACCATTTTCTTGTTTTTCATATTTTTTCTTGTTTTTCATATTTTTTCTCGTTTTCATGTTTTTTCATTTTTTTGCTTTTTTTCTCGTTTTCGTTTTTTCACGTTTTTTCGTGTTTTTCTCGTTTTACCATTTTCGTGTTTTTCATATTTTATCTCATTTTCATGTTTTTTCGTTTTTGGTTTTTTCACATTTTCGCATTTTTTCAGTTTTTGTGTTTTTATGTTTTTTTTCTTCATATTTCGCCGTTAGTAATAAAAATACAAGGGCTAATTGTAATGAAGATTCATGTCTATTTTGTTTGTAATGTCCATTACATAAATTTGTGAAGAAAATTTGAATGATGTAATGGTGATTCTATTACGACAAAAATGAGGTGACTAACCAAACATGGTAATGAACCTCCACTATAATGGTCATTCCATTACGACGTCCATTACAGGTATCAAACGACACCTCCATTGTAATTAAATTCTTTATCACTATTGTTTATAGTTTTTTTTTTATCAAAATTGAAGAAAAAGTTGATAATTTTTTTATACTTTTTTGGTGATGGGATTTCCCGCCACCTGTCACCTGTGGACATCCGTGCGAATTAGGTGTGGGAAAAAAAATCTCTGAACCTTTTATTTTAGGATTCTTCGAAAGTATTGAAAGCGGAATAGAGAATGCATCTCGCCCCTCCCCGTCCTCTTGCCACCCCATAAAGTTGAAAGTATTATATATGAATTTGAGATCCACATTGCAACCTTGCTAAAACTTCAATTCAACATATTATCACATTATTTATTTCAACACTATATAAAGGATTTATTCGGGGACAGGGCGAGGATAGCATCCCCACGCCCAATGTTTCGACTTCGGAGGCAAAACGTCCCCCACCCTTATCGTCACGCCTGAATATTTTAAGGATTCTCCTTCCCCGTCGGTTCAAATCCTCGCGGTTTTCAAGGAATCCTGCCCCATTGATTACTCTAGAATTTTTTCCCCATGTTTTTACCTTTTTCAAATTTTTCATTTTTTTCCCCGTTTTTCACGTTTACATTTTTCACATTTTCACATTTTTGTATCGTTTTCCCTTTTTCATGTTTTTAATTTTTTTTCACGTTTTTCCATTTTTTCACAATTTTATCGTTTTTCCACAAATTATTAAACGAGTTAATGAGTCAATCCAACTCACTCATGATCCAACCCGTTTATTATATGAGTTAGGTGGATCGACCTGTTTATAGGGCCGGCTCTAGGGAAAGGCCACCTAGGCGGCCGCCTAGGGCCTCCAACCTACGGGGGCCTCCGATGGAATTTTTTTTTTAAATTTGATAATTATTAAAAAAATTTATGGTTAAAAGTTATATAAATTTAGATATATAACAAAAAACAGTGATAGGTTGAATGGTAAAGACATAGTGGAAGTGTTTATAAGGGTGAGAGTTCCATTCCTTGGATTAACAGTTTTTTGTTCACATTTTCTCTTATTTTTTATTTCTTTTTTTTTTACAACACGAATGTATCAGTTATTGTAGTTATTTTTAAATTTTTTATTTTTTATTTATAAATTACAAGATGAAATTCACTTATAAATTACAATTTGTAATTTGGTGCAAAATATTATTTAGACTCTGATTTATTTAAAATTTTAATATTTGGCCACTAATTTATTATTTGGTCATATTTAGACCATAAACTATTTAAATTGATGAAATTTCACTCAATTTTGATGATTCCTTGGATCAGCATTTGTAGATTCATTTTTTCTCTTATTTTTTCTTGGCTTAATACATCATTTGCTCCCTGAACTTGTCCAAAATGGTTGATTGGCCCCCTGAACTTTCAAAGTGTCTCGATAGCTCCCTGAACTTACATAAAATGTTCAGTTAGCCCCCTAAACTTGCGTAAAATGTAATTAATTGATCACTCGGTTGCAAAAAAGTAAGTTAAATACGGAAAATGTATTGCACGTGTCTTAAAAAAAGTAAAACAATCAAGATCGGGGTATTACGGTTGTAATATTAGAGAATACAAGGTTCATAGTTGATCAAGTAATAACTTCATTTTTACTCTATTTTTAAATTATGTAATAACATTTTAAGACACGTGGAATACATCTTCCACATTTAACTTACTTTTTGCAACCGATTGATCAATTGATTACGTTTTACGCAAGTTCAGGGGGCTAAGTAAACATTTTATGCAAGTTCAGGGGGCTATCGAGACACTTTGAAAGTTCAGGGGCCAATCAACCATTTTGGACAAGTTCAGGGGGCAAATGATGTATTAAGCCTTTTTTCTTTATTTCTTTTGACAACACCTGTACTGATTTTTTCTGAACTTTTTTCATATTTGGAAACAATGTATAAACTATTATTTTGTTATTGTAGTGATTTTTAAATTTTTTATTTTTTTAATTACAAGATGAAATGCACTTCTAAATTACAATTTGTAATTTGGTATAAAATGTTATTTAGACTCTGATTTATTTAAAATTTTAATATTTGGCCACTAATTTATTATTTGGTCACATTTGGACCATAAACTATTCAAATTGATGAAATTCTACTTAATTTTGATGAAGTCTTGATAAAATTGTTTCCTTATAATATGTGGTGATATTTTGACATATGAGCTTGACATGCCGTACGTTTTAAAGTTGATTTACCCAAATAATTAATGAGATTAAAACAAGAAAACAAATCTCTAAACTAAAATTTATCAAGTCTAGTTATCAAAATATCATCATATGTCAATAATTCTATTAAGTTTCCATCCAAATTGGATTGAAATTCCACCAATTGGGATAGTTCAGTGGCCAAATGATAAAATTTTGGATAGATCAAGCGCCAAATGACAAGATTCATTGGATTAATCGATGTCCAAATAGTGATTTAAGCCTGTAATTCATAATAAATACGCGACTCAACCAATTTTTAATCTCGAAGATAAATTCTTCTCTTTCTTTCCATAGAATCTTGCGATTAGGTTCGAGTTCAACCATCCAAGATTAATTTCCAGAAATTAATACTTTGTCGTCTACTTGCTTCTCGCATGACTGGTGAGAAGAAACTTGATTTTAAATATATAAAAGAAAACTCGATTTTACATATATAAAAGCAAAAAGAATAATAATTTCTTAGTTTTATGTTATTATCATATGACTTGAATTGTAGTTAATAATATATTGGTTTTACTATTTACTATTTATTATTTATAAAATAGTATTAGATTTAGATCTGGAAAAAAATGCACAATGCGTCTATGGCTTCCAAAATACTGGAGACGGCCCTGCCTGTTTATGACCCAATTCATAAATGGGTCAACCCTAATTCATTTAGTTGCGAGTTAAGTGGGTCTTTAAATGGTCATGACCCATTTTGACACCTCTACTAGCGATTTAGTAGGGTTGAATCATAACTTCTAATGTGGTAGTGATGTAATTTATAGAGATGTTACTTTAAATCAAGGATAAGAGCGAGTGATTACTCAAATAGTAGTTAAAGAAATAAATAATAGGAATATTGAAACTGCTAAGATATTACTACTTTAAACGAGGTGGTTATATTTAACCCAAATCATAGAAGGATTGAGGAATCATTAAAGGAAGAGACAGTTTTAGAAATTAAAAAAAAATTGAAAGTGGACTAAAAAACAAGTTAAAGACGAGCTTTGTTGGACAGACCCACCAATCATCATAAGTATCCTTGCTTGGAACTATTGCGGGTTGGGCAACCCACGGTCAATCAGTGTTCTATTGGATCTTGTCCGGATTAATAAGCTTGTGAAAGAAAATTATCCGCCTCGTGTCGGAGAAGCTTCGGGAAGCATGTAATTGGTTAAAGAATAAAGGAGTTGATTAGTGTATTATTGAGTTGAGATGCTGAAGTTGTGGTGACAGATCTTGCTCAACCTTCTTTCCGGTCTCCTTATGGCCTAGTGTTAGATAATTGTATGAGGTTGTTAGATTCTTTTAATGACGTTTATATCAATTATGTTATTTATTTTGTGAATAGAGTCTCATGATCGTATCAAAGCTTTTTATTCTAGGTAGAACTTATAGAGTGGTCCTCTAAACCTCGAGATTTTATTGTTATAATTTTGTATTTTGATTTCGTTTAACATATTTAACTTATGTTGTTCTTGAAAAGAAAGTTGTATAGATTGCTTATATGCTCAATCTAACCATGTAAATTGAAATAAATTAAAGGGTAAGGTATCAGAATAGATTTATGGTTTTTGGAGAAGTATCAATTTATGCTTCACATATAAAATATCATTAATATGGGCTTAACGTTTAAAAAAAGGTACCAATTTAGACCTTAATAGTGGAACGTGACACATCATTTATATTACTCCGTTAAGTTTTGTCAATTGTACGTGGAGAGAGAAATAAGAATAACGTGTTACGTTCCTAATCGAGGCATAAATTAGTACGTTTTTTAAACAACAAGTCCATATTAATACTATTTTATACGTGCATTCTAAATTGATACTTCTTTAAAAACCATAGACCTGTTTTAATACATTATTTTTAAAATTAAAATATTATTACAGGTGAGAGCGACTGAATTAGGTAGAAATTAAAAATAAAGAGACTAAACAAGTTAAAAGAGGGATCAAATAAAGAAATATAGCTAAATAAAAGGCTTAAAGCATAACTTTTCCCGATACAAAAATGACAAAACACGAAACCCAACGTTACTATTCCGAAAGGAGGGAAGAGGGAGAAAACCGGTGAAGCCGGTAACAATGGCGTGACGGTACGGCACATGGCAGGTCGTTTCCATGGCAGTTGGTAAGCATTTAGTGTGCTTTCTTTTCCTCTTTTTTCTTTGCTCTCTCTCTCTCTCTCTCTCCATCATATCTGTTTTCTCTCTCTCTCAAAAGCTGTGCATTTTTTCACTACTCACTTTCAAAATTCCTCTCCATGCCTTTTTTCTCTCTCTTCAAACTCTTCCGATACTCTTCTCAGATCCGATATCTCGTCCCCGATATCACTCTTTTGAATCGCTTGCATTTCGTTTCCGCCATCATTCAGGTATTGCACTTATGATTCTGCTTCATTTGCTTCATCTCCTTCTTTTTTCTTCTTCTTTTCTAGTTTTCTATGTGCTCAGAGAGAAGGATTGGAGTAATTTAGTCAATTTGATTCTCATTTAAATTCTGTTTTTCTTCTTCAATCGTCTTTAGCGAAGCATTGAGTTCAATTAAGCTTTTTAATGGATATGTTTTGAGCTGTTATGCGTGGATTAAGCTTTATTAAGCATAATTGAGAGCAAAGATGAGTACTATTAATCAGAAACTCTTCTCTTTTGTTTTTGTTTTTTTCCTTTCGAACTCTTCATTGTTGAATCTTGATATCTCTGAATTTTATTAAAAATGTTGTTTTTTCAATTAGACTACCACTTTTGTTTATTTTTTGCAATAATAACAATGGAATTTGAGATATTCAAATTTTGAATTTGTTTTTTTTAGCTAATGACAGTTTCAAAATTTCCTGGATTTGATTATTTAATAAATTATATACCAACTCTTTGATTAGTTTATGATCATAATTGAAAGTTTGATTAAGATTGACAAATAAACATACTGTTTAATTTGATTAATGAGGAGCATTCTTTTTATCTGAATCAAACAGTGGATCATTTATTGAGTCCAATCTTAGTCCGTGACTTGGTGATTGCTTCATCAAAGTTTCCTTACCAGTTCTATGTTTGAATTTAATTTATACTAATAAATTTGTGGAATTCATAGCTTTCTTTATTTATCTCTCAGAGACTATAACAAGGGCTTGGAATTTTCTGCGGCATGAGGTTGTGTCAGATTTGGATAGACATCCAATAATTGAGAAGCTCTGTTCCATCTCTCGCTAACATTTAATGGGGTTTTCTGCGAAAATTAGAGGTTTTGGGTTCTAGGTACATTCAATAAGGCTGTTTTGGTTGGTTGATTGTCATCAAAATTAAGGATAAAAGAAGATGCTTGAGACTGAGCTATTTTCTTCTCGAATCCTTTCTCCTTTTCGAGAGGAAAGTGGTGATGAAGAGCTCTCTGTGCTTCCTAGGCACACCAAAGTTATTGTCACCGGAAACAACAGAACAAAATCCGTTTTGGTTGGTTTACAAGGCGTAGTCAAGAAGGCTGTTGGCCTTGGCGGCTGGCATTGGCTGGTATTTTTACTTATCATATTTGTCACCGTAGTTAAACTTTTTACTGCAACACACCGTTTTTTCATGCTCTTATAACTTTCCAATTGTGATCATATTCTTATTTTAGAATTCGGTAGTTTTCTTTTCTAGGGGATTATGATAATTTTTTTATTTTATAATTCGTAGGAAGACTTGTGTTATTTGGATTTGGATCCTCAATACATCTATTCAATGCAAAATCAATGTTTGAGATTTATTAAACATGACGTGAGCTTGAGAGGAGCCTAATGCTATTGGTTCTTTCATTATCCTATTTTTTTATTTTGGTAAGGTTTCATTGTCCTAATTAGTCTTTAGACTTTGGGGTAAAATGTAGTAAAGGGTCGCTTTTTATGGAGATTTTAGATCTTAAGCCCCAATATTGAACAAGATCTGGTTGGTTGACATCTTTAGCTGCACGGTCAATTTCAAAAAAGAAATTGGTCAAGTTACAGCTATGTGAGTCAGTGCATTTATTCTTGTCACGTGCAAAGATATATGTTTAATAAAGCTTCTATTGAAGATTTTTGCCAGTTGACTCCTTCAAAGAAAATACTTGCCAATTGTCAAATATTTGTTTTCTTGTCGACAATTGTGGTTTAGCAGGAAAGACAAGTTTCCTGTAAAGAATGAAGCAAACTGGTTTCTTAACAGCTGCCTTAGCAATTCCATGTATTGATGGAGTTTCAACGCAGCAATATGGGTCTATGTTGTACACCCTTCAAGCCCAGGGGCATTCACGTGATATGGCGTTTTAGGGATGATAATAAAGGCTATTCTTGGACCTTAATTATCAGTTTAAGCTTTTGGTTTAAATGGTCGCTTGATTTGTTGGAAATGTGTTGTGAGAAATTGTAAAAGTTTATGATCATGACTTCCTTGTTACTTTGTCTTTATTCTTTCACTGCCTTATCCTAATATTCTATGAACATTATTTGCGTACTGATGAAATCTCAATGCTTTGACATGGAAGGTCCTGAAAAATGGTGTTGAAGTAAAATTGCAAAGGAATGCATTGAGTGTGTTGGAACATCCAACAGGGAATGAACTAGATGAAGATAATGATTTTGATACCAGCAGTGGCTCTGACATTGGAGAGAAATACCATGATTTCTGTATGCTTATCTCAATGACAACAACTGCTTTAGTTTGAACATTGCATCCATTAGCAAGTTGTATAAAGCTCATATCTTTTGCTTCTATCTTGGGCAGCTAGTGGTGGCGAGTTTCATAAAATTAGCAAGCCAAAAGCTCGGCCAACGAGACCGTGCATCCCATCTGCAAAGTCAACAAATCGTAACAGTTATAGAGATGTTCAATCCATTATTCGCACACCTCAACTGGTAAGACATCTCCGCAACCATGGTATTCATGTGGTAGACTCCTTTGTTTTAATACTGCCATTTTATACTGTTAGCGTTTGTTTGGGAGTTCGGAGGTTACCGGAGGATGAGTTAAACGGGGTAATGGAAAAGAGAGGGAAGTGATGTAAAAGTTTAGCTTCGTTTGGGAGTTCAAATATGCGGAAGGAAAGTTAAATTTGCTCTGGAGAGATAAAAAATTTTTAATGAACTTTTCGTTACTTCTATTAACCCCAATTTGAAGGTTAAAGGAAGTAAGAGTTTAACTTCTATTAGCCTTCATTTACTCTCCAAAAACAACTCTCAAACAAGGTTAATGTGATGTTTAACCTTCCATTACTCTTATTCACCTCCGTTGACTTCCTCCCAAAAAACCGCACCGGAACAAAATATGTAATTTGGGTAAATAAATTGACACCAAAATTAAAAGAGAACAATAGAATAAATGACACAGAGAAAATAACACTCAAAAGCCCTATCAAATTAGCAATTAAGTGTCAAATGGTTGGATGCACAAAACCTATGCCTATGCATGGTATTTATAGGAAAATTTTGGGATGTGAAGAGGAATTTGTGAACAAAAGAAAAAATAAAGGGGCTAAAAATGACATTGACCAATTTGACCGTGGTCTTGCTATACATATACAATTCAAAGAAGACTTAAAGCACTATTTGACCCCTGATCTATCCAAAATTTTGTCATTTGGCCCCTGATCTATACCAAATTGGTGAACTTTCACCCAATTTGGATTCAAACTTAACCGAATCATTATCTCATTGATAAGTAACGATATTTTGACACTTGAACTTAATAGATTTTAGTTTAGGATTTGTTTTTTGTTTTTTTCTTTTTTGTAATCTAATTAATTATTTCCACATAATGTGGAAAAAAACTTTAAGAAATATCACGTTTCAAGTTTAAGTGTCAAAATATCGTTACTTATGAGATAACGATTCCGTTAAGTATTCATACAAATTGAGTGAAATTTCACCAAATGGAATAGGTCAAGGGCCAATGTGACCAAATAATAGATCAGGGACCAAATGACATAATTTTGGAAAGGTCAGGGGCCAAATAATGCTTTAAGCCTTCAAAGAATAAATTGGTGTCCTTTAAGCGGCTAAATTGCACCCAGTTATAACTTATAACGGAACGTATGCTGTGTCTTAAAAAAATTAAATTAAATTCAATTCTTTTTATTATTTTTTCCCTCTCATACAGTCAAAATGAATTCATAGAGTCTCTATATAAACCCTTCAAACTCGGAAATTAAAAATCTCAATGTCAGAATAACCCTAGAAAATTTTCCTCAGATAGTCCTCTGCACTCTATCCGTCTCTCTTCTCCACTTTCTTTCTGATAATGGCTGGCAATTTCAATAGAATTCGTATCAAAAGGGAGAGAATTGCTATTAAAAGCGAGGAAAGTGGTATTAAAAGAGAGGAAATTGTTATTAAAAGTGAGGAAACTCCTGTAAGTATCCCTTTCCCTCTCGTTGTTCTTTTAGTTTTCTCCTTCGTCAACGTATTTGATTCTGTTGATTGTTCTTCTACTATAATGTAGAGCAACAATGTCAAAGATTCTTGTATTGCGTTTTTGTTTTCTTATATGATCACTTCTTATCGTTTTACCGTAAATGGTTAATTGATGAGGCATATCCCCTCTTTATCAATTCCAGTCATCATTGTCTTACTTTTCACTCTCTCCTCTTAGCAATCAAGAAAGCTGATCTCCGAAAGAAGACTGATTACCCTTTCTTTTTATTCTCTCTGGCTTTGCGCATTCTTTTCTTCCTTTCTTTTTATCTGTTCTTCTCCACTTCTTCAATTGAGAGCAAAGAAGCATTCTTTGGAAACGTGAAGGTCTGGATGAAATCTTAATTTTGGTATTACATGTGGAATTCCTGAATCTGATTAAACTAACCATATTGGTGTCATGAAATTGAAGTTAAAATGTGTTTCTTGCTACAAATTGAAGGTTTTTATGTAAAAGTTGAAGGACAAGGGATGCTTAAGCAAAGAAAGTTTGGGTTTTGCTTGTTTTAGGTTCAATTCTGTGTACCTGAGAAATTCCTGTCAATTTGGGGTTATGTTGTAAAACCGGTGTTATTTTATCTATATGATATAAATACAAGAAAAATGATAATACGTGGCAATCATGTCGTGTCAATCGAATTATCTTTTTAAATCGTGTTATTGTGTCCGTCATCTTAATTATAATGTTAGCTTTTCGTACTTGAGATATAAAGAAGTCTGACATTAACATGTTTTGTAATGTTTTATGTGGATGCACAGAGGGGGCACTTGGAAAATCTAGGAACAGATTCATTACGGAGATATTGCAAGCATTACAACATTGTTAGTCCTACTTGAGCCATTGATCCTTTCTCTCTATTATTTTCTGTATCAGAAATCTTTACTAACTGAAAATTTTAAATTAGGCAAATATTCATCCTGATTCATCAAGGGAGCAATTGCTCAATGCCGCCCAACGACATTTTGCATCTCAGGTCTCTCTCTAGTCTCATATGTACACATAAACTCTTATCTTCCTCGCTCTATTGCCGGATAAATTGCACCAACACTCACTCAGTTTTAGGATTTGTTTCGCAAAGGTTACTAAACTTGAAACATTAAACTTCACATTTGATTCAATAAAACTCAACAGGATATTGACGTTTAGCTGACTATATGTCAATTAAGGTCCATGTCGGATAAGGGTTTGCTTACCAAGTGACACATAACCAACATTGTGCGTAATTGGCATATGGTCACCTGTCTTTTATGCCACATTGAGTTTCGGTATGCAAATTGATCGGAATGATTTTATTGAATCAAATGTAAACTACGAAGTTTAGTGATCTTAATAAAACGGAACTCAAACTTCAATGCATTTTACATTTTTACCCCTGTATTGGCCTGATAGAATTTTTGGTATCATCATTGCAGCCACCATTGGATGAGATGCGAGTGATAGCAGAATTCTGCCATTCCGCGAAGAGACAGAAGCAAGCTGAAACGGACAGAGAGACTAAGCCGAGAGTTGGACTGAAACAAGCTGAAATGGACAGAGAGACTAAGCCGAGAGTTGGACTGAAACAAGCTGAAACGGACAGAGAGACTAAGCCGAGAGTTGGACTGAAACAAGCTGAAACGGACAGAGAGACTAAGCCGAGAGTTGGACTGAAACATGCTGACATGGACAAAGAGACTAAGCCGAGAGTTGGGCGATGATGGAGTGAGAATTGTGAATTGTATAATATAGTATGCATATAAATTCTAACATCTAGAGTAGATCTGATCATATATACTGATATGGAGAGAATGGTTTACTGCACATTTCTCCTCGGATTCTGACCATGTATCAATTGGCTCATATGCCCATTTGATTTCGAGTACATGTTTTCATTTTAAAACTACTATTAATTTAATATCATATAGTATGAGGATAATTAGATATAAATGTTCGGTTAGAATTAACAACAGTCCGGTGATTACATCTATGGATTTTAAACTTGACAACTTTAAAATGATAGTTGACAATTTCAAAATGGAATTAACAACAGTACTGATTTAATTTTCTAAACAAACAAACACCGAAAAATTAGAAAACGGGTCTAAATAAAATTTTGATGATTTTTGTATCTAAATTGGTGTTTTATGTTAATTATGAAAGTAATTATGAAGTTCTAGGAGTATATTTAAGAAAAAGTAGATAAACAAACACCCTTTAATCGCACTCTAATGGATGGTTTCTAATGGGACACGAGTCTTACAGTAATCTGACCTCGTCAAAATTCAAATTCAATTTTTAAAGTTTGCAAATTGTTTCCATTTTGCATGTACCGTTTGAAAGTTGGGTTAATTAGTTATGGTTATCTCATTGAGGTAACGGTACTTGAAATTTAATACTTCAATATAGTTACAGTACTATATTAAAATTTTGTATTTTATTAATGATTAATTTTTATTTTATTTATTTTCTTTCTTTTTCGGGTGCAAGACGTAGCAACACACCTCAATGCTTTAGATGATTTGGATGAAACTGCATTGTTGTTCGATGATGTTCAATTGAAAACTTTTTAAATTTGATTGAAGTTTATCTTAGTATAATATTATTATGTTTTAATTTGACAGAAGATTACATTATTTGAACTAATAGTTATTACTAGTAAGTTCGTTAATTGAAATCAAAGTGAAAAAATTTATTTTAATTTATAGGGTAAATTCCAAAAAAAACCCATGTGGTTTGATGTTGTTCCAAAAAAACATTTGTGGTTTGTTATTACAAAAAAAAAAGGACTGTGGTTTGTGCCGTTACCCGAAAAACGGAAAATGGCTTAACACCGTTAAAGTGCTGACGTGGCACAAGGGTAAGGTTAGAAATTCGATTTTTTATTTTATTTTTTCCCCTCTCTCTCTCTCCTCCTTCTTCTTCTTTCTTCTTCTTCTTCTTCTTCCTTCTTCCTTCTTCCTTTTTCTTTTTTTTCCTCTATTTTTTTTAATTTCGGACACTTTGAAATTTTCCAGAAATCTTGAAATTTTCCAGATGTCTGGAAAATTTTCGGAAATCTGGAAATTTCCAGATTTCCGGAAACTTAAAAAAAAAAGAAAAAAAAAGAAGGAAGAATAAGGAGGAAGAAGAAGAAAAAGGAAAAAGAAAAAGAAGAAGAAGAAGAAGAAAGAAGGAGGAGAAGGAAGAAGGAGGAGAGAAGAAGAAGAAGAAAGAAGAAGAAGAAGAAGAAGGAGAAGAAGGAAGAAGGAAGAAGAAGAAGGAAGAAGGAGGAGAGAGAGGAAAAAAAAAAAAAAAAATTCGAATTTCCAACCTTACCTCTGTGCCACGTCAGCACTTTAACGGTGTTAAGTCATTTTCCGTTTTTTGGATAACAGCGTAAAACACAGTCCTTTTTTTTGTAATAACAAACCACAAGGGTTTTTTTTTGGAACAACATCAAACCACATGGTTTTTTTTTTTAAATTTACCCTAATTTATATTTTAGTTAAATTTATTAAGGATATATTTATCATAGTTATTGTTAAGATAATATTATAGTTAAGTTTATTATTTAGATCAATCCAATTCAATCCAATTCAACTCATTTAATTTGAATATTTAATGGATTAGATTGGTTTTAACAATCAAATTAGTTATTTTAATGGGTTAAGTTTGGGTTGTAATCCAAATATAAAAAAAATTATTCATTATACACCCTTACTCATTAGTAGCAAATAGAGACATGTAAACATACAACAAAAGAAATTGCAAAAGTTAATATTCTGCACCTAATCAAAAGATATATGTATACGCGTTTTTTTTTAGTTTTTTATATTGTACCTATATTTTTGATATGTTACTGTTGTTATTGATAAATGATAACATGATTTACAAATAAATAAATTAAGAAAAAAGTGCAAAAATAAACCTTGTGGTTATATCTGTTTTCGAACAATATCATGTGGTTTAAAAGTTTGCAAAATAATACTTTGAGGTTCATTCCGTTAGCAAACACATACCAAATTAACTAACAGTGTTAAAAGTCAAAGGGAAAAGACTTAATTTTGTCCTTATATTTATTTATTTTATAAATTAAGCTCCTTTATTATCTAATTGTCACAAACAAATCCCAAAATAAAAAATAAAATCAATTATATCATCTTCTATGTCTCTTTAATTTTTCTTTTCTCTCTCTTCTCTCCTAATTTTTCTCTCCCTCTAATCAAATCAACCACCAAACAAACTGTAAATCCAATTTCTCAACTCCTTTGACTTAAACCTTTTCCATTTCCTCAAATGCCCTCTTCAACTCCAATTTCTCTCCTTTCTCTTCTTCGTTAATGGATACGGTACGCAGAAAGCTATTATATGACACTGTCAACTATACTGTTGGTTGTATAGCAGAATGCAATCCTATCGATGATTACTGTAATACCGATTGTTGTGATTTTTCTTTACTCAAATGCACAGCATCTAGAGTTCCTCCTTTTCCACCAGCATCTCCACAGCATACGCTTCCCAAAAGATTCTTAGTCCTCGCTCTTGTTCTCGGTATAACTGTGATTTCTCTTCTTTGTTTGACGATTTATTACAAATTCTATTCAGGGCCTTGTATGAGGAGAAGAAGGAGGGATCCAAAGCAACGAAGAAGTGAAATCCGTGAGGAATCTCTTGATGAAGACCGTGGACCTGTGCTTGATCATCTGATTTGGTATATAAACACTGTGGGTTTACAGCCATCTGTGATTAATTCGATTAGTGTTTGTAAGTTTAAGAAAGGAGACAGTCTTGTTGAAGGAGCTGATTGTGCTGTTTGTTTGAGTGAATTTGAAGAAGATGAAACTCTTCGGCTTTTGCCTAAGTGTAATCATGCTTCTCACATCCCTTGTATTGATACTTGGCTCAGATCTCATACTAATTGCCCTATGTGTCGAGCTCCGATTGTTGTTCCGAATCCAATTGCAGAAGGTTCAGCTAGTGGTGTCGCGGGAGTAGTAAAAGAAGCACAAATTGGGGTTTCGGAAACTGAAAGTGGAGATGGTGAATTGAGGATTCAAATTGAAGAAGGGGAAGGGGATGATTTGAATTCACAGGATGAACAGGATAGAAGAAAAGGAATTGAAGAGGAGGAGGAGGGGATTCAGCCAATGAGAAGGTGAATTTGTTTGATAGTTGACTTAGAGAGCGAAAAATTAAGAGAGAAGAGATAGAAAAAAAAATTAAAGAGATGAAGAAAATTGTATAATTAATTTTTATTTTTTATTTTAGGATTTGTTTCTGATAATTAGATAATATGAGAGTTTAATTTATAAAATAAATAAATGTAAGGACCTAATTAACTCTTTTTTCTTTGACTTTTAACACCATTAGTCAATTTGGTATGCGTTTGCTAACGGAATGAACCTTAAAGTACCATTTTAAAAACTTTTAAACCACATTGGTGTTGTTCAAAAATAGGTGTAACCATAAGGTTTATTTTTGTACTTTTCCCTTAAATTAATTATTAAGTATAGTATAATTATAGTTAAGAATAAAATTAGTACCGATAATTGTTTATACTAAGCACCGTAGCTAAACAACAGTTTTAATATGGGAATGTTGACTAAAATAATTAGATCAACCATCACAATTTTATGTTATTAATAAATTAATAATTTTTTTTCATTACCTTAAACTAAGTTTTTTATTTCAAAACTTTTTCTCTCTTAAGTCGAGAGCCCTAGCTTTTCTCTCCAAAGTCGAGAGTAGCCGCCGCCACCGTCGTAGTAATGGCAAACATCGACCATCTCCTCTCTGACTTAGCTCTTCACGATGATGAGGAGGAGGAAATTGTGTTCGAACAGTTCGCAGGAGATCCTAACGAACAACTAGTAAACCTAAGCCTAGTTGGGCGCTTCCTATCACCCTCGCCAATCAACTTCCAGGTCATGAAAAAACGTATGGCTATACTGTGGCATCCTGAAAGTGGGATCTGTATTAAAGAACTAGCAGACCGGCGCTACCTGTTCTAGTTCTTTGTTGAGGAGGACATCAGGCGAGTGTATAACACGGGACCTTGGTTTTTTGAGAATCGCATCCTTGTAATGCAGCGTCTTGAAAGAGGGGTCGTCACATCTAAAATTACACTCTTCCACGTGAATGTGTGGGCCTGAATCTATGAACTCCCTGCTGGTTTTATGTCCGAGAGTATGGGCAAGGCACTTGGGGGCTTTATGGGAGAGTTTGTTGCCTATGACAATAATAACAATTCTGGCTTCTGGAATGAATATATGAGGATCAGGGTGCGATTGGATATCCGTGTACCGATTAAGAGGTGGAAGAAAATCAAAGCAAGTGGTGGGAGCAGCAGTATTGTCCAGTTCAAATATGAACGCATTGCTTTTTTCTGCTTCCTATGTGGATGTCTCGATCATACCGAGAACTTCTGTAAGAAATATGCTGTGGAGGAGAAGTGCTCGATCAAGCGGGAGTGGGGTACCTGGCTGAAGGCACTGTCTCGTCAGGGGATGGATGGGGGCGCGAAAAGATGGCTGCGAAGCCCAGCGGAAAGAAACCTTAAGCCGATGGTTACTGAAATGAGAGGAAATAAAACGACTGAGACTCAGACTGAGAGAGTGCAGGATACGGTAATCGGTAAGAACAGTAGCAGCAAGAGGGCTACTAGCCCTTTGGGGAGTAGAACCCAAAACTCGGTTATGAGGATCAGC
The DNA here is from genome assembly GCF_963576675.1 of Euphorbia lathyris. NCBI lineage: Eukaryota > Viridiplantae > Streptophyta > Magnoliopsida > Malpighiales > Euphorbiaceae > Euphorbia > Euphorbia lathyris. The sequence continues at coordinate 121,826,064 of NC_088910.1, read as the reverse complement.
CTAAAGGCTGGCATGTGTGCCCCGCAGGCAGATGATGAGGCCGGGCCTATGGATACTGAGAGTACAGAAGCTTCTGACCTTGAGCTAATTGAGGAGAAAAACGGAAGTGAGATGAAACACAACCTGAGAGGCAACTGACACAGACTGACACAGTTTCAGAAGAAAATGTCTCTGATTCAACCCTCCATGACACAAATGTATTGGCCGAGCTTCATGAACAGCCCCGCCAGAAGCAATGATTGGCTTAGCATGGAACTGTCGGGGCCTTGGCAACCCCCGAGCAGTTGGCGGGTTGAAGAATCTTGTCAATACGCGGAAGCCACTCTTTATTTTTTTTAATGGAAACTCTTGTTAATGCAAATAAATTAGAAGCGATTAAGTGCTGCCTTGGTTTTGATTCTTCCTTTGTAGTCGATTGTGTTGGTCGAAGTGGAGGACTTGCCCTCCTTTGGAATAATAAATTGATCATTTCAATTTTGTCGTTTTCGCAATCTCATATTGATTTCTCTATTGTTGAATCCCCGCCTCTGATGTGGAGATGCACTGGTTACTATGGTCAGCCTGACAGAAGCAATCGTAGACTGTCGTGGGACTTGCTGAAGGACCTTAAAGGCCGCTCCCCCCTGCCTTGGTGTGTCATAGGGGACTGTAATGATCTTTTGTTTGTGTCAGACAAGCGGGGTGGGGGCCCGCATCCAGAATGGCTGTATAGAGGCTTCAGGGAAGCTGTTGATTTTTGTAATCTTTTTGATCTGCCTCTTCAGGGTTATGGATACACGTGGGAAAGGGGTAGGGGCACTGAAAATTTTGTGGAAGAAAGATTAGACCGCTGTTTGGTCAATAGTGAGTGGGCTTCAAAGTTCCCGGGAGCTGCTTTAACCTATGTGTTTGTCAGTGTGTCAGACCATCAACCGATTGAACTAAGCACTGCCGCACCATCCCGGCGCCGTATTGCTAGAAGGTTCCGTATGGAAAATGGCTGGTTTAGAGAAAATTCATTCACCGAGTCGGTACGGAGAAGGTGGAACGCGACGGGCTCGCTACTGCTGTGTGACAGGCTCATTGATAGCACCAAAGAGATGCCGCGCTAGAGCAAAGGCTGCGCTCACCATTTCTCTATAGATATTCATCACTGCCAGCGGGAGCTTGCTGCTATGATGCTGAACCCGGCACTTAACGAGTCGTCACTTATTTCTGATAAAAGGGCAGAGCTGAATGTTTTGTTGCAGAAAGAGGAAGATTTTTGGCGACAGGAGGGGATAGAAACAACTCTTATTTTCATCGTGTGGCCACTGGGAGGCGCCGTTGATAGCTCCCATTTGTATAGGATTTTTAGACCGTTTCTGGTTCAGTTTCGCTTCGTGTTCTTTAAGTTTTATATTCATTTTCTTCTCTTTTAGTAGAAATAAGTCCTCTCGTGTATTTATGGCACTTTCTGTGTTTTCAGGTGTTTGAAGGCGTATTCGAGTTTTCCCAAACCAGACCCGAACCTTTTGGGGTGATTCCGGATAATTCAGGGACCGTCGGAGCACTTTTAGGATTCATAAGGAACCATTAGAGCGGATTTCGGAAGCCCAGGGACCAAAGTGAAGAAAAACCGGGGAATTACCTCATTTGGGAGCCTGTCTCGTCGAGACACAGGCCTGTCTCGCCGAGACAGGTAGTGTCTCGTCGAGACACTAGACTGTCTCAATGAGACTGCCACTTGTCTCGACGAGATGAGGCGGGAGAGGCGCAAAAACGCCTCTCCCCAGCTGGAATCTCGAATTTTAGCCCAATTAGAGGCTTGTAATACGCGGGAAATGCCATTTTTACCCCTCTAAGACCTAGGTTTGCTGCCTATCGCTATAAATAGGCAGCTTAACATACAAAGTGGGGGTCGTTCTTTTTGTTTTTCATTATTTCGAGAGCAGACACCAAAGTAGAGTTTTAATTTCGCACTCGTAGTCTAGGTTTATTTTCGAAGAACTGCTCAAAGGGTGGAGGATCTACCTTGTTTACCTTGTAATCAGACAAACGGGTTTAGAATTTCTTTACCCTTAATCTTCTTTACATTTATTCAAGAATGTCTTCATTTATCCCCTATAACATGTTTATTCTGATTAGTTTGTCTATGAACTAATCCCCATCCAATCTAGGATGGGGATGAGATTGATTAAGATGCTATGAATGGTAGGGTTTAGGGTTTAAGAATTGCTTATTGAATTGATTGGATTATGTATGCTTTATGCCTAGATGATGTTAGGGACAGGATTAATTGCTAGAATGAGCATTGATAATGCTCAACTAGCACGTTTATGTATATATTGCGCCTAATGCCTGTAACCCTGGCATGAGCTAGATATTAGATAGATCGATTCTTGACCATGGAATCATCTTTACCGAATTTGCATAAATCCGACTTCGCTAGAGACCTCTAGGAATGAGGCTTTGTGGCTGGGCTACGGCTTTAGCCTTAATTGTCAATAAACCTAATGCTTTGCATGACCTAGGGTATATGCCTAATCAAGCCGTCACCCGAATGCATGTGAATAGGAAAGACAATACTCATCATATTAGTCTTTCACCTAGGGCGATTACCTTCAATCTTTATAAAGCTTAAACCTGAACCCCTTTTACCACATTCGTAGGGATTAATCAATGGATTCCCCTACCTGGATTGCAACTATCATTGACCACAATCCACCCTGCGGCTAGTTCTGTTTATTGCTTTCTTAGGATAGAAGTTTATTTTATTAGTTTAAAGCACAAAATTGCTCTTCAACCAGCTGAATAAACATATTACCCATTTAAATCAACAAATTGGGATAGTAGTCCTTGTGGTTCGATCTCGTGCTTAAGCACTGTATTACTTGTTGCGATAGGATACACTTGTCCTATTTACTGCTATATATTTTACGAGCATCAAGTTTTTGACGCCGTTGCCGGGGACTACTTTAATTTTGATTAGTTTGAATTTTGATAGGTGTTTGTTTGTTTGGCATACCATGAACCGACGTTCTCGGAGTCATTCTCCATTACGGTTTGATCCTGATATAGACCGACTTTCTCGCAGGCTAAGGAAAGAACGTCAGGCAGCCTTGCTTAGACAAAGAGCCGAGACTTTCAACACAGACATCCCAGAAGGAGTTTGTGAAGAGGAACTAATGGCAGATAGGTCTATTATGGAGTTGCTCAAAGCTCAGAGGCCAGCTGCAACCTCAAGCATCCTGGATCCTGCGATTACGGCAGCTACCTTTGAGATCAAACCGGCAATGATACAGATGATCCAGAACTCGGGTCAGTTCGGTGGGGATTATCACGAAGATCCCAACGCACACCTCAACAAATTTATGGAATACTGTGGCACCTTCAAATATAAGGATGTTGCGCCTGAACAAGTCTTCATGAAGCTGTTCAGATTTTCTCTGAAGGATGATGCTGCAGATTGGCTGAACTCATTAGCACCGGGTTCTCTGACTGATTGGGAAGTGACAATGCCCACATTTCTGGCCAAGTTCTTCCCGCCATCAAAAACTGCACAGTTTAAGAGTGACATCACGTCATTCCGACAATTTGAGAGTGAGAACCTACATCTGGCATGGGAAAGATTCCAAAAGTTGTTGAGGAAGTGTCCCCACCACGGTTTTTAGGTGCACCATCTTGTGGACTTGTTCTATTCAGGCATCACTTCTGCTAGCAGGGCCTCCCTGGATGCCGCGGCAGGAGTTAATTTGTTCAACAAGACGGCAGCTCAAGCATACAGTCTGGTAAAGGAGCTGGCCGAGAGGAGTGCACATTGGCAGATTGAGAAGCCAAGCCAGAGAAGGGGAGTATTTGCAGTAGCTGCCCCAAGTACATCTGCAGAGCCCAACCCACAGATCACAGCACTGACTGAGAAGATGGATCTCCTAGTAGCTCAGTTTCAGAAACCTGAAGTAGTGGCTAAATGTGAGATTTGTAGTGGCGGGCACAATAACGCGGATTGCCCAATGGTCATTGAGTCGGTGAACTATATCAAACAATTTGGACCGTACAACACTCCGTGGAGACAGAACCATCCCGGGTTCAGTTGGTCTAATAACCAAGCAGCTCTAGGACCACCAGGATTTGCTCCACCACCACCTCAGCAGAACCAGAACCAGAACCAGAATCAGGGGCAAAGGCCCAATAGTGGAATGGAGGAGAAGATCGATGCTATGGTAAAGATCCTTGGAACCATGGAAGGTAGGCTAGCCAACAATGAGGCCTTCTGCAAGGGCCTAGAGACTCATATTAGCCAACTGGCTAAAATTAACTCTGAGCGAGCTACCGGACAGCTGCCTCCTAACAATGAACCAAATCCAAGGGAGAGACAACCACCAGCACCCTGAGGGGGAAGGATAGTCTAAAGCTCTATAGACTTTAAAATTGAGCGCTGTTGGTAGGCACCCCAAAGATGAGTACAATTTTTGAACAAATCCTCTAATAATTTCTTTTAATTTTTATCGAATTATCTCGTTAATTAATTCATTTTGGACTTATTTGTTTACTTTCAGTTTTTATTAAAACATAGATATCATTGCACAGGTTCATTAGGATAGAATAGATTTATTAGTTTAGTATTAAAAAAAAAATTTGGAATCACGCCTCGTCTCGGCGAGATGAGCTGGGTCTCGCCGAGACAAAGGCGTGTCTCGTCGGGACAGCCCACGTCTCGACGAGACGTCTTCGGAGGACCGCGGCAGCATTTCTGCCAGCCGCGGTGTCTCGTCGAGACACATAGTGTCTCGACGAGACGAGCCGCCCAAGGCTTAACTTGGACGGCTCAATTAGGGGATTGGCCGAACCAATCCCCTAAAATCTCCCATTCTTCCCCTATTTAACCCTAACCTACCCATTTTTTTAACCCAACCTTTCTTCTATCACCACCATAACTCTCATTCCCCTTCTCTCTCTTAAATCCCTTAGGTTCTCTTTCTTTCTCTATCCCCAACTCATTCCACCCATTCACCTTCCTAAACTCCCACCTCTTCATCTTCCAACCCTTGAACTACCAAAACCCATTCCTAAATCCATCTATTTAAGGTTTCCAACTCCTTTACCTTTCTCCACCTTGCTTCATCTCCATTCCTTCCTTTCATTTCCTTCTTCTGTTCAAGGTTCTCAGTTGGTAAGTTTTATTTCCATTTGTTTTGGTAATTTTTGGTTGATTTTTGCCATGGGTCTTTGTTAGGAGTTTGGAAGTTTTGGGGATTTGCATGCTTTAGGATTTATATTGAGTATTCCTTGATTTTGGCTTGGGCAAACTTAAGGATTTGATTGAGATAGAGCTGATTGGGGATCTTTGAATATTTAGGAGTTTAAATTGATGGATTAGAGAATGATTGGTTTTAGTAGCTAATTGAGGATTTGATTTACTAACTTCTTCCCTAATTAGGGATTTGCATGTTTCCACAATTTTTTTTCCTTCTTCTTCTTTATGTTTTTCTTTTGTGCGTTTTATTAGGATTTAGTTTATTTCAGTGAGATTACTTGTTCAAATTTCAATTCTTCTTCGGTTTTTACTTTCGGAATTGCTGCTGAACAATCTTAATTCACTGTTTCTTCAATTTTAGCATTTAACAGATTCAATGGAAGATCAACCTCGTCGCCGCCGTCTCCGTCGTCGTCTTGATACACTCCCCGATGAAATGGTTCCGGTTCCGGGCACCGTTCGAGCACGAATCATCGACCCCCCTCCTGCTCCTGAGCCACGCGCCAACCGGTACCACCCCTGTCAATTGTCACAGAGGTATCATTGTCCTTTCCTTATTCAGTCTGTTGACGAGGGTAGGCTTTTTAGAAAAATAAAAAAATATGAATGTGCAACACCTAGATTTTTTGATTGGGAGTGGTTGACACAGTGCGGGTTAGATGAACGGGTTCAATCCCTTCTCGCTAATATGGGGTGGTTGATAATTGAACGACGCCGTCGTCCTCTATCTCCCTCCTTTATTTTAGAGTTCTACACAACTCTAAAATTGGAGACAGACGACGACGGAGTGAAAACTCTTCACTTTCGCCTGAATAATATTGAGCGTGTATGGACTGAGGAAGACATGAATGAGGCCTTCGAGTTTAAGGAGGCCGATATAGTTGAGTGGGAACGGGATTTAGGCCATAGCCAATACTTCACTAAAGTATCTAGAGAGTCTCGTTATAGCAAGAAAACGGCCACCAATGCAAGCTTGACGGACCCAATGGACCGTCTCATGCATAAGTGGATTTCGTTTAACCTAAATGGTCAGAGGGAGGCTGCCAAGGTAACAGAGATGGACCTCTTAATGCTGTGGTGCATGAAAAAAGGCCGTCCAGCTCGGATGGCCCGCGTCCTATGGACCCAGATGGCTAACTTTCGCTTCTCTAATCGCACGGCCTTCCCGTTTGGGGCTATCATTACCTGAATAGCCTTTTTAGAGGAACTCGAAACGGAATTGAATGTCAGGCCTTCCAAACCATTCTTGTTGCTGGATAAAACTTACCTGAATAGGGCACATATTATTCACACCTCTGGTGTGTGGACTAGAGATTTTGCTGCAGGTACAACCAGAGCTAGTTCTTCTCGGACAGGTGCGGCAGATATGCTGACATCAAGTTCTGAGGAAGAGGAGGCAGAGGACGCAGATTACCAACCAGGTCACATTGGTGCCCTCGAGGAAAGGTTGGAACTAGCCATTGCTGTAGGTGAACAGAACAGGGAGAACATCCGGGCGCTTAATTACGAGTTCCAGGATTTTCGTCTAGATTTCAACAGCTTGGCAAGTGACATTCGGGGTTGGATGGATCGCCATCCTTAGGGAGTATTTCTATCCTATTTCTTTTTCGCACTTTACTGTATGCTTTGCTTTTTGCATTTCTGGAATAACTGCTTATCGTAAGTGTGGGGAGGTTGCAACAGGATAGAAAACTTTAGAGTTCTTCCATTGATTTGTATGTCTTAGGATTTTTGAGTTTTCATTCTGCTTGTTAGTTTTTAGGATTTCTGAGTTTTGTGTTTTTCTTGTTTTGCCATTAGCTTTTAGGAATAAAAAAAAAGAGGAATTCTAGGTAGTTGATTTGGATGCATCTAGTAATCCTGACATGACAGTTGAAATTGTGCCCTAAAAGGCCCGAAAGCTCAGTTGAAATTGATGCATGCAAAAACTTGTGAACAACATTTGAGTCTCCAAAGAGTGTCATTTAACTAAGATTGACATGGAACGATTCGTTAGGTGAGGCTAGGATTGTTACAAATAACCCCTAAATTGTGAGTTAGAGCCTAAAGTTCAATATTTTAGACTCAGTTTTAGGAACAATTGATCTCTTAGGTGTGGGATACATTTATGGTCATTATGCTCATAGGAATTGCATCCAATACTGGTTGAATGTTGTGTTATAATTGAACTTGAAATGATTAGGCAATCTAGGTATAACCCTTTGTGAACTTAGCCTTTTCTTTGATCAGCCAAAATCCCTTACCAATTCCACTAGATAAGCCCCTTTGATCCTTATTTACACCTTTTCTTTGATCAACCGAGTTACAAGCCCTTAGCCTTCATAAATACCCTTTCTCACCCTAGTTAATTGACTCAATTTCGGCTAGAAGAATGCTTGGGCACACACACTTTGCCGTTAGCTACAATGGAAAGGTTGAAATTCTAAGAAGAAGTAACCCGATCAAATTGACTCATTGTCCCCTCTATCACAAAATAAAAAAAAAGAGAAAAAAATCGAGTAAATTGTGGAGGAAAGGATAGAAGATTTTCTTTAGTTGCTTCCCAAACTAAAAAAAAAAAAAGAACAACCTTGAGCTTTTATCGCGCGCATAGCGGGAAAAGTGCCAATTTAAGCCAAAATTCTAGCTAGTTTAGTCGTTAACTTTAAGCCTAAATTCCCTTTTTCCTACCCCAAAACCTTTAGCATGTGTTACAACCCTTTAAAGACCTATAATCTCGCTTAATTGTAATGCTTAATTTCGACCGGATGGATGATGCAATCCCAACGTGACCATTTGGCCATAAACTGTAGAGCGGTTTACCAAATTCATATTTTACCTAAACACTTGAGTGAAAGAGTGTCCACCTGTGAGCTAGCAATCTTAGTCCTCGCCTCTCTTTTTTGCAAAGTGTTGGTCGATAAAATTACGTGATCAGTTTTGGAGATTGCTTTTGAGGTTCATGTCGTTTTTAATTGCAACATGAGTAGTCTGAAACCGTAGGAATAATAAAGGTGCAATGGATCCTTGTCCGTGTACGGGAGCTATTTGTTGGTATTTCACTACTTTTGATTCTTTCTTGCTTGAGGACAAGCAAGGTTCAAGTGTGGGGAGGTTGATAGCTCCCATTTGTATAGGATTTTTAGACCGTTTCTGGTTCAGTTTCGCTTCGTTTTCTTTAAGTTTTATATTCATTTTTTTCTCTTTTAGTAGAAATAAGTCCTCTCATGTATTTATGGCACTTTCTGTGTTTTTAGGTGTTTGAAGGCGTATTCGAGTTTTCCCAAACTAGACCCGAACCTTTTGGGGTGATTCCGGACAATTCAGGGATCGTCGGAGCACTTTTGGGATTCATAAGGAACCATTAGAGCGGATTTCGGAAGCCCAAGGACCAAAGTGAAGAAAAACCGGGGAATTACCTCATTTGGGAGCCTGTCTCATCGAGACACAGGCCTGTCTCGCCGAGACAGGCAGTGTCTCATAGAGACACTAGACTGTCTCGACGAGACGGCCACTTGTCTCGACGAGACAGCCTCTGTCTCGATGAGATGAGGCGGGAGAGGCGCAAAAACACCTCTCCCCAGCTGGAATCTCGAATTTTAGCCCAATTAGAGGCTTGTAATACGCGGGAAAGGCCATTTTTACCCCTCTAAGACCTAGGTTTGCTGCCTATCGCCATAAATAGGCAGCTTAACATACAAAGTGGGGGTCGTTCTTTTTGTTTTTCATTATTTCGAGAGCAGACACCAAAGTAGAGTTTTAATTTCGCACTCGTAGTCTAGGTTTATTTTCGAAGAACTGCTCAAAGGGTGGAGGATCTACCTTGTTTACCTTGTAATCAGACAAACGGGTTTAGGATTTCTTCACCCTTAATCTTCTTTACATTTATTCAAGAATGTCTTCATTTATCCCCTATAACATGTTTATTCTGATTAGTTTGTCTATGAACTAATCCCCATCCAATCTAGGATGTGGATGAGATTGATTAAGATGCTATGAATGGTAGGGTTTAGGGTTTAAGAATTGCTTATTGAATTGATTGGATTATGTATGCTTTATGCATAGATGATGTTAGGGACAAGATTAATTGCTAGAATGAGCATTGATAATGCTCAACTAGCACGTTTATGTATATATTGCGCCTAATGCCTGTAACCCTGGCACGAGCTAGATATTAGATAGATCGATTCTTGACCATGGAATCATCTTTACCGAATTTGCATAAATCCGACTTCACTAGAGACCTCTAGGAATGAGGCTTTGTGGCTGGGCTACGGCTTTAGCCTTAATTGTCAATAAACCTAATGCTTTGCATGACCTAGGGTATATGCCTAATCAAGCCGTCACCCGAATGCATGTGAATAGGAAAGACAATACTGATCATATTAGTCTTTCACCTAGGGCGATTACCTTCAATCTTTATAAAGCTTAAACCTGAACCCCTTTTACCATATTCGTAGGGATTAATCAATGGATTCCCCTACCTGGATTGCAACTATCATTGACCACAATCCACCCTGCGGCTAGTTCTGTTTATTGCTTTCTTAGGATAGGAGTTTATTTTATTAGTTTAAAGCACAAAATTGCTCTTCAACCAGCTGAATAAACATATTACCCATTGAAATCAACAAATTGGGATAGTAGTCCTTGTGGTTCGATCTCGTGCTTAAGCACTGAACCCGGCACTTAACGAGTCGTCACTTATTTCTGATAAAAGGGCAGAGCTGAATGTTTTGTTGCATAAAGAGGAAGATTTTTGGCGACAAGAGGGGATAGAAACAGCTCTTATTTTCATCGTGTGGCCACTGGGAGGCGCCGCATAAACCAGGTGACACGGCTGCAGCGTGATGACGGGTCATGGGCTGAGACACAAGGGGAGATGCTGGAGGAAGTTAGGCAATACTTCCATAAGCTGTTTGCCGACCAACCCTCTTCTGAGGATTTTGACTTCGAAGGAATTGTACCGCGGGTCAGTAGTTTGATGAATGATGAGCGCATAGACCCTTTTACATAGGCGGAATTTAGGACGGCCAATTTCTCCATGCATCCAGATAAATCATCTGGGCCGGACGGGTTAAATCCAGCTTTTTACCAAAGATTCTGGGATACTATTGGCAAGGATCTATTCGATGAATGCAACCAATGGATCCTATCAGGTACCTTTCCTACACACTTATCCCACACCAATGTTGTTCTGATCCCAAAGACGAGGTCTCTTAGCGCCATGAAAGACCTTAGGCCGATATCGTTGTGCAATGTAATTTACAAAATATTGGCTAAGGTTCTTGCAAACAGATTAAAAAGGTGCCTGCCTAGCATAATATCCGAGGAACAATCTGCTTTTGTCCCTGGCCGTTCAATTTCAGACAACGTTATTGTAGCTTTCGAACTCATCCACACTATGAAAAGGCAGATTAGAGGGAAGAAAGGGGGTGTGGCACTGAAACTGGACATCAGTAAAGCATATGACAGCATTAGATGGCAGTATCTCCGAGCAATTATGATCAAATTGGGCTTCCACCTGACTTTTGTTAACTGGATAATACAATGTGTGCAGACAGTCAGCTATCATTTCCTGCTGAATGGGGAGGAGGTGGGGCCTTTGCAACCGCAACGGGGATTGAGGCAGAGGGACCCCTTATCGCCATACTTATTCATCATTTGTGCAGAGGGCTTGACTGGTCTGATAAAGAAGGAGGAGAATCTGGGCAATTTATAAGGCATAAGGGCGAGCCTGCATGTGCCGAGAATATCTCACATGTTATTTGTGTTGGTCCCTTATAATGTGACAAGTTAGTTCCAAAGGGGGGATAGGAACTATTTTAAAATTTTGTCCGTTAAGGCTGACTTCTTTTCTTATGAAAAGGTTTACACAGCGTCACTAAGTAGATTTAAGACACAAGCTTAGTCAACTTGTGACTAAGTCTGCTTCTTTACTTGAGTCAGGAAATAGCACGTAGAGTCTATTCCTGAACTCAACTTCTTAGTAGACTTAACTCAGCGTGAGTTCTTTACTTAGTCAGTTTTATAGCAAGCAATATATATTAAAGGAGTTTAAGGGTTAGAAAGATATTACTCAGCAGACTTATCCTGGTTCGGCCTCTCCGCATACGTCCAGTCCCCGGAACTCGTTCCGAGCTTTTTGAATTCTCTACTGAGCTCTTTAAAGGTAGAGCACAAAACCTTTTACAGATAGAAGCTGAGTATAACAAGAGTACCTTCCTCTATACCTCTACTCACTCCTATATCTACGCTGAGTACTATAACCGAGTACTCAGCCTCTCCTTTCTATTCTTCTAGAAATGATAAAGTGTTTGCCCTAAACAATAATTGCTAAGACACTTTAGATGATTGAAAATCACTCTAGACTTTTACACGATAATATAGAAATTGGTGTAAGGTATTTGCTTTGCTTTTCTCACAGAAACTTCAAGTATGAATTTGGTCAGCGTTTCGACTAATTGAAGATCTGCATCGATTGAAGCAAATGGATGGCCTTTATATAGTGACACTTGAGGCACCTGGTCATTTCGAATTTCGAAATAACCGTTGGAGGGAAATGGCTTCCTGTCGTTGTCACTCTGGGCGTGCTCAGCGTCGTTGGCCAATAGGATTCTTGCATCTTCTGTCTTCGTCAGTCCACGACATAATGTTTCGACATTTAAGGAAAAGTCCACGAGACAGCTTCCTGCGCCTTCTGAACTTTTTCCAAAGTAGAAATACTTTGTCTAGAAGTTGAACATTGTCTGCCGCTGTCCAGGCTGCATTGTCGTCCAACTCAGCAACTTCTACTTGAAGCTTTTGCTTTGAAGACTTCTCGATCCTTCTTAAGCTGAGTCGTCGTTTTGCTTGATACAGCTTCGTTTTGAACTCTTGGGCCGAATGGTCTTGATGTGTTGACTTGGGTTTGACTTCCACTTTAAGGGCCTTTGGGCTTTTTAATCTTAATGTCTTGTAAACAATTAAACTCAACATTGAACAAACATATTAGTGTAATAAATCAAAGCATTTAAATTTAATGTGTTAGAATATTTTTATCATTACTTAAATACTTTTGTCAAATCAAAATCATGTGGAAAGGTATTTCAACAATTTGCTGGTGATAGTTTTCTTTTTTTCCAGGCTACTAATAATCAATGTGCAGTGGTTGCAGCTATACTTCACAAATATAAGATGGACTCAGGTCAATCTGTAAATTTTCAAAAGTCAGGGATCCTGTTTAGCGCTAATGTCACCCCCCAAGTCTAGTCAGATATCAAGGCAACGCTGAGCATCGAGGCACCACTCAACACGGGTCGGTAGCTCGGGCTCCCATCACTAATTGGTAGGAAGAAGAGAGCGGGTTTCAGCTATCTCAGAGACAGACTGTGGCAGCGCTTTTTCAGTTGGCAAAGCAAAGCCCTGTCACAAGCAGGAAAAGAAGTCCTACTAAAGACCGTAGCACAGGCTATCCCATCGTACTGTATGAGCATATTCCTCCTTCTGGCCTCCCTGTGTGATGAACTCCAGAGAATGATGAACTCATTCTGGTGGGGCTCTAGTATGACCAAAAGGAAAATTCACTGGGATTCTTGGGAGAAACTATGTGTAAGGAAAGATATGGGAGGCTTGGGCTTTCGCCACCTCGAATCTTTTAATCTGGCACTAATAGGAAAACAAGCGTGGAATCTGGTTACCAATCCAACTGCTCTGGCCTGTAGAGTTATCAAGGCTAAATATTTCCATGAAGGGACATTCTGGATGGCTGCATTGGGGAGTAACCCAAGCTTAGTATGGAGGAGCATTTTGGAATCACAAGCTACTCTTGTTGAGGGGTGCATATGGAGGATAGGAGATGGACAGATAATGAAGGTCTGGTCAGACCCCTGGATCCTAAATCGACCCCATTTTAAACCTATTTCTGTTGTGCTGTCAGGATTTGAGGAATACAAGGTCGCTGGCCTACTAGATGATGATCGAAAGAGCTGGGATATGAATCTACTGCAGGGGATCTTCACTCCGTCTGATGTGGAGGACATTCTGACAATTCCAGTTGGATATGGAGAGAGAGCGGATAGGATGATTTGGGACTATGAAAAAGATGGAAAATATTCAGTACGCTCGGGCTATCGCTTAGCGTTCGATCAGTGGCGAGGATCAGCCCAGGAGAACGAACAGTGTAGTTGGTCGGTGATTTGGTGCCTTGATATCCCTCCCCGGGTACGAACTTTTATCTGGAAATTATGTGCAGACTATCTCCTTACACGGGAGAAATTGTGTCTACGGGGTATCGCAATTCCGAACAGATGTGTGTTGTGTGACTCGTTTGGTGAACACAGGTTCCACGTTTTTATTGATTGTGTATACGCAGGGACGTGTTGGCAAGAGGCGGGGCTGACCCTTTCACAAGTCCACAGTGAGAATTTTGGGCGCTGGGTCGCCTCACAGATTCATGAGCTATCTAATGCAGATGACATGGAGAAGTTCTGTATGGTTCTCTGGGTGATTTGGTCACAAAGAAACAATTACCTGTGGAATGGAAAGCTCATACCTGCTAAACAGGCGGTCCAATTCGCCTTGCGCATGCTGGCAGACCACCACACGTTCTCAACAACCCCGAGTAGAGAGAAGAGCCGGATCAGCATTGTGCGATGGGCTGCTCCCCCGACTGGCTGGGTGAAGATGAACCTTGATGCTGCTGTAGACGGGCAGGGCGGTCGTATTGGCTTTGGTGGCGTCTGCCGTGATGGTCTGGGACGTATCTGGCACTGTTGGGTGAGAGCCGTCATATGTAAATGGGCACCAATAATTGCTGAAGCAGTAGGTTTGTTTGAGGCCCTTAGCTGGATAAAGCACCGGAATATGCAGAACGTTGTTATCGAAATGGATGCTGAAGCCGTGGTGGTAAAATTCAACAACACAATGGTCGATATCTCGGAGCTAGGGAGTATCATCTCCGCCTGCCGGGCTATATCCTCTTCCTGCACCAATATTATTGTTACCCATGTTAAAAGGCAGGCAAACCAAGTAGCGGATTGTCTAGCGAAAAATTCTTTTTATTGGCCTAGTCCAACTTCTTGGGATTCAGCCCCTCCGTTTGTGAGAACTTTGGCTGTGTCTAATGTAACGCATTCTTAATTCTTTAATACAACTATTCTTTCCCTAAAAAAAAAAAAATTCAAAATTCTTGAAAATTTTGTTGATAATGTTGTCCTATTTAGACACGTAATCTCAAAAAAATTAAAAGGATAGATGATGTTGATATCAAGTTAAGTTGATTTATCTAATGCAAAACTGTCCATATGATTTTTATTTATAAAGTATAAAACATTCTTATTGTTATTAATTAAGAGAATTTTTATTCGTAATGTTAAAAATAGTATAATTAAGAATCTAACTTAGTAAATTAGACTAATTTCATATATTATTAAAAAAACTAAATATTGTGTTCACATATTCTACACCAATTATATACTAGTTGATTCAAAAAAAATAAAAGTCTTGTATTTATTGTGATTTTAGATATATTTAAAGATTGAATATAGGAAAGAAGAAAAATATTCTTTAAGAAAACCATGTTTATTCTCTCCCGATTGGAACCAATGTAACGCCCAACTTTTCTCCACCCTCGAACCCACCACCGCGTGTTCCATCGGATGGCGGTGGAAACTAGTCTATGCTCTTCTCCTCTCCTTAATCCTAGATTGAATCTCTATCATGTTCTCAATATGTTTCTCGACCTATGATTCAATTGACTTGAAATAGAGAGATTGGTAAATGTCTCCTTTAGGTATGACTGCTTGGAGAAAAAAACTTCAGATGAGTTCAATTATGTGTTAATGCAATAAGAAACACTCCAGTTTCAAAAGTCCAAGTTTTAATAGATTATGCACGGTGATAAGAATACCAAGTTTTTTCACACCTCCACTTTGGTTCCATGGTGGAGAAATAAAGTTGAAGGGATTCTTGATGTTAATAACAGGTGGGTGTGGCACAAAGCATTACATTAATAGACGATGACCATTTTCTTTCCATGATCAATAGCGTTTTGGTGATTTCTAGGGGATCAATTTTGCAAATGTGTTTTACAAGCTTAAACCTGGGTCCCTGTTGCGCCTCCTTTAATGGTGCGATAATCACCCGAGTCTCGAAAGTTTCCAATCTAGAGTTGATTTCTCAATCCCGCCCCATAAGCATCCACAATATGGTCTATAAAGTGATAATGAAATGTATCGACAAGCCCTATCTTTGCTATCTTACTGGCCCAAACAAACGCAACTTTATCCTGAGTAAACAAATCACGGTAATGTGGTTCTTATTCAAGAGGTAGTCCACTTTATACGAAACAATAGGGGTGGAAAGGGCTCCATGATCCTAAAACTTGACCTTCAGAAAGGGTGAATTTCACACCAATCAGATAGCATGTGATAACGTTGGCAAATAACGTGTTAAAGGAAAATTCAAAATGTGAAAAAGTCATGATAGTAACGATATTAAAATGCACTTTTTTCGAATGATCATAGGGGGGCTTCTGATAACAAATCAACTTGATAAAGTTGTTTGTTAAGCCCAAAATATACCTAAAATATCATTAATATTTACATCAGTTTTGCTATGAAATCGTGTTGTTTATATCTATTTAGAGGACTTTTACGTCCGAATATGTTTCTTTCATGCAAGGTACTTAAATATTTGGTAAAATCTAAATAGGAACGAAAACAGGTCAAAACCGAAGGAAAAACCCTAAGTTACGAGCCAAAAGACGAAGAATTCAGCACACCGATACGAGGAAGACGGGAACGAAGTCAGAACTGAGAGGAACATCCTGAATCTCGGCAGAGATTTTGGAATCTCGGTAGAGATCGCGACCGAGATTCCCGAATCTCGGTCGCGACACGCTAAATTCCAACGCCTCTCTCCTTCATTTCGAAGACAAATCAACAGCTCCCTAATCTCGACAGGGATTCCATGATCTCGGTAAGATCAAAAATTCTGCAGCACATCTTTCATATGTTTAAAATCAAAGAAACGCGTCCGTTCAGGTGGATAGAAACGTCTCTTCGCAGCGGACACGATCCTTGAACACGACTCTTCAACATCTATAAATAAAGAGTTGATTTCAGAGTTCAATATTAAGAGTTAGATTAATTAAGAAGAATGCAAAATTTATGCAGAAACTCTGACTCAGAAATGAGTCAGAGATTAGATTTCATTTTTGTAAAGCAATCTTGCCGTACACAAGTTGTTCTTAAATTAATTACAAACACAATAGCAGTTAGATTTAGATTAAGATATGTTCAAACTATTTTACATTTTGGTAGTAGAAGAACCATCTCTATTCTGAAGATTCAACGAGAAGATTAAGTAACGGATTCGACCCTGGAGCCTGATAAACTCTAACGAGGTTTGAGGAAAGGATTGACGACCCGGAACTCCAATGTCGTTTTGAATGCTTCCATGCTTTTTGTTCTCTGTAAACTTGTATCAAATTCACACTTCATCTAATAAAGTTAATGCAATTCAATATATTTTTATGTAGCACTTCTGTAAATGATCCGAAGTGAGTTCTGGTGTTTTCATTAAAACGTAGTTAAATTCAATATCTTTACAAGGAAACTTTGTTGAACACTTAGGCAAATTCATTCTTAAGGACGATATGATCGTTAAGTCGGCTTATCAGAAATAAGTATTAATTTGGTTAAGGTAGCAATCTAACCCGACCGTATATGATTGTCTGCGGTTCAAAGCCTTTGAATTGAAGGAGTTTACGTTATTACACTTTTATAATTTATACAAAGTTTAAAGTTTTTTTCTTTGCTTAATGCAAACGAACACAATTAATCTCTTATTTTAAACACTAAATGTTTCTGTTTTGTAATTCATACTAAAAACAGAATTGATTTCTAACATTATATATATATTCTAATCTGATTCTTATTAATTCAATCTCAAAACCAAATCCAATTAAACGATTTTTCATATTATAAACCTAAAACGTGAATCAAACTGAATTAATATGGAAAATCGTTTACGCAGGGAGACCCACTATCTCCTTTCTTATTTCTCGTATCTTTTTGTGCACTTGCGGAAATCGCTCAACATTGTTATTGGTAGGGGTGTTCAAAAACCGAATCGGACCAATATAACCGACCGAACCGATGCATTTTGGTTTTTCGGTCTATTAGGTTCGGTTTCGGTTTTACTTTTTTTAATATTTCGGTAATTTTGATCGGTTCGGTTTTTGAATCAAAGTTACCAAACTAACCGAACCGACCGATATGAATGAAGTAATAAAAAATTAGATCTATTATTATTAGAATTATACCTCCCGTTTACTGTTATAAGTTAGCTTAGAGTTACAATTGTGACTTATAACATATTTAAGGCTTTTTGTTAAGCATGACATTTCAATATATGTATAATCAGTAATATATTACATACAATTAAATTCCCAACAACAATTAAATTTCCAGCAACATCAATGTTTGATGCATAATCACAGCATCACGGTTGCATATAAATAAATGATTGTTACCTATAAATAAATGCCGAGGAACTTGAAAACATTAAAATTAAAAAAAAAATGGTTGCATTTAAAATACCCAGCAACATCTTTGTATTAGTAAGTAAAAAAACATTGTTAATGAAATTTGTTAATGTTAATGAAAACCGAATAACCGAATCGAACCGATCGAATTATTTCGGTTTAGTTAGGTTCGGTTTTTATTATTATTCGGTTAGGTTCGATTTTTATTTTTAGAGTTATTCGGTTTTTGGTTATATCGGTTTGGTTCGGTTTTCAAACTGAACCGACCGATAAACACCCCTAGTTATTGGGCTTAGGCTTAAATCCTATAAGACGAATCCTAAGAGAGTTGATCGATATGTCCAAAAAGATACAAAAGATGATCCTTGATACAACTAAAGAAAGACCCGGTAAGAGGTGGCTGCATCTATCCTGCCCCAAAATATCAAGGTGCCCCTCATGCCTACAAGATATGTTTTGGAAAATGACAGATGTCCTAATAGCAACATAGCGCGTGTAAAGACACTGACATAAAACAACTACAAAAAGGCTACATTGCCTATATATGCAAGTCATGGAGATCATCAATGTATCCTTAAAACTCTAGCCTCAACTTTACTTTACTGTTTAGATTTGCATATTGCACTGACTTGAGCGTCGAGTATGCCGATGAACCAATAACTCCTCAGTTTTGCAAATTATTCAAAGAAGATTTCTAGAATACTTCTAAATGTATTCTAAAATTTCTAGTATATAAATGATTATTGATTAATAAAATGATAGTTAACTGTTATTGTTAGTATGTAAAATGATTAATATGTATATGTTTTAAATCAAAAATAAATTAAGAGAAAAGTAAAAAAAAACATGTGGTTTGAACGATTTTGAAACGCAGTCCCGTAGTTTAAAGTTTACAAATGGATACCTCGAGATTTATACCATCAATAAAGGCAGTAAAAAAACTAACTTCATCAAATAGTCAAAGAGGTATTTATGTTTTGTTATACTAATAGGGTTGAACACCAGTCCAACTGAAAAACCCTTAGGGCATGTTTAGTTCAGTTGTTAGCTAATAGCTATTACGGTTGCTTTTAATTGTTTGTTATTACTTGTTTAATTATTAGTGTTTGGTAAAATTATGTCGGACTGTTATTTGTTAGTATGTAAAAATATCTAATATGGACATGTTTAAATTAATCAACAAATAAATTATAAAATAAAAATATATTACACAATTAATATAAACAAGCTAAATAAATAAATAATTTAAAACAAAATTTTATTGAACGCAACAAAACATTGTTCTCTCGGTAATAATATTATAAAATAGAAATAATATTAAAGCAGAAACGTGTTTTTGTAGAAACAAAAAAGGATAAATTATTGATTTGTGTAATACATTTTTTATTTTATAAATAAATAATTTGAAATAAAATTTTATTGAACGCATCAAACCTTATTGTAGAAATAAAAAGAATAGTTTTATCAATATCAAATAACTACAAACACAAACACAAACAACTGTGAATGAAAAACTCCATAAAGAAGCTTTCATAAAGTTCAACTGTTTCCATAAAAAATTATTGTTTTTTAAACCTAACTATACACAATATTTACAGATTGAATAAAAGGTTAAATGTTGCCCCTAAAAGTTGAAACAAACACCCTTAACTTTTTATTTTTTCGCTTTTTTTACTGGCCCAATTTTAAAAACTATGTTTAAAATATTATAAATTGGAAATTAATAAAAATAAAATCTAAGTGCTTGTTTGTTTCAATTTTTTGGATACATTTTAAGTCTAAATAGGAGACAAAAAAAATATTTAGTAAAAATTCGAAACAACTGTTTTTTAGATAAAAATCAACTAATATTTGTAGTTTATCCGTAACACCAAACAACAACAATAAATAGCAAATAAGAGTAACTTAAATAAACGAATCCTTAGAAAGTGACGACCTAAAAGCTAATTTAAGAAGTGAGTGTTAAATATATGGTTATGTTTATATATATAAAAAGTGAATGTTAGATACAATTTAGAAAAAAAATTGTGCGAAAATACCTTTAACGTTAATAAATAGGTGCAATTTTTTTAAATAGTACAATTTTATTTGGGTAAATTACACACATGGCTACTGTACTTTACCCATTTTAACATTGTGACCACTGAATTTCAATTCTTAACGGTATGGCCACTGAACTTTACGCTTTTTAACACCGGTGACCACTCAACCCCTCAAAACGACAGTTAACGGTCTCAAAATAAAAAATTCGAAGAGTTAATGATATTCTAAGGAACTTTAATTCTTGAAAATTTTCAGTTTGAGATCATTTAGGTGTTGTTTGGTTAGTAGAGAGAGTGTGTGTGCATTTTTAGAGAGAGAAAGCTCCAAAAAGGTGATTTTGGAAAATAAAAAATGTGGTTTCATGGTAAATATTGTTCTGAACAACTTTAATTCTTGAATATTTTCATTTTGAGGTCGTTAACGGTCATTTTGAGGAGTTAGTTAAAGTTGAGTGGCCACCGGTGTTAAAACGTGTGAAGTTCAGTAGTCATACCGTTAAGAATTGAAGTTCAATGGAAGTTCAATGGAGACAATGTTAAAATGGATAAAGTTTAGTGGCAATGGGTGTAATTTATCCAATTTTACATTCAACATTGGCACAAAGAGCAAATTTATCCATAATGTTGTAAGTTGGGTCAATTTGAGAAAGGCCTAATACACAAATAACCTCCTGAACTTGTTCAAATGTTGCAACTGCCCCCTCCAACTTTCAATTATAACAACTTACCCCTTAAACTTGTCCAATTGTAAAACATAACCCCAAATTGGGAATTTTTTTACCCCGTACTTGAAGCAACCGTAAAAACGTTTCTCCGGATTCGTATCACGCCAAAGATCTGATTATCACACTCCACGGGCGTTGCAGCTTTTGTATTTCACGTGTTTCTTCAATTGCAGTCCATGTCAGCAATTTGAGGTTATATTTTACAATTTGACAAGTTTAAGGGGTTATGTTTTACAATTGGACAAGTTTGAGGGGTAAATTGTTACAATTGAAAGTTCGGGGGGCAGTTGCAATATTTGGACAAGTTCAGGGGGTTATTTGTGTATCAGGCCTTTGAGAAATAGTTAATCAAACTATCTTCTCAGTTATGAATCGTGTCATCTACACTATATGTGTATTATTTTATCACTCATTAATAAAAAATCACATACATACGAATAGACATTGACAAAAATTTAAAAAGCATACTATATTTTGTACGAGTTGAATAAAAAAATCTCAAATACTTCGTCAATTTTAAAAATATTAACCTTCAAATCTATTATTAAATAAAAAAATATGATTTTTTTAGATTCAATTGATAGACGGTGTAGAATAATAAATAAAATATTTGTGTTTTATAATGATGTCCAGGGGCGTAGACAGGCCCCCACCGGCCGCCGTAACCATCTTGACACCGAGTAGTTTCGGCGCGCCTGTCTCAAAAAAAAAAAATATCGGGGTATTGAATTAGTACCCCTAATAATGAACAAAATATTTGTGTTTTATAATGATGTTCAGGGGCGTAGACATGGGGGACCTGGGGGCCCGGGCCCCACCGGCCGCCGTAACCATCTTGACCCCGAGTAGTTTCGGCGTTCCTGTCTCAAAAAAAAAAAAAAAAATATCGGGGTATTGAATTAGTCCCCCCAATCCAAAATGACCTATTTAGTGTTAGGCTTGTCGAAAATTTAAAATTTCAATATTTTAGGCCTATTAGGTACTCGTTAAATCCAAATTTAGTTTTTTTTTGCGAGCACACGTATAAAATCGGCCCCAACCGAGTAATTCTGTATTCGCCATTGATGTCTGAAATTGATCAAACTTGTCAATTTGAAGAGTAAAATTGATCTTGCAGGCCAATATTAGGGGTAAAATTAAACTATTTTAGACGTTAGAGATAAAATGACTCATGACTGTCAATGTTAGTAGTATTTTTACACTTAAACAAAAAAAATATATTCTCTAAATTTTTAAGTATATTATTGATAAATATGAGTAGTATTTTACTAAGAGCATGGTGGTATGATTCTCTAAATTATCCATATAAACTATTTATTAGTTGATGAGTTTATGCATTTTATACTATTTAGTCCTTTTGTTTTTAAAAACCCACGATAATATCGATAAAGCTAGCTATTTAATCCCCCCATCCATAAATTTTATATAAAATGACAAGTTTATCCTTCTATCACTATTTAGTCATTAATATATTTTTTATAATTGGATTTTTTTAATATTAATTTATCGGACATTATGAACCACTAAACTAATTAATTATAGTAGATAGATAAATTTATAATTATGTTTATTATTATTTGTTAAAATAAATTTTTAAATATATTATTGATTATAAATATATATTTTTAATGATACATTATAAACACATCATAAAATAAAATATTACTAAGAAATAACATTATTATTATTCAAATTATAATTTTATATTATTAGAAATTTAATTATATCTAACTAAAAATACACTAAATAATAGTATAATATTGTAACTAATATTACTTTATATATAATAATTTTTTGTTACAAAATTTAATCAAAGAATATCTATAAAAATTATAAACTTATCATTTATATAAAATTTATGCATGAAAGGATTAAATAGTTAGTTTTATCAAAACTCGTGTTTTGAAAAAAATAGAACTAACTATATATAATATATACAAATTCATAGAATAATAAATTATTTACCTAAATATTTAACTAGTCGGGTTTACTTGCTAAATTTAATTCCTCTTTTAGGCTAGCTATTTATATTTTTTATTCATTCATCTCATTCTTCTTTATTTTTTATTCATTCTTAATAATAAAATAATGAAATAAAAGAATACTTATATTATTGAATAATAATTAGTCATTATGAAATACTTCATATGTTGTCAACCTTATTTAAGGTCATCCTATAAAAGAAAATATCAATGTAATCATATAGCAAAATATGAATTAGCATAATACTTTGTATTATCATCAAAATAGGAAAGAAAGAAAAAAAGATCAAACTCCATATTATTTAAGTAATTAGGAAAGAATAAATAATTATTATAAGGTTAGTATTAAATACAAAACGAAAATAATGTAGAAATAGGGGATGAAAATAACGGATAAGGAAGGAATATTAATTAATTATAATTGGAAAAAAGATTAGTGTTTTGTTTTATTTGTATAAGAATTAATTAATTAAAGAGTCCTCCTTTTTCAGTGAAAGTCGTTCTCGCACACAAAACAACGCTCCCTCTCTCTCCCATATGACAAAAGCATCCATTAAAGCAATTCTCTTCTCTTTTACCTGTTCTTTTCGCTCCCAATTCCAATTCCAATTCCATTTCTAGTTTCCCTTTTTATTTTTTCAATTTCTCAATCAAATCCGGTACTTATTCCTACTCTGTTTTGATTCCTTGTTTATTTCCACCTTTTTTTGGTCTGTTGCCACGTTTTTTTAGCCACCTTGTGCTCTTCTGTGTGATCAGTCGTATGTGAGCTCAAATAGATTTGCAGATTCTTTTGTGTTTTATTCTGGGGGTTTTTCTCTTCGTTTAATTTCGATTGATTGGGTTTATGCTAATTTTCTGCAGGTTTTTGTTAGGGTTTTATTGCGATTTTTTTTGTTGATGGTTATTGGGCTATTTTTGAGTTTTGTTATGGTGTTTTGAGATGCGCTTATGGTTAACTTCACTTGATTGATTTAACAGAGTTGATAAGTTTCTATTAATGGTGTAGGAGGATATGATGCAGCAAGTTAATTTGATTTTAGACGGGTTTTGGAGATTAATTTGAAGAATAATGGGAGCTTGTTGCTGCTGTTCCTCCAAGGGAGCTGAACTGAATACTGCTCCGGCTTATTATTATGTTAGTACTGTTTTGTAGCGAAACTCTAATTTTTCGATGTTATTTGATCCATTGTGATGCGTTTTTGCTATTATAGTTCTTAAGTATAATTTTTCAATTTTGCTACAGTTTTGTATGGCTAATTAAGCTTTTTCTTGACAATTTGATTGGGTGGAAATGGATACATCAGCTTGAATTTTCTGTTTTTGTTTGTGTTTGATTAAATTTTGATGGCTTTGTTTTGAAATATACCTATCATAGGAATTTCTCAGGGTTGTCAATTCAGGTTATGGTGTCAATTCGGGTTACGTTATTTATATGTCCCATATAGATTGATTGAATATGATATATCGTGTAGTCAGATTGTCTCTTTAAATCGTGTTTTCGTGTCAGAAATTGTATGAGTCTAAGAAATTGAAAATTTTAAATGATGCATATTCATTACGTTCGGCATATTGCTTTCTGTGCAGTACCCAAGAGCATCAGAAGAGCATGTACCATTATCGTCTCGCCATGCTGCTGCGTCTACCATGTCGACAGGACTCCTAGTCGACACAAACCTTGACACATCAGTCCCTGATGCTTATAGGCCGCCTCCTCCACCTATACCCTTTGATGTGGCTCCCAGACGCCCTCAGACTCCACAACGGCCTCAGGAGATGACATGTGATAAAGATGATGGAGCTGTCCCTACCACAAATTCTGGTTCTGTTCAAGGAACAACTTGCATAAATTCTCGAGAAGCTTCTGTTGAGTGTGATGATTTGAAGGGCTCAGATTGTAAAGTACAAACAGATTTGGAAATTGATCCCGTGAAGGAGAAAGAAGTTGAGCTCTCGAAGTCAGTTGGACCTATTGTTTCAGCAACAGAGGAGGAGGATGTATGCCCTACCTGTTTGGAAGGTAATGCTGTTACCATATTACTTTATTGCTTGAGAGTTTTCGGATTCATATTGCAACGAAATTGATCTGATTTGCCTATTTTTGCTGTATTTTTCTATTTGTTGTTCTCTTAATGATGCAAACTTTTCATAATTTTCTCCTCCCTGTAGAATATGATGAAGAGAATCCAAGAATTACAACAAAGTGTGAGCACCATTTTCATCTTGCATGCATTTTCGAGTGGATGGAAAGAAGTGATACCTGCCCGGTTTGTGATAAGGTTGGCTCTCTCATGTTTGTCCCTAGATCATGTCATCATATAAGAACCTCCATTGTCATGCTTGTTAACACATGGTTCTAATTTTCAATCTGCAGGTAATGATAATCGACCCTCCAATTGATTAGTACCTACACAGAAGCTCGATACAGTCAAGTTCGTAGTTGTTTGAATTAAGTTTGATAAAAAGAAATTTACAAATGCACAAAAGTCTAGAGTTCTATACCTCCTGTTCAGTGGTTGCCACAGATTTGGCTGCAGCTATTCTTTTTTCTTTCTGAGAGTTAGTGCTTATTTTCTTTGTTCTTTTTGTTCTGCAAACATAAAAAAATTGAGATAAGAAAACCGAAAAAAGGGGGGGTGGAGGAGGAGCGGTTGGCGCGGCCAGAGGCTTTCATTGATTCCAGTGTGTCTTTTCTCATGCCTAAATTTGGAACATTGGATGCTTGTCCAAAGAAAGAAGTCAGTAGGTAGGCTCCCCCCTTCCTCTGCTACACTCTTTTCTCCTAGAATAGATTTGTTGAAATTTGGGAACTTATATACCATTGGCAGTTGCTTTTTAGTTTTTACTCTTTAAAGATAGTGTAAATGGCATGGTTTTTTTTGTTTCTTTTCTAAATTTGGTCTGTCTTTTAATTATGCTTGTGAGATTGGTTGATTTTGGAGTGTTGATCAGGTTAAGCAAATTTGATTAAGGATCAAAAGGGGGTTATTTTTTGGACGACTAGTGTAAATAATACTCATTTTGTTTCACATGAAGTTTGGCTTTACTGTTTTATTGATTAATAGATTTCATGGTACACCCTTTTTACCCTAGAGTGTTATGGTGATTGTTCAAACTTTGTTTGCCTTTTGGGTTGTCTATTTCCGACACGACAACTTGCTCGACAAAACCTGTTTGATTCGATTGTGTTTATATCCTATAATTATGTAAATTATATAGATGATATAACACGATAATCTATTTTGACACCTCAATTGCATCGAGTTTTATCTGCATCCATTGGCTGCAGCAAAATTAGCAATTCTACCATGAGTTAATAGTTGTGTGAAGGTAATTTTTCGCTTTAGATGTTTTTGAGTCATTTTTCTTTTTGGTGTGTATACTTGGCAGAAAAAAGGAATAGGTAGAGAGTAGAAATAGATATTTTGTTGGGTTGAGCTGCTGACTTTAAAAATTGTTTAGCTCAGCTTATACAATGATTAATTGGGCTCAGTCCAAGCTGATTTGGACCAAAATAGCAGAAAATATATATGGCTGAAAAATGGACATGAAAAATGTAAACTCACATGAGAAAGTGATTGTTCTTAGTTTTTGTTTATTACCATCTCGAAACGAACTATCAAATGGTATTGTTTTCTTTAAAATTTAAATGTCGATTTGGTAACGGAGTCAAATCAAGTTGGAGAATAAAAACCTTGTGTCAAATATTTGACCAATAATTAATTTGGCTTAAATTACATGTTTTTCTAATTGCGTACTTTCGTATTAAGAAAATGATTGATTTGTATTAAATTTCTAGGATATAGACTAAAATACTTTTATTTCTTCATTTCAAAATAATTTATCTTTATTAATGGTGGTGAAACTCTTAGCCTAATGGTTGAGAGCTTACCTATGACTATGGAGGTCATGGATTCGAATCACATCCGGGTGGGGTGAAGATTTTTCTTTCTTCTTTAATGTAAGCGCATTGCGTGCAAATTTTTTTTTTTTTTAAATTATCTTTATTAATGAGTTTTAAATGTTAATTACTCCATTCTTGTCTTAATTTAATTAGTGAGTGGAGGGTATTTTAATTCATTTTTTATAAATTTAATTCATTTTATTGGTATGTGTAAGGCTTAAGGTGTTATTGAGTCTTTGATTTAATTAAAATTTTGTTATTTGACCTCTGACCTATTATTCGGTCATATTTAGCACATGAACTATTCTAATTGGTGAAATTCCACCCAATTTAGATTGAGACTTGACAAAACCGTTATCCCTCTCATATGTAATGATATTTTGACACATGAGCTTGATATGTCACAGTCTTGAAGCTTATTTGCCACGTAAACTCTCTTATGTGAAAATAATTGATTAGATTAAAAAAGAAAAACAAATAAAAACAAATCTGTAAACTAAAATTTATCAAATTTAAGTGTCAAAATATCATCACGTGCTAATAGAATAACAATTACGTTAAGTCTCTATTTAAATTGGATGAAATTGCACCAATTGAGATAGGTCAAGAGCTAAATGTGACCAAGTAATATGTTAGGGGCCAAATAACAAAATTTTGGATAGATCAAGGGTCAAACAGTGGTTTAAGCCTATGTGTAATTAAATGTCATAATTATTTTAAAATGAAGAGAGTAATATTTAATTTTTTTAGTGTAACTATCTTCCTAATTATCTTAAAATGGAGGGAGTAATATTTAGCTTGCTAAATAAGGTATTTCTTTACTTAGTCAAGATTCTGAATCTTGACATTTTTTCAACAAACTGGGGTATATTACGAGGTACATCAAATGTTCTTCAGCATTATCCTATTTTCAATGTTTAACATTCATTTAGATAATGATTTCAAGTCATCATCAGGTAACTGATATTGGAATACTCAGTATGAAGTCTCATATTTTTGTAAATATCAGAATATAAAGCATGTAACAAAAAATCAAGAGGTTTAATTGACAACTCGTATATTTGACATAGAACAAGAAGTTCTAGCAAGCTAATGAGAAACATTAATTATTCATTCTAACAACTTATAAAGCTGACAGTAACATCATTAAAAGAACGAATTAGAAACTTGCAATTCTCAAGTCTCAGATGGGCCGGGCTTTTAATAAAACTCAACGAGTCCAAGTCCAATCCAGTCTGTAATAAATTGAATCGGGTTCAGGCTCGAGTTCAGTTCGGACCTAAAATATGAATTCCAAATCCGTCCGTCCAAACCCATCTGTATATTAAAAAAATTACAATTACAATGTTACACCAACTTTTCTTACTAAAAAAATAGTACACACAACATAATACTTAATAAGTTTGGAAAAATTCTAATAAACTAATTGTCTATCAAAACATCAAATCCAATTGGTGGTAAGGTAAGTATATATATCATCTCATAAAAAATATAATTAATTTATATTTATAAATTATTATATATATATATATATATATATATATATAGGGCCGAGCCGATGGAAAATTCATCTAGCCCAAGCTTGCCCTGTTTTTAGCGGGCTTATACGAGCTTGGGCCGGACCGGGGTTAACACCAATTTCATGTGTACAAACTCGGCTAAATGGGCCTGGACCAGGACTGGGCAGACGGGCTCGCCGGTCCATGCCCAGGTGTAAGAGGAAGTGATCAACCACAGTAGCAATATGAGTTTCAGTAATGCAACCGTGCAAACCAAGATTCTTTAACCATCTCAAAGCTTCACATTCCCATAGCAGCACTTTCTTTTAAGAGAAAATTGCCCGAAATGAGCTTCGAAAAGGCTTTATAGAATCCGCCATTTCTTCCACGAAGAACATTGCGTGAACCTATTCCACCATTTCTTTTACGAAGAACATTGCGTGAACCTAACTCGAGATAATAGAAGTATCAACATTAATCTTGAACGCAAAATTTATGGGCTTAAACTAGCAAGAGAAGCCCATGATAAAATGATCGCTATTGATTGATGCATCCCGAGCTAACGTTCAAAAGACTCGCTAAGGGACAACAAGTGCACCACGTTGTTATCAAGTAATAATCCGAAAAAGTCTAGGTATCGAATCCATATGATTTGTACCGTAAGTACATGACTACTTAGTTCTTGATCATTATTTAGGCGATGATATGAGTTTGTTTTATACTAATCTACTCCTAGATTGATTTAGAACACTTATAAATCCTAGAAATGGAATGGAAATGGTAGGATAAAATAAGTATTCAATCGATATTTATAACTATGAATTGAATTAAATTTGCATAAACACAAAAGAATTGAACCGACTTATCCTTCTAAGATGTTTAGCACACGTTCCCTTATAAGGTCGTAACTAACTCTTATTGTCATAAATATTAACCAATTAATATAATTATGATTCTACCGAAAAAATGAAAATAGACTTTCCCAAAATGAAATATTTGTTAAATGAAGAGATTATGCCACAAAAGGGCATATTAATTTTTTTTATAAAAGAAGATAAAATAGCCCATAATAATAGGGCTCAAAGTTTTCTTACAAAGTTTGAGATTTTTATTAATTTTCTTGTTTCTTAAATCTTAATCTTGTTAAATTGAGACCCTAATTCTTCAAGATATATAATAAATACAATTCACGAATAACTATACGATAATGTTCAAATGTGAATTATAATATAAATAAAAATAATAAAATAATAAAAAATATTTTTGTTTATCGTCGCTTAGACGGCTAAAAATTGCATAGGGAGCTAAAAAAACGTATAGACGGATCAATTACAGAAAATTGGAATGAATTTTCAATTTCAAGCGTTTAAGTGGGGCCTACGTGACCCATGCTGACTTTTTTTTTTACGCTATTAACAAGTATGAATAAGAAGAGATAAAAGAACATATTTTTATCATGTGTTAGAGGGGGGATGTTGAAATTTGGATCCATCCATAACATATTCTGGCTCATATCAGATCCAGCTCATGAGTGGAGGCCTATCCTGTAACTTATGTGTAAGGGGATACGATAAAGATAAAAATAAGATCATAGTCCCATATTATTTGATATAAGATGAGATTTTATCCTTAAGTTGGTTAGGATAGAATAGGACAGGACGAGATAGATCCTATCTTATCCTTTCAACCAATTGAATAACTATCCGAATTTTGGAAATATAAGAACGTTTTCCTACAAGTTTTAGGAGTTTTAAATTCTCAAGGCTTTCAGAATTGTTTTTCCTACTCTCAAAATTTACTTACTCCGTTCTTAGTTTGTGGATTGAGACGTGGTTGATATGCGATCAACATCAGAAACATAAAGACGAGTTTTAAATTCTTCCACTACAATCACCGAATAACTAGGAATTTATGTTATAAAAGGAAGAAATTTTACTATGGTTCCGGTCCATTAGACCTTACCAATAGAAAAGTGACAATTCTTTAGACAGTTTTTTTTTTCCTTTTTACATTTCGAAAACTTTAAAGAAACATTAAAATAGACTTTCCTAAAATGAAGTATTTGGTAAACAAAGAGATTATACCAAATATATGAATTATCATCTTCTATATAAGCAAATCAACAAGTTTCTAACATAAATTCCAATTTTAGTTAATCGTAGTAAATTTAGTTTTACCTACCACCTCTTATATATTGATATGAACTTTATAAGTTCATATTTCAATGTTTAGTATTTACTTTTTCGTGTTTATTTATGTGATTTGTTAGTATTTTATCTTGGTTTTAATGTTGTATTTTGTATAGAAAAATTATCCACAAGATGTATCAAAATTCATATTTTGAGGTAAAAAGCTGAAATGCACCTGCAGGACAAAAACATGGGGTCAAATACATGAATATCATAATTAAGTACAAAATTACAACTAACTACCATGAGAGTGGGTAAGACCTAAAAAAAAATTGATAACCAGTTTGACCGAGTCTACTACAGGTGTAAATACTTTTTCGATCAGAACAAAAGGAAAGAGTTTACACTTCTCTATTTGGTAAAAGAAATGCACGGATAACCTTGTGTTAAATAAATGCTGTTCAGCTAGAGCTATTGTTGCTAGCAGATAAGGACAAGAAAAGAAAGCGAATGAATGTACTGTTGACTGAAAAGAGACTGAATTGGCCCGTCTAAAATGTTGACCTTGTTACCCCTGTTCTTTGTGGTCTTGGTAGAGGCGGGGAAGACCTTTTCAAGAAGGTAAGCTTTGGCTTTCTCAGCGCAAGGTGCGAGGATCCATCTCTTCGACGGGTATAGAGGTTGGTTGCAGTGCTTCAATATATTATGATTTTATACAATAGTTTAAAAATTATATACTCCAATTCATAAATCATAAATCCTAAAAAATACATTCTAGACTTTTAATTTATAAATTCTAATCCTTAAAATATATTAAAAGTACTGATTTTACTGGTTTGATATAATCCAAAATTATGACTTGACATAGTTGTAAATAGTTGTTAAAAGATGAATTTCTGTGTAATTTTCTCAAAAACATGCCAGTGTTATTGGATTGGGAAAGGACAGGGCCGTTTTAAACATTTTTAGGGCCCTGTATTAAATGAAAAATTGGGCCGTATTAATTAAAAAAATTAATAGTTTCATGTAATGTTTCTACAAAATGAAACAATAACTTGATTTTTAACATAATAAATATAATAAAAAAAATTAAATTCGATATTATATAATAAAAAAAATTGGGTCCCTTAAGACTCTTAGGGCATTAATTTTCTGGATAAGTTAACATTCACTTAATTTTTCACATAATAATTAATAACAATAATTTATTTAGATTTGTATAATAAAAAAATTGGGCCCTCTTAAATTTGGGGTCCTTTGCAGGAGAGCTCATTGTACACCCTTCTCCTACTCCCTTAGGAAAGGAAAAGAGCTTGGATTGCAGAAATTTTCAGAATGCGCTCGCGGAAATAACGCGCCCGCAGGATTTTTCAGAAATGCGGAAAAGTTATGTCTTTTTGTCAAAAGTCACCTCTTTCCATCCAAAAGACATGTCTCTTTAGAGAGGTGTTTCAAGGGGTGTCTCTACATGTAAAAGAACATAATTGATGGAATTTTCCATGATTAAATCGGGACAGAACTCTTTTCTATTATGGCAGGCCCTACTGCAGGTGAGGGATGAAGTTATTATAGGGACCAAATGGCACATTGACGATGGTTCTAGAGCTCGGTTTTGGTTTGATGCGTGGGCGGGTGATTTAAGGCCGTTGAAACTCCTTTCTACTGGCATCCTTGCAAACTATGATTTAAACTTAAGGGTGAAGGACATGGTGGATAGTAATGGTAATTGGAAGTGGATCGAGTTCTCCCCTCTGCTACCCGATATTTGCACTCTGCAAATTGCCTCTATTCTGCCTCCTCGTGGTGATCGAATGGAAGACAAATGCTTCTAGATTGGAATCTCGAACGACAGGTTCAGTGTTAGCTCAACCTATGCTCTCCAGGAGGACTCACTTGGCTCCACCATCTTTTCAACGGAGTAGATGCTTAATCTGGCTGGTTCATAAAGGAAAACTGCTTACTAATGCTGAGAGATGTTGCTGCCACCTCTCCCTAACTAGCTCATTCGCTATTTGTAACTTTGGCGATGAGAACTTGATTCAATCTTACAAGATTGTCCTAAAGCTCAAATGGTTTGGCTTCATCTCCTTAATCCTAACTTGTTTGATCCTTTCACCCAAGAAGAGGCAGACTCATGGCTCATGTCAAATTTAAATTGTTCTTCACAATGGTTAAGGTTAAAGTGGAGAGTCTTCTTTGGGATCGTCTGTTGGTTTCTTTGGAGGAATAGGAGCACTCCTATCTACACTCCACCCTACTTACCACTGAGACAATTGCTTCTCTTGTGCATTATA
This sequence comes from Euphorbia lathyris, assembly GCF_963576675.1. Lineage (NCBI taxonomy): Eukaryota > Viridiplantae > Streptophyta > Magnoliopsida > Malpighiales > Euphorbiaceae > Euphorbia > Euphorbia lathyris. Next base: position 121,793,769 of record NC_088910.1, on the reverse strand, counting down.
TCACGCGCGCTGCTTAATATATCATTGTGCTAGTAGCTTCTATTGTTTAATATTTGACGCATTCACTTATTAATATCGATTAAATATGCATAATAATGAATTATTAATAGAAAAAAATGTGTATAATAATGAATTATTAATAGAAAAAAATACAAGAACATGCTTCAATTTCTTATTTATTTAATTTCTTTATATTTTTGTAATTTATGTTATATAAGAAAAATATACGTTATGTTTTTTAGAACATACGTTATGTTTTTTTAGAACATGTGTTATGTTTTTTCGAACATGAGTTATATTATAGAAGAAATGAAAAAACGATCCAGATATCTACTGATTTTTTTAGAACATTATACTTAATTTTTGGAACAAAAACTATATACTTTAGAACATACGTTATGTTTTTTCGAACATGAGTTATAAATTATATTATAGAACAAATGCAAAAATGATCGAGATATTTACTGATTTTTTTAAACATTATACTTAATTTTTAGATCACAAATTATAAAGTTTAGAATATATGTAACATTATTTAGAACATCATCCTTAACATTTTAAAACATAAATTACAAAAAATATAGAGGAATTAAATAAATAAGAAATTGGAGCATGTTTTTGGATTTTTTGTTCTATTAATAATTCATTATTATGCACATTTCTTTTTTTCTATTAATAATTTATTATTATGCCCATTTAATCGATATTAATAAGTGCATGAACAATTATATATTAAGCAGCGCGCTCCATAATGGACAAGAAAAATAATTGTCTCAGTGGTAAGTAGCATGGAGTATAATGTGCTGTTTGATAAAACTGAAAATTAAGTGCTGAAAAAATAAGTACTGAATTTTAAGTGCTGAATATTATAAGTGCTGAAAATATTGAATGATATAGCTTTTATAAAAATATTAGTAGATAATGTTTAACTTAAAAGGTTAAGTTAAATATTTTGACTTATCAAAATAAGTGATTTTTAACTTAATTAACCAATTTAAGTGGTGGAGAAACAATCGTTATCAAACACACTTAAATTAAATAAGTGCTTAACATTTTAATTTAAGCAATTAAGTGTTTTATCAAACAAGGCCTAAGTGAAGTGGTCAGGGTTCAAATCTCACTAGCAGTATTATGTTTTTATTGATTTTTATACTCAAAACGATGTAGTTTTGAGTGTTCTCACCATAAAAAGTGTCCCCACCTAAAAAAGGTTCTCACAAAAGCCCTCTTTTATATATATATATATATATATATATATATATATATATATATATATATAGGTAAAGACTATGCTTACTTTGTTTTTGATAAAGTAAGCCTTACTTTATGTGTTTTCACCATTAGATTAATTTTTAGAAAAAAACTGTCTTTTATGAGAAAATAATTCCTAACCGTTTTTAGATTAGGAATTATTTTAGCAATTAATACCATTTAGGTGTTTAGCCCTTAATTTTATTGTTTTTAAATATTCATCAATTAGGATTCTACCGAAAACATAAAAATAGATTTTTCCTAAATGAAATCTTTGTTAAAGCAAATGTTATACATAATATGTTACTTTGTTTTTTACAAAGTAACCATTACTTTCTATGTTTTCACCATTGAATTAATTTTATAACTCATCACTTAATGGTGAAAACACACAAAGTAATGGTTATTTTGTCAAAAAAAAAAAAAAAAACAAAAACAAAGTATCATTTTCTTCTCTGTAAAAGCAAATAAATAAATATTAACCTAAATTCTAATTTTAGTTAATTATAATAATTTCAAATTTACCTACCACCTCTTATATATCTTGAAAAATATAATATTTATTAGACATAATATTCATTTGGGTCCTCAAACTAAAGTTTCAAAGTCAATTAGTATTTTACACTATTAAAATCATTAATCAGGTCCCTGAACTAAGTAAAAATTACAAATTGAGTCCATATCCTAAGCAAAAATCATCAATTGAATTCTCATAAAAAATCATTCGATTGAACAGTTTTAGACTCTCTTCTCCAAATCCATTTTGAGACAACACCGAGATAATTACAGTCTATTTTAAATATTCACAGTTTCTAATTTTAAAATAGTATAATGACTCAATTGATGATTTTTGCTTAGTTCATTAACTCAATTGAAGATTTTAGTAGTCTATGATCCTAATTAATTTTGAAGTTTTAGTTTACGGATGAAAATAATTGTTATGCCTATTTATTACTAATTACCATTAAAAGTGTTTTTTTAAAGATTTGTTAGATATCCGTGGTGTATCTAAAAATTTAATTTATGCTATAAAAGGGGAGATTGATTTTTTTATTATAAAAAATAAAATAAAGAGCTTGTATTATGGGTTCAAATTCAAAATATTTCACCGAATTTATAAATATTAATCTCAAATTCTATTATTAAATCATAGAAAATACGATTTTTTTTTAAAAAGAACCGATATGCAATTGGTACGGAATAAATAATAAAATATTTGTGTTTTATAATAGCTAGAGACGGAATTTAGAAGTTTATTATCTCGCGAAAATAGAGAGAAGAAGAATGGCGAACATAAGGAAAGTAGCACGAACATGCCTATCGCAAATGATTGTATATTTGGCTCTGTTGTTGTGCATATTCTCTCCGATAATGACGACGATGAAAATTTTGATGATTGTAAGAAAGATTGTTCAAATAATGACGACGACGACGATGATGATGTTATAATTTTGGATCCTAGCATTAGTAAGGAGATTTTCAATTCTTGAAAGAGAAAACGAGAATCACTATCAGGAATATTGAACTGGGTGATCCAAATTGCAAAAGCTCCCAAGCATATTCCAGTTGGGGAAGTGCCGCCCGTCTCTAAGTGGAAGGACCATCAAGGAGATGAATTGTGGGCATAAGCCATCAGGGAAGGGGATGCTCTTCTAGAGAGAAAGCTGGTTTCTTCGTGATGTGAACGGTCTCACTTGTAGGCAGGGTCGGCCCTGGGCATAGGCCCAGAGGGCGCCTGCCTAGGGCCCAGGGCTCGAGGGGGCCCAAATTTTTTTTAACCATTATATGTATATATGAAATTTAATTTTTTTTAATATAAATAGTGATAAAATTATATAGTAGAGTCTATTTCTTTCCGAAACCTCATTGATAAAAAAAATTAAAAGACTTATTTTTTTATATATAGATTTTTTTATTATTAAAGGGGTCTTTATTACTTATTTTGCCTAGGGCCCTTAAATTGTCAGGACCGACCCTGCTTGTAGGTAAATCTTACATTATGATTATTTATGTTTCTCTTATTTCACGTTGGGGTTGAGGCGGAATAACATCTTCTTGCCTCTGGTACGGACCTCCGGCGGGTTGTGGATGAGTATTTCGCATCTCTATCTTGAACTCCTCAAGTGAAATGGTTTTCCCCCTCATTCTTGCATCACACCTTTCATTTTGCTCCATGAGGGCTTCTCTAAACCCTCTCATACAAGCTTCTATGTCTTCAAATATCTTCAATGGATTCAAATCTCTTATTAATGGACTCCATTGCTTCTTATGGTAGACGTGGTTGAACCATTGCCAAGAAGAAGTCTCAGGAAGGAAAATGACGCGGCTTTAATACCAACTGATATGGATAATAGTCGAACTAGAAGGTTTTGATCTTAAACCTACATGGAGTTTTTTCTCGAACCTAGCTTGAAGGAGTTAACCCCAATAGAATAGTAACTCAAGCTCTAACGGAGGCTAATTTTTATTTATTTCATAAAAGTTGTTTCCATATAAGGAAAAGGAGGCTTATATATCTCTCCTAAAGATATGTAAAAATACCAAAATATCCCGACTAGGGTTACAACTCAATAGGTTAAAGATAGGGGTATGATGGAGATAGGTGGAAAAATAGCAATTAGGATAATGGAAAAACAAAAATAAGTGTTATGCCTATTTATTACTAATTACCATTAAAAGTGTTTTTTTTTAAGATTTGGTAGATATCCATGGTGTATCTAAAGATTTAATTTATGCTATAAAAGGGGAGATTGATTTTTTTTTTTTATAGAAGAAGATAAAATAAAGAGCTTGTATTATGGGTTCAAATTCCAAATATTTCACCGAATTTATAAATATTAATCTCAAATTTTATTATTAAATCATAGAAAACATGATTATTTTTAAAAAAAAGAACCGATATGCAATTGGTACATAATAAGTAAGAAAATATATGTGTTTTATAATAGCTAGAGACGGAATTTAGAAGTTTATTATCTCGCGAAAATGGAGAGAAGAAGAATGGCGAACATAAGGAAAGTAGCACGAACATGCCTCTCGCAAATGATTGTATATATGGCTCTGTTGTTGTGCATATTCTCTCCGATGATGACGACGATGAAAATTTTGATGATTGTAAGAAAGATTGTTCAAATAATGACGACGACGACGATGATGATGTTATAATTTTGGATCCTAGCATTGGTAAGGAGATTTTCAATTCTCGAAAGAGAAAACGAGAATCACTATTAGGAATGTTGAACTGGGTGATCCAAATTGCAAAAGCTCCCAAGCATATTCCAGTTGGGGAAGCGCCGCCCGTCTCTAAGTGAAAGGACTATCAAGGAGATGAATTGTGGGCATAAGCCATCAGGGCAGGGGATGCTCTTCTAGAGAGAAAGCTGGTTCCTTCGTGCTGTGAACGGTCTCACTTGCAGGTAAATCTTACATTATGCTTATTTATACCAACTGATATGGATAATAGTCGAACTAGAAGGTTTTGATCTTAAACCTACAAGGAGTTTCTTCTCAAACCTAGCTTGAAGGAGTTAATCCCAATAGAATAGTAACTCAAGCTCTAATGGAGGCTAATTTTGATTTATTTCATAAAAGTTGTTTCAATATAAAGAAAAGGAGGCTTATATATCTCTCCTAAAGATATGCAAAAATATCAAAGTATCCCGACAAGGGTTACAACTCAATAGGTTAAAGATAGGGGTATGATGGAGATAGGTGGCAAAATAGCAATTAGGATAATTAGCCTAATGGAAAAACAAAAATAAGTGTTATGCCTATTTATTACTAATTACCATTAAAAGTGTTTTTTTAAAGATTTGTTAGATATCCATGGTGTATCTAAAAATTTAATTTATGCTATAAAATGGGAGATTGATTTTTTTTTTTTATATAAAAGAAGATAAAATAAAGAGCTTGTATTATGGGTTCAAATTCAAAATATTTCACTGAATTTGTAAATATTAATCTCAAATTCTATTATTAAATCATAGAAAATATGATTTTTTTTTAAAAAAGAACCGATATGCAATTGGTACAGAATAAGTAATAAAATATATGTGTTTTATAATAGCTAGAGACTGAATTTAGAAATTTATTATCTCGCGAAAATGGAGAGAAGAAGAATGGCGAACATAAGGAAAGTACCATGAACATGCCTATTGCAAATGATTGTATACCTGGCTCTGTTGTTGTGTATATTCTCTCCGATGAAAATTTTGATGATTGTAAGAAAGTGTTCAAATAATGACGACGACGATGATGATGTTATAATTTTGGATCCTAGCATTGGTAAGGAGATTTTCAATTCTCGAAAGAGAAAACGAGAATCACTATCAGGAATGTTGAACTGGGTGATCCAAATTGCAAAAGCTCCCAAGCATATTCCAGTTGGGGAAGTGCCTCCCATCTCTAAGTGGAAGGACCATCAAGGAGATGAATTGTGGGCACAAGCCATCAGGGCAAAGGATGCTCTTCTAGAGAGAAAGCTGGTTCCTTCATGCTGTTAACGGTCTCACTTGCAGGTAAAACTTACATTATGCTTATTTATGTTTCTCTTATTTAACGTTAGGGTTGAGGCTGAATAACATCTTCTTGCCTCTGTTAAGGACCTCTGGCGGGTTCTTGTCGATATTTCGTGTCTCTATCTTGAACTCCTCAAGAGAAATGGTTATTTCCCTCATTCTTGTGTCACGCCTTTCATTTTTCTCCATGAGGGCTTCTCTAAACCCTCTCATACAAGCTTCTATGTCTTCAAATATCTTCAATGGATTCAAATCTCTTATTAATGGACTCCATTGCTTCTTATGGTAGACGTGGTTGAACCATTGCTAAGAAGAAGTCTCTAGGAAGGAAAATAACGTGGCTCTAATACCAACTGATATGGATAATAGTCGAACTAGAAGGTTTTGATCTTAAACCTACAAGGAGTTTCTTCTCAAACCTAGCTTGAAGGAGTTAATCCCAATAGAATAGTAACTCAAGCTCTAATATAGGCTAATTTTGATTTATTTCATAAAAGTTGTTTCAATATAAAGAAAAGGAGGCTTATATATCTCTCCTAAAGATATGCAAAAATACCAAAGTATCCCGACTAGGGTTACAACTCAATAGGTTAAAGATAGGGGTATGATGGAGATAGGTGGCAAAATAGCAATTAGGATAATTAGCCTAATGGAAAAATAGTAAATAAGGTAATGACATAAATAGTAAATCAGAGGATGGCAGCTCTTGTTCCCCATCCCACCTTGGCGTGTAAGTCATCTCCATATGACATGTGGGTGTGTGACATGCCGTGTGGCCTTGAATTTCAAGCAGCCCATCTTGTCGATGCTTCAGATCAAATCTCCCCTTCACAAGTTCACACGACGTGTGTGTATGTTACACATCGTGTGGATTACATTCCGAATACTCTACACGATGTGTGCCCTTTCCCACACATCGTGTGGGCTGCGTCTGGACACTTCTTTCAGTAGTAGCTCCTCGGCTCACACGCTGTGTGGCTAATGGCACACACCGTGTGAGATCCCGACCCATATTGCCGTAGTTTTCCCCTTAAGATGCTCGCATTATAAACTTGTCTAAAAGGTTTAATATGACAGTTAAATAATGGTTAAACAAGTTTTTTTTAAATTTTTCGATAATAGATGACTAAAATTGATCTTACTTGAAAATGTTAGATTTAAAATTGGACTTTCATACGTTAAAGTTAAATTTGCACTTCTTAAAAAACATTAGATTCAAATTTGATATGATAAAATTATAAATTTAATATGATAAAATTATTATTTTTTTACAAAATCAATATATATATATATATATAAATTAAAAAAATATTTACTTTTTAAATTAATAGTTACTATTATCATTAATATTATTAATATTATTAACACGTAAATATAGTAAGATAATATAATATAATTTATAATTCAATTTTAATTATATAATTTAGTACTTTTAAATTTTATTTGTGCATATATTAAAATTTAGAAAAATATCTAAAAATAAATATTGTGGTTTGACCGATTTATGAAGATAGTCCCTGGAGTTTAAAAGTTTAAAAATATAGATTATCTATTTTGTGCAGTTTACAAACTTAGTTATTCTGTTAACAATTATTATCGTGATTATTTACCTGAAATGGAGCAATTCTGAGCAAATTAAAAACCTAACTTTGCAAATTACTCAAAGTATAATGTCTAACTTTATAAATCAACTAACAGTCTTGATCACATGTATTTTAATGAGCATGTAGAATTTACTTATTCATCAATTAATATAATTTTGATTCTACCGAAAATATAAAAATAGACTTTCCCAAAATAAAATATTTGTTAAAACAAATGTTATACCAAATAATATGGTTAGAGACTGGTTACTTTGACAAAGTAATGATTACTTTGTTTTCACTATTTGATTAATTTTGCACCTTATTATCTAATGGTGAAAACATATAACGTAATAGTTATTTTGTCAAAAACAAGGTATCATCTTTTTCTCTATAAAAGCAAATAAATAAATATTTAACCTAAATTCCAATTTTAGTTAATTATAATAATTTCAAATTTACCTACCACCTCTTATATATCTTGAAAAAAAGATAATATTTATCAGACATGATACTCATTTGAGTCATCAAACTAAAGCTTCAAAGTCAATTATTATTTTAAACTATCAAAATCATTAATCAGGTCTCAATTGAGTCCATATCCTAAGCAAAAATCATCAATTGGATCCTCATCAAAAATCATTCGGTCGAACAGTTTTAGACTCTCTTCTCCAAATCCATTTTGAGGCAACACAGAGATTATTACAGTTATTTTAAATATTCAAAATTTTTGATTTTAGGATAGTATAATGATTCAATTGATGATTTTCCTTAGTTCATCATGGACTTAATTGAAGATTTTAATAGTGTAAGGTCCTAATTTATTTTGAAATTTTAGTTTATGGATCAAAATGAATGTTATCCCTATCTATCTATCTATCTATCTATCTTGAGTAAATTACGCCAATAGTACCTGAACCTTACCCCTACTCACACTTTGGTACCTGGATTACATTTTGTCCTAAAAATATACTTCAAGTAATGGTGACCGGACAATTTAGTGCATTTAACAGGTTACTAACCAGTCAATGTAGGTTTGACCATTTTTACACAAAAGGTTGGGACCCATTATACCCTCCACTAATGTAAAAAGATAAAATTACCCTTTACTTTTTTTACCCCTCTCTCTTTCTCTTCGATTTCACTCTCTCTCTCTTCCATTTTTCTCTCCTTTGCTCTCTCTCTAAACCATTAACATTGTAACTGAAGCTGCAAAATCCGGCAACCATTCTGGATATCTCCTAAGAAGCTGCAAAATCCCCCATGTAGTAAACACCTCTGGTCTGTATCGATTTTCTGAATTTTTTTACATACAGTTACCCTTTCACTATCACCAAACAAAAATGATCAGTCGGTCGCCGTCTACTTCGTTCTTTCCACCACATCCCTTGTTATTCCGGTGATCCTCCACAGCCTCAGATCTTCATCAATCCATCAAAAATAAGTCGGACACATTGATGATCAGTCGGTTATTCACTCACTCTCTCTTCCATTTCTAATCTTCGTTTCTTTCTAGCACACTAAAATCTCTCAGGACCCTAAAAATTAAGAATGAATTATAGCACACAGAAATAATTCAACAAATCAAGACATATAACAAGCTTCACCCAAAATCAAATCTCAATTTCTTCTTCATTAACATGGCTCTCCTTCTTTTCCCTTTGCCTACACCACTATCCCACCTCCACCAACCAGTTCCTGTAAGAAATAGAAATTCTTGAGTTGGCAAGAAATTCAGAGTTTAACCAGCTAGTCTAAGAAAAGCAAGACTTTAATGGTGAGGGAGATGATACCGTATGGTTTAGAGAGAAAGAGAGAGAATGGGGTGAAAAAAACTGAAGAGAGAGAATGAAATGCAAAGAGTAAAAATATGATTTTTGGAATTAAAGTTTGATTTTAAAAGTAAAAAAGTTCAAGGATATTATTGTCTAAAAATGGTCAAATCCGTATTGACCAGTCACTAACCGGTCAATTGGACTAAATTGTCCAGTCACCGCTACTTGGAGTATATTTTTGGGACAAAATGTAATTCAGGTACCAAAGTGTGAGTAGGAGTAAGATTCAGGTACCATTGGTGTAATTTACTCATCTATCTTCTATATCTATACTAAATTTGTAGACAGATTTGACATGTGTCGCATCTTCCTTTTATTTTTGCTGATGTATCTAGAAAACAAAACACAGCTTCTCTCCTTAAACTATACAAATTTTCTTTTTTAATCGTTACTTATGGTTTTCTCTGAAATTTCAACTACTCCTCCCCACTCTCCTTCAGTCCAGATTTAACTATTCACCATGATTGAAATTTTAACTACTACTCCCATTATTTTCCTCTTTTGTGTTTCGTTTCTTCCTCTTATCTTAACTCTACTTCCTCTGTCTCTCAACTGTTCGTTGCCCCTGTTCCTTGCACTTCTTATCTATTCTGGTGATTTTCCATCTCCCACTCCCACATGTTCATAGCCCCTTTTCGATGTTATCCATCTATTTTAGCAGTTTGCGTCGTATGCATTCTTATTTTCTATTGTTTCCCATCTGATTGTGTTTTTACTAAGTTCTCCAATTTTATTTTTCTACTTTCTAATTTTGTTTTAGTCCAACTTCCTAATTTCTTTATATATAGTTGCGAATGGATGTGATCCTTCATTACAGAACCCAGTAACCATTTTAATGTTAGAATTAGGGATTCTTCCAATTATTTCGATAGTAATTTTTCTGTTCTTTACTTTATTTCAGATGCAGTTGCGTGTTGGAGGCCTATGTCGATTGTAATTTTGAGTAACATATGTTATTTTTTGCATTGTATATAGGTAGATTTATGTTGCTACAAGAATTGTCTTTACATGAATCCTATTTCGTTTGTCTATATGCCTCTTGGTTGTATAGTATTTATTATTTTGGTCTATGATTTGTTTTCTGATTTCTTTTATTTCTGTTCTCTTTCAATGGAAATTCACAATTTGCAAGTTGTAAAAGCAGTTGGTGTCAACAATTGGAAAAGCTCATCAGTTTCTATCAATCTCAATGTGCTTCACGATAATGTCATATATGGATGTGTTTTTTTTAGTAAAGTTAAACTGTTAATATATGGATTAAACATTGCAGGAGAAGAAACACCTACCATCAATGGACAAACAAAATGAAAATCCCAATACGCTTTGCAGAGAACTCACGTATTTGCACAAAGATTGTGAGTCTTCTTTCTTTTTCTTAATATTTTTTAATGATCGGAGAATGGGTAACTTTGGAAGAGGTTAGTATTCAATGAAGAATTTACATTGCTTTAGGTAGGTATTCTTTTACTTTGTAATTATTTTACCGTGAGAATTTATTTGTTGAGTATGTAATAGTTGATCTCTTATGAACAACTTTTGTAGAACAGATTTGAAGTTCTGTTCCCGCTGCCAAGAAGAGTTATCATTAACTGGTAATGTGCTTTAACAATTTATATATGATACTCAGTTCATTGATTTGAACTTCACAACCAAGAGGCACATTTATTTTTTTGCTTAAAAGTTATTTTTCAGAAAAATTGTCTCAACTTATTTGCAATTCATCTAGATGCCTTTTCTCCTATCCATCTTTAGAGGGTCGAGTGCTCTATTTTGGTTCATGAAATGTATGTATATCTCTAGGTGCTACAAGTTACAAGTTGCTATCTACTTCTTTTACATGTCCTACAATATGATGAAATTGATTACTAACCACCCACATTGATATATATACTATTTAACCTAAAAGCGTTTATATCTCTTTCGAACTCAAGCAAGCCACAGTTGGGAGTGTTGATTGGTACCCTATAAAATCTTTACTGGTTTCAGGTCTGCTAGGGAGTTCATTGTGATATTTCTGTTTAATCGTTTAAAATATATGTATTCAGAATTTATTATTAAAATCTGATTATATTATTTAGACCAAACACATAATTATAATTCAATTCTAGAACTTTTACGGTTTAAAGGATTAGACCCATTATTATTTATTTTTCCAGATTAGATACCTGAACTTTAATTTTCACACATATTGAGTCTCCTTAACAGTTTCATAATCTAAACCATTAGTGAATGACTCAATGTGTGAAAATTAAAAATTAGAGGCTTAATCTTTAACATCTTATTATTTTTAAGAGGAAAAAAACTGAAAAAATTAATTATTGATTAAATCCTTGAATTTGAACTTTTATTTTATTTCCTTTCTCTCTCTAAGGTCCATCTGTTTTTAATGTTAATGTGATATTCTACTTTTTCTTTAAATACTTTTGTCAAATTGTAATGTCGATTTTACACTATTTGCCAAATAAACACTAGAGTAGCTATTATGAATTAGTGACTCATCATCAATTAATTTCGATCATCATAACTTAGTTATATATCTCGAGAAAATATAATAATTTCGATCATCATAACTTAGTTTTTTTAGATACCCGTGGTGTATCTAAAAATTTAATTTATGCTATAAAAGGATATATTTTTTTTTTAAAAAAAAAGAAGATAAAACAAAGAGCTTTTATTATGGGCTCAAATTCCAAATATTTCACCGAATCTATAAATATTAATCTCATTTTTTTTTGAAACCAAATTTCATTAACTAGCCGCAAGTGGGCAAGAAGTGCAAATTACATTCGAAGCAAAACTCGGTAAAGTGGTAAAATAAGTGGGACAAGACGAAAAACGAGATGACTGTGCTAACGCATGAGCCAACTCATTAGCTTGTCTCCGAACTAAGCTGACTGAGTAAGTGTCGTTGCTTTGTAAAATGGATTGACAGCGGTAGATGATATCTCCAAACTCGGAACTGGCATCTGCGGGGTTTTGTACTTCACCAAACACAATTTTGGCATCGACTTCAAAGGTAACATTCGACCATCCCAACCCTGATACCCATTGTAGAGCTTCCATCGGTAGCTTCTCCCTTCTTCACTATTACCATCCCTGTTGAATTCGCACAGCGTCCCGCCATGAACGTACTAGACGCGTCTCTGATTACTGCTTCTACTCCCAAATGTTCCGAATTGTCAAAGAAGCCAGCATCAGAATTGCACTTGAGTCTGTTCGGAGGAGGGAAATGCCACTTATTACATCGTCGATCTGCTGCTGATACTGATTGCGTCTCCCTCAGTGCTGTCATTTTTCACCAGTCCTCTAGCACTTTTCGCCCTTTCCTCCAGGCTCCAATAAGTGTTAAAATCTTGTTTCTCCATAGCTTCTTTTCGCCCCTGCCAAATGCACCATAGTAGCATTAGAATTTTGTTCCTCCATACAGTTGAAGCTTCCGTGAGCAGCTTGAACAACAAATTCTGAAGATTATCTGCATTTCTTTTCCGATTTTCCATTTCCTCCAGCAAGCCCGCCTTATTCCATACTGCAGTAGACCAATCACATTCTACCATGACATGCCATTGGTCCACAAGACTAAGTCCGCAAGTGGCACAAAAACTGCTGATCACTAGACCGTGATTTATTAGATTAGCATGGGTTGGAAGGCAATTGCGCAACAGCCTCCATGCAAAGTACCTCACCTTCTGTGGAACATTAGCCTTCAAAATGGAGCTCCAATTCCTAGCAACATGTAGGTGAGTTTGTTAAGCAAATATAGCTTGGAAGATGGTGGTTTGTTAAGCAAATATTACACTAAAACATATAACAACACAAATGCAGTAGTGTGTCCAACTATATGTACGACATATTCGAGTTTTGAGCCATTGGAATATGCATACAAAGCATCCAGCAAGGTAAAAAGTTTTTGCATTTTCAGGGCATCTAGCAACAAAGATGGAGATGAGTTCATCAAATATAGGACACTCCACAATGACAGATGAAGGAAATCACAAACTCATAAAAGACTAAAAGGATAGACTGCCAAGCAAGAATAAGAGCAGTACAGAAAAGTGGTGTTTGGACCGTTACTCAAGTAGTAGATGAGCACAACCGGAAATTGATTCAGACATGATTAGAAAGATGCCTAATTAAACTAAACGAATATGACTACTCAAGATAAGAAGCAATCGGAAGCGTTTGATATAGCATGGTTAAGAACAAGCAAGATAGATTTTTGAAAGCTTAGAATGGCGGACTAGAATAGTTACTAATGAATTACTAATGGATGGAAAATGAAGAAAAAGTACAACTATGTTATTTGCAAGGAAATCAAGAAGCGTACATGTGACGATTACAAGAAGGAAAGTCAGGGTGAAGGTGAAATCTGAGAAGAGCTTCAAAACCTAGCCCCTTCTCTATTCCTAGACGGTCTTGAAGAAGAAAGCTGTAATAACGACGAAATTTTTGATGATTGTAAGAAAGATTGTTCAAATAATGATGACGACGACGACGATGTTATAATTTTGGATCCTAGCATTGGTAAGGAGATTTTCAATTCTCGAAAGAAAAAATGAGAATCACTATCAGGAATGTTGAAATGGGTGATCCAAATTGCAAAAGCTCCCAAGCATATTCCAGTTGGGGAAGTGTCGGCCATCCCTAAGTGGAAGGACCATCAAGGAGATGAATTGTGGGCATAAGCCATCAGGGCAAAGGATGCTCTTCTTGAGAGAAAGCTGGTTCATTCGTTCTGTGAACGGTCTCACTTGCAAGTAAATCTTACATTATGCTTATTTATGTTTCTCTTATTTCACGTTGGGGTTGAGGCTGAATTACATCTTCTTGCCTCTGGTAAGGACCTCCGGCAGGTTGTGGATGAGTATTTCTCATCTCTATCTTGAATTCCTCAAGGGAAATGGTTATTTCCCACATTCTTGCATCACGCCTTCCATTTTGCTCCATGAGGGCTTCTCTAAACCCTCTCATACAAGCTTCCATATCTTCAAATATCTTTTCAATGGATTCAAATCTCTTATTAATAGACTTAATTGCTTCTTGTGGTAGATGTGGTTGAACCATTGACACGAAGAAGTCTCTGGGAAGGAAAATGACGCGGCTCTAATACCAACTGATATGGATAGAAAGGTTTTGATCTTAAACCTACAAGGAGTTTCTTCTTAAGCCTAGCTTGAAGGAGTTAATCCCAATAGAATAGTAACTCAAACTCTAATGGAGGCTAATTTTGATTTATTTCATAAAAGTTGCTTCAATACAAAGAAAATAAGGCATATATCTCTCTCCTAAAGATATGCAAAAATACCAAAGTATCCCGACTAGGGTTACAACTCAATAGGTTAAAGATAGGGGTATGATGGGGGATAGGTGGCAAAATAGCAATTAGGATAATAAGCCTAATGGCAAAACAATAAATAAGGTAATAATATAAATAGTAAATAAGAGGATGGCAGCTCTTATTCCACATCTCACCTTGGCGTGTAAGTCATTTCCATACGACATGTGGGTGTGTGACACGCCGTGTGGTCTTGAATTTCAGGCAGCCCAGCTTGTCGATGCTTCACATCAAATCTCCCCTTCACAAGTTCACATGACATGTGGGTATATTACACATCGTGTGGATTACATTCCGAATACTTTACACAATGTGTGCCCCTACCGACACATCGTGTGGGCTGCGTCTAGACACTTCTTTCAGTAGTAGCTCCCGGCTCACACGACGTGTGACTAATGGCACACGCTGTGTAAGATCCTAGCCCATATTGCCACAGTTTTCCATTTAATATGCTCGGATTATAAACTTGTCTAAAAGGTATAATATGACAGTTAAATAACGGTTAAACAATTTTTTTAAAATTTTTGATAATAGATGACTAAAATTGATCTTGCTTGGAAATGTTAGATTTAAAATTGCATAATTTTATACATTAAAGTTAAATCTGCACTTCTTAAAAAAACATTAGGTTCAAATTTGATATGATAAAATTATAAATTTAATATGATAAAATTATTTTAAAAAAAATCGATATATATATAAATAAATAAATATATACTTTTAAATTAATAGTTACTATCATCATTAATATTATTAAAATACATATATATTTAATCATCATTCATAATTTATTAAAATAAAAAACAGATTTCTAATATTTAAAATAAAAGTTTTAATGAACTTTAGAAAAAGTATATATACATAAATATTTTTTAATTTTTTTATTATTGAAATACAGACCTAGCCCAACGGGAATCCCAACCAGGTTGGTACCCCCGAAAAGGCAAAGAACCAAATATATAAATGAAGAGATGAAAAAAGTATGAAACCAGTACAAAGAATGTTTTAAGAAAATCTAAACATATCCCTACCAAGAGCATTATCTCTAACAAGAAGGGAGCAGAAGTCTGGAAGGGTATTCCACATTTGTAAATCTGAGGCCAGACGTCCGTAATTAGCAAGAGCGTCCGCCACTTGATTTCCCTCACGGAACACATGGGAGATAACTACTTGAATATGCGTCATTGAATCTAAACAATTTAACCAATCCACACCCATTGTCCAGGGAATGATCTGTGCACGGGCACAGAAAATTCGAATAACGTAAGTCGAGTCACTTTCAATCCAGAGACGAGTCCATCCACGTGACCTCGCAATCGAAACTGCAAAAATAGCAGCTTGCAATTCCGCCATTGTTGAGCGATTTCCGCAAGTGCATGGTATACGCTTGTAGTAATAAAAGATATCAAACCCACAGGGAACGCTTTTTAACTAAAACTTTATTTAATTCGGTTTAATCACGTGTTTATGTTTAATAAAAGAAATACGTTTAGTTGATGGAATAGGTTTTGGTAAATTAGGATTAGATAGAAAGATTATATCGAGTTTAGAGAACAATTCCGTTTGGAATTTTGATTACAAAACAGATACTTCCGTAATCGAAATGAAATAGATCTTATTTTCATAAAGCAAAGTAAACAACTTTGACTTTGTGAGATTATGGACATGTAACAATATAATAATTTACTCAATTAAATGGCTTCGAACCATAGAAATCCCTCTAGCGTAGAGACGATTCCTACCTTAATCAAACTAGTGTTTTACTTCTGATAAGCCGCGATCAGCGATCATGTCATCCATAACTAAATTTGTTAAGTGTTCAACAAAGTTCTTATAAGAATAAGATGGAATAGAACGTTTTAATAAAAACACCAATATATCATTTTGAAAATCATTTTGTCAGAACAATATCAAAATAACAACAGTAAGAATATATTGAATAAATAAGTATATCATTAATTGAAATGTGAATTTTCACAAGTTAACAGAGAAGTAGAAACTTGGATAGCATTGTAACGAAGATTTTGAGATCCGGGTCGTCAATCTTTCTCTCAAACTTCGTAGGCTCATCAAACCATATGCGCTTCAGCCGTCAATTCTTCTCGCTGGATCTTTGAAATAGAGATTGGTCCCGTCCACTATCAGAATGAAAACTAAACTAATACTGTGTTTATAACTAATCTAAATACAATTCGTGCACAACACGATTGCTTACAGAAATGAAATCTAACTTTCTGATTCTTTCCTGAATCAGAAACTCAACATAACAACTTTCTTCTCTAATTTCTCTAACTTTTCCAACTTAACCAACCTTGATTTCTGAAATGGATCACTTATTTATAGTTGGTGAAGGGTTGTAAATGACGGGTCGTGTCTGCTGGTGAAGGGTTGCTTTTATCCGAATGAACAGACGCGTTTTTCTGAATTAAACATGTGTTTTGTGTGTAGGAAGACTTGCTGTCGCGACTAAGATTCTGAAAATCTCAGTCGCGACAGGGGGTATAGGGGCGAGCTTGAATACGTTGTTTTCCCCCGGTCTGGCCTCCGTAAGTCGCGACTGAGATTTTGAGAATCTCAGTCACGACAGAGAGTTTTCCTCCCTGGCGTTCGACTGTTTTTCATCCTCCTCGAGCGTTCTTCTGGCTGATATGCATTCTCGGTATGTTTTTAAGGTTTTTCCTCCATTTTAGCTCTGTTTTAGCTCCTATTTGGATTTTACCAAATATTTAGGTACCTTGCATCAAAGAAGTAAATAAAGACGTAAAAGTATTCCAAATGAATATAATTAGCATGATTTTAATGTAAATTTAACGTATTTATATATGATATTTTAGGTATATTTTGGGCTTAACAAACTCCCACACTTAAGCTTTTGCTAGTCCCGAGCAAAATTTCACTGAATTTATTCTTTAATCAATCTCTTTATAAATAGAATATATACCCATATATTCCTCTTTGAATTAGTTAAACCGAAAGATAAACTTTTCATGGTAAATTTATACGCAAGGTATCAAACTAGCTAGTATAAAAGAGATATATTACTCGTCTTGTATTTCAATTTTTATATTGAAGTATTCGGGACGGTGTAAGCACGCATGCTTCCGAATCTTTCGTCTCAAGGCATTTCTAAGCACAAAATTTCCTTTCCCAAACCTAAACTATTACAAATATGGATTTAAGGACTTAGGTTTAATATATTTGCTTAGTTACGCCCAAGATAAGGGTGGTCTCGATCGTAACTTTATACGCATTTTATTTGCTTTCGTGTTCGTTTAAGAGGTACCGACCTTGTCATGGGTGGACACAATCGTTACTTAAAACTGAAAACACGTTTAATTTTGCTTTAATTTTTTAACGTTCCTTTCATACCTCGACCGTGATAAGGGTGGTCGCAATCGTGGCCAAAAGTAAACGATACTTAATTTTCTTCCCTTTCATACCTCGATTGTGATAAGGTTGGTCTCAATCGTGGCCAAAAATTAAGAATACGACTACTTGATTTAATATGAAAATAAAATTGGGAAAGAAAAATAGCACATTCATCCTATATTGACTTGAAATTCAACATGTATTATGGCTAAAGTTTCCTTAAAAACTTCAATTGGTTTTTAATGTAGGACGAAAAATAATATCGAGCTAAAAAGCTAAAGTTGTTAGTTCGATTTATGCCTATAAACCTAATTGAAAATTGAAAATAAGATTTATATTTATCATGAATTCATGATATAAAGTAGAGATTTGAAACTAAAGAAATTTTACTTATATATATTTACTCGAGACGTTTTTGATAAAATCGTATCGGAGATTTGTAAAAATATTTGTGAAAATATAGCCCGTATAGAAATATTTATTTCTATCAATAATGATAACCTTAAAATATGCTTAACATTATTTTGAAAGTTAAAGTGTTTGAAAACATATGAAATATTTTCTTTAACAAAAATTTATCCTTTATGAAAAATTGCTATTATTTGTGAAAAAGTGTTGCAAGTGAAAAAGTGTTGCAAAAATGTTGCATTTGTTTGTGAAAAATTGTTGCATATTATACTTTACTTAAAATTGAATAACAACATGCATTTAAAAATAAATAGCATTCATTCTCATTCGTTGCATTCATTCGTACTTAAAAATAAAATGGATATGAAATACCTCCTCCCACACTTAATTTGGACCATGTTCTCATTGGTGCAAAAAGCGATAAAATACGAAAAATAGTACGAAATAAATCATACGAATTAGAAATGAAAAATATAGTACCATAACATTCAAACATTAATAATAATAATTATACCAAACATAATTTTAAATATTGTACCAAACCGAATAAAACATAATAATAATAATGAAAATGAGTTAAAGAGAGAAACGATAAAACCTATCAAGGTGATGGTGGTGGAGAAGGCGTAGTCTCAACTCCTTGGCGTCGGAAGAAAGAGAGCATCCGTTGACGAGTAGACTTGTGCTCACGACTTAATGTAGTGATCCTTGAACTCATTTCGGCATTATTGGCAACGACTTCATCTAACCGCAAATTCATGTGACGGTTATGCTCGTTTATTTGTGTCAAAACACGTTGCCATCCAACTTGTTCTTCTTCATTTGGTTCCATATTTGCTTGCTCGGTGGCATTAACATCAACATTCTCCTCCTCCTCTTCTTCTTCATCAAATTCCTCTTCATCCTCCTCATTATCATCTTGGGCACCTAAACCTTGAGAACCCGAGGCTTCACTACCCATGGTAGCAAAAACACGTCTTGTGCGATCCGCATAAGATATAAAAGCGGGTGGTCCCAACTTCTTTAATAAATTGGCCCTTTGAAGTGTCGTGAGATCCAATGATGGTAAACCAACATGAGACATATTTTGATAATCCGCTAATTCACCTCGAGCGCCCAAAACAATGCCGGTAATCAAATTACCCATAGGCACTTGCTTATTGCGGGACTTGGAAGCTCGAACTAAATTAGTAAATATCATTTCAATACTATCAATTGTCAAACCCTTAAAAATAGCATCAAACACAACCAAATCACGAACTTGCACTTTTGAACTTTCAACCCGACCAAATAAGGAGAATGATAAAAACTTGTGAAAGAAGAAAACACAATCATCCTTAATTAGCTTACTAGATGTATTCTTTGGACTAAAAACATCTAAACCGGTTAAAGAATTCCAAACAGTGTGTGAATCAAAAGGCTTTGGCTTTGAATAAAAATTTAGAGTAGGAAAACCAAACCAACGGTTCATGGCCGTATAATTAACATCATAACGGACTCCATCACTCCGAAAAGAGATAACTCCTTTCTTCTTGTCATAGGTTAGAGTAACCAAAAACTCAATAATATGCGTTTTAAGACTAGGAAAACGCATACTAGCAAATCGTTTCCAACCAAGAACGGTAAGAAATTCATTAATACGCTCGGTAAAAGAAAGTGTATTTACCGTATCGGTGTCAAGAAAAGGCATATCCACGAACTCTACGAGGACATTAGAAAACCGGCGATATTTGCGTCCTTCGGCTTCCGACGTGATATCGAACGGTGCTCCATATTGAACTCGTAATCTATTGATCTCGGTGGCCTTGGCTTTGTTTGCAACGGTCTTTTGTCTAGGCATATTGTTTTGGTTTGTGAAATTTGGGTGAAAATAGATGAAATTTGGGTGAAATAGGTGAAATTTGGGTGAAAATAGATGAAAATATGAAAGGATGAAAGTTAGAATGAAAGATAATGGTGGTGAATTGGGGAAGAAGAAGATGAATAGGGTAAAAATTTATGGGGAAGAGGAGTGAATCTTGTTATTGGGAAGAGAAAAGATGATTGATTGGTGTAAAAATAGGTGATATATATAGGTGTAAGTAATAGGTATTGATTAGGATATTTGAATAGGTAGTAAATAGAGTAGGAATAGGAAAAGATGGTGAAAATTTCGCCCAATCCCGTGACTGGAAGTCGCGAGTCGCGACTGAGATTTTCAAAAATCTCAGTCGCGACAGAGAGAAGGGAAGGGGCGAAATTTTGCCTGAAAAATTTTCCTCCTGCTGTCTCAACTGAGAATTCGAAATCTCAACTGAGATTCTGAAAAATCTGGGTAAAATGGGGACTGTTTTTGATGATTTTAATACTTCTAAACCAATTCCTCTTAAAATTAAGTACCAAAATATGAACATTAATCCCTGAAACTGAGATAAACAAAACTAAAACATTAAATTAAAGGAAACCCAAAGGTTGTTCCTTAAGATAAAAGAAATAAACTAAAGAATTAATGCACTTTTATTTATCATTTGTAAACAATACCATAATATACATCTACATAGAAACATTATAAAAACATAATTTACAAACAATCACTCATATATATATTAAAAACAACAAACAGAAACACATAATATATATATATATATCCCTAACTAAATGACAGACGACGTGCATTGGCCCTTTTAATCTTCGTTTGAACGAAGACTTGCCTCTCTGGTGCAGAAAGGAATGTTGGACCAGAACGGAAAACTCGTTTAACAAGTCCCTCGTTCTCCAAGAACTCGTAGTCTAAAATCGGGTATGGTTCTGTATCAGTCCAAGGAACAGAAATGGTTCCCTTGGCTCCTAAAATTATTCCACATATGATGTTGGCGAACCCAATCTTCCGTTTCTTCGAACGGGAAGCAACAACTAACCCCTCCATTAAAATCTTTGAGGAGTTAACTGAGTTGTCTTGGAAAATGTCGCCCAACACATAAAGATCAGTATCTTTCACAATATTGCTACTGACTCGACCAAAAAGGCTGTGACAGAGGAACTTATGCAGATACAGCATGGAATTAGAATTAATGGATCTGTTGAAGGCAAGACGTGGATTGAATCGCCTAAATCCTGTTAGCATCCTCCATATGTCTCTAGAAGTCACATCCCTTCCAGGATGGTGTTGAGTTGCGTCTCGGGGTGGAAATCCAAACCAATTGTGAAGTTCTGGATAGCCAAAAGTGAATACCTCTCCTCTCACAATGAAAACTGAGACGAACACGTCTCTTGTTGACAAACCTAACTGTGGAGAAAAATTCCAGAACCCAATTTCCAATAATAGGAAAATTCATATGAACAAATTTGGACCAACCCAAATTAGTCAGATAGCGATCAATTGCTTCGCTTATCCCGAGTTCCTCGTTCAGAAACTCATCCAGATACATCATGCCAAAGAACTGAGCATATCTGAATTGCATAAAACGTTTCCCCTCGTCATGGTTATAAATAGGAAACCATGCTCCATATCTATCGGAGATATCAACTCTCCCTTTTTTAGAAGAATTGTGTTTTTGAACGTTCTTCAAAGACTTAGTCATGTCTGTGAGAGAAAAGAAAATGAAGTCTGTAGGATTTGAGAATTTGAGAAAGAAATTTAGAAAGATGAAGTGAAAATGGAAGAAGTCTGATCCTACAGGAATATATAAGAACTATAAGTGAAAGGTTATGTCTGTTAGAAAGAAATAGGTGTCAGAATGATACCTCTTCAATTCAACTGACAGAAAATTTTAAAGAAAGAAGACTGTAATCACTTACAGTTATTTCAAATATAAAAAGACAGAAAATTTCTCAACTAAGATTTTCGGAATCTCAACTGAGATTTCCAAATCCTGGAACATAGAAAATCTCAACTGAGATTTCTGCATATATAATTTCTAAATAACACTTAACACTTAATGAAAATTTCAAAACATGACTAAATTAAAATTTTAATGTGAATAAAACTCATTTGTACTTAATGATAAATATATAAAAATTAAAAATTAAAGTAAATAAATTAAAAAAAAAACAATAAATTAAAAAGAAAAAGAATGAAAATAAGAAAAGCTATAAATTAAAAACATAAAAATCAAAGAAATTAATTTTTATAAAATTTATCCACGGATTCAATTGCTTGAATAGGAGCTCCGTCGAAATAAATTTTGCAACGATTACCATTGACCTTAAATCGGTTGCCATTAGACTTTTCTAGCTCCAATGTTCCGTAATCAAATGTTTGAACAACCAAAAATGGTCCAGCCCATCTAGATTTTAGCTTATCTGGAAATAATTTTAATATAGAATTAAAAAGTAAGACCTTATCTCCAACATTAAAGTTTTTAATTTTGATTTTGGCATCATGCCACTTTTTAATTTTCTCCTTATAAATGCTCGCATTTTCGTAGGACAAATAGCGTAATTCATCCAACTCGTTTAAGTCAAACAAACGCTTTTTCCCTGCGCTCTGCAAATCATAATTAAGGGTTTTTATAGCCCAATATGCTTTATGTTCTAATTCAACCGGCAAATGACAAGCTTTACCATAGACTAATCTATAAGGTGTCATCCCGATAAGTGTTTTAAATGCAGTACGGTATGCCCATAGTGCATCGTCAAGTTTATGTGCCCAGTCTCTTCTAGAAGACGAAACTGTTTTCTCAAGTATCCATTTGAGTTCTCTATTTGAAATTTCTGCTTGACCATTCGTTTGAGGATGGTACGGTGTAGAGATACGATGGTGTACTCTATATTTTTTCATAAGTGACTCAAAAGCTCTATTTACGAAGTGAGTACCACCGTCGCTTACCATAACTCTACAAACTCCAAATCGACAGAATATTGAATTTAAAAACTTAACAACTACTTTAGAATCATTTGTCGGGGTTGCAATTGCTTCAACCCACTTTGAAACATAATCTACGGCTACTAATATATAATTTTTTCCAAAAGAAACAGGAAAAGGACCCATGAAATCAATTCCCCATACGTCGAAGATTTCAACTTCCAATATGTTCTTAAGAGGCATCTCATCTCTCCTTCCTATATTCCCCGTTCTTTGACATTTATCACAGCGGAGAATAAATGAACGGACATCTTTAAACAGAGTAGGCCAAAAGAATCCGCATTCAAGTATTCTAGCTGCTGTTTTGCTTACACTATTATGACCTCCGTAAGCGCTAGCATGACATTCTATCATTATAGACTCATGTTCAAACTCACTAACGCATCTCCTAAATATTCCATCGCCGCATGTTTTGAACAAGAATGGATCTTCCCAAAAATATTTCTTAACTTCTGAAAAGAATTTCTTCTTTTGCTGGTAAGTCAATCCATCTGGCACAACATGTGCAGCTAAGTAATTGGCTATATCCGCATACCATGGAGTTATGACACTTTGTAATTGCATGAGATGTTCATCGGGGAAGTCATCTCGAATGCCTGATGTTTCACCGATGGGACCGTTTTCATCCTCAAGTCTTGATAGATGATCGGCGACCAGGTTTTCAACTCCCTTTTTGTCTTTAATCTCAATGTCAAATTCTTGCAATAGTAAAACCCATCTAATAAGACGTGGTTTTGCATCTTTCTTAGCAAATAAATATCGTAAAGCTGCATGATCAGTATAAATAATAACTTTAGATCCTAACAAATAAGATCGGAACTTATCACATGCAAAAACTACTGCTAACATTTCTTTTTCAGTTGTGGTGTAATTTAGTTGTGCACCGGATAATGTGTGACTCGTATAATATATAACATGTAGTTTCTTATCCTTCCTTTGACCTAATACACATCCTACAGCTAAGTCACTCGCATTACACATAATTTCGAAAGGTAGATTCTAATCGGGTTTTGATATTATTGGTATACTGACTAAAGCCGTTTTCAAAGTATTGAAAGCTTGTAAACAATCTTTATTAAAATCAAAAGTTGAATCCTTCATAAGCAAATTAGTAAGTGGTTTGGAAATTACAGAAAAGTTCTTTATAAACCGTCTGTAAAAACCTGCATGACCTAAAAATGATCTTACTCCCTTAACAGTGGTTGGTGGGGGTAATTTTTCTATAACTGAAGTCTTTGCCCTGTCCACTTCTAAACCTTTTTCATAAATTTTATGACCTAAAACAATTCCTTCATCTACCATGAAATGACATTTTTCCCAATTTAAAACTAAATTCGTTTCCTCACATCTAGACAATACTTTATCTAAGTTCTGTAAACATGCATTGAAAGAATCTCCATAAACTGAAAAATCATCCATGAAAACTTCCATTATGTCTTCAATGAAGTCATTAAATATTGCTGTCATACATCGTTGAAAAGTTGCTGGTGCATTACATAGACCAAAAGGCATTCTCCTATATGCAAATGTTCCGTAAGGACATGTGAAGGTTGTTTTGTCTTGGTCATCCGGGTAAATGTAAATTTGAAAGAATCCGGAATAACCGTCTAGAAAACAGTAAAATGCATGACCGGCTATCCTTTCGATCATTTGATCAATGAAAGGTAGATGAAAATGATCTTTCCTGGTTGCTTTGTTTAGGTTCCTATAGTCTATACAAACCCTCCAACCGGTGGTGGTTCGTGTAGGTATCAGTTCACCTTCATCATTTCTTACAACAGTTATGCCTCCCTTTTTAGGTACACAATGGATTGGACTAACCCACTCACTATCCGAGATCGGATAAATGATTCCATTGTCTAAAAGTTTAGTAATCTCATTTTTGACTACTTCCTTCATGTTCGGATTTAAACGTCTTTGCCTATCCGCTTTAGGTGGCTTATCTTCTTCTAAATGAATTCTATGCATTACTATACTAGGATTAATTCCTTTTAGGTCTGAAATTTGCCATCCCATACTTCCTATCCTATTTCTAACAACTTCTTTCAATTTTTCTTCTTGATCGCTTGTTAATTTGTTAGAAATAATTATAGGTAGAGAATCGCCTTCGCCTAAGAAAGCGTACCTCAAATGACTGGGTAACTCTTTAAGTTCTAATTTAGGGGGTGTTACAATCGAAGGCGGAACTGGTCCATCTTCTCGAATCAAAGGCTCTGGGTCCTTATCGTCTAATTCCTCATCTATTATAGGTTCAATTATTTCTTCACTTTGAATTACATCATTGACACATTCTTCGACTAAATCAAGTTTCATACAAGCGAATTCCTCCATAGGGTATTTCATCGCTTTGTTCATGTTAAACTCGACCTTATCTTCTCATATCCTTAAAACTACCTTCCCTTCCGACACATCTACTAGAGCGCGTCTCGTGTTCATAAACGGTCTGCCAAAAATTAAAGGGCAATTTACATCATATGCAAAGTCTAAGATAACAAAATCAGTAGGAAAAATAAATTTATCGACTTTGACTAAAACATCTTCAATTATACCATACAGCCTTTTAGTGGTTTGATCCGCTAATTGCAAAACCATATTGGTACGTTTGATATCTTCTTCTAAACCTAACTTGTTAAAAATAGACAATGGCATTAAGTTTATACTTGCTCCTAAATCACAAAGACAACTTGGGAATTCAATATCTCCCAACTTACACGGAATAGTAAAACATCCGGGATCCTTGAGTTTAGTGGGAAAATTACTTGATACTATTGAACTACAGTCTTCAGTTAACAAAATGGATGAAATTCCTTCCCAACTGATTTTCTTTGAAATCAAATCCTTTAAAAACTTACCATAGTTAGGAATTTGTGTTATTGCATCCATAAACGTCAAATTGATATGCAAATTTTTAAGTTTATCCAAAAACGTTAGAAGTTGTTTATCATAGTCCTTATTTCGGACTTTGTGTGGAAAAGGTGGGTTGGGTACAAAAGTTTTAGTACCTGTGTCAAATGGTGAAATATTTGTGTTTAAGATATCTTCTTTGGACTTCGGTAAATCAGTTCCTTGTAATGTTGCATCTTTGGGCATTTCAGGCCCTTGATAATTTTTTCCTGAACGAAGAGTAATAGCCTTCACCTGCTCTTTTGGATTTTCTTCCGTATGGCTGGGAAGACTTCCCTCTTTTCGGGATGGAATTGATTTAGCAAGTTGACCAATTTGAACCTCCAAATTATGGATGCTAGATGAATGGTTTTTAATAAGCTGATCGAATTTATTTTCGATCCGTTTAAAACCATCGTTGTGATTACTTATTTTTCCACTGATAGCATCTATAAACTTGTCGATTTTAGAAGATAAAGTGCTAATCGTATCTCTTGACTGATTTTGATAATTAGTGGTACGATTTTGATTAGCACTAATATTATTGTTACTGTTATCTTTCCAATTAAAGTTAGGATGATTCCTCCATCCAGAATTATAAGTATTAGAATAAGGATTATTAGTTTGGTTTTGCCCTTGGACAAAATTTACCTGTTCAATCTCACTCATATTTTCATAATCCACATCCGTTTGGATTGGATTACCATTGGTGTCGCGTGGTACCATAAACTGGTCAATTTTATGCGATAAAGCAGAAAATTGGGCTTGTAGCATCGCGACTGGATCAAGTTCAACTATACCTTTAACTGACGATGAGGTTGAGGATGATGGTTTTGCCACCGGCATATGTCCACGTTCTTCGGGCCACATACTGCTGTTGATTGCCATTTCCTCCAAAAGTTCTCTTGCTTGGGCTGATGTTTTCTTCATAAATAGCCCTCCCCACATAGCATCTAATGAACCCCTAGTTGTAGGATTCAGTCCATTGTAAAATGTTTGCATTAAAAGTTCAGCGGGTAATTGGTGGTGTGGGCATAAACGTTGAAGTTCTTTAAAACGTTCCCAAGTTTCATAAAGGGTCTCATTATCATTTTGAGAAAAAGATGTTAACTCCTTTATGACTCTTGCGGTTTTTGCTAAAGGAAAATATTTAGATAAAAACGCTTGGGCTAATTGTTCCCAAGTGGCAAAAGTTGCGGCTGGCATAGAAGTTAACCATTCTTTGGCTCTATCCTTCAAAGTGAAAGGAAAGAGGCGAAGTTTGATTGCTTCTGCAGTCACATCTGGAATTTTAAATGTGTCACAAATTTCTAGGAAATTTGTTAAATGAGTGTTAGGATTTTCGTTAGGTAACCCGTAAAATGTTACATTATTTTGCAACATATTAAGCAAAGCTGGCTTAATTTCAAATTGATTTGCGGTGATTCTGGGTCTAACGATACTATTGGTTACACCGGCCACACCTGGCCTAGCGTATTCCATAAGTGTTGGTGGGTCTGCCATTTTTTCTGGCTCGGTATGTGTTTTTACTGGGGTCTTATTTTTGTTTTTCTTATTTTTCTTGTTCTTCCTAATGGTTTTTTCAATTTCTAGGTCTATAGGGTCTGGTGCAATGCCTGAACTTCGAGAACTGCGCATGAACTTGAAATCTTGCACGAACCGAAACTACCTACAAAACAGAATTTGATAAATAAATAAATTAGTATAGGAAAACTTTTAAATTATAAAAGTTAGAATAAATATGTTTAAACCTAGATTCGAAATAAAACACGAAAAATTTAAAATTTTGTCAAAAATTTTGGCGTTCCCCGGCAACGGCGCCAAAAACTTGTTGAGCGATTTCCGCAAGTGCACGGTATACGTTTGTAGTAATAAAAGATATCGAACCCACAGGGAACGCTTTTTAACTAAAACTTTATTTAATTCGGTTTAATCACGTGTTTAGGTTTAATAAAAGAAATACGTTTAGTTGATGGAATAGGGTTTGGTACATTAGGATTAGATAGAAAGATTATATCGATTTTAGAGAACAATTCCGTTTGGAATTTTGATTACAAAACAGATACTTCCGTAATCGGAATGAAATAGATCTTATTTTCATAAAGCAAAGTAAACAACTTTAACTTTGTGAGATTATGGACATGTAACAATATAATAATTTACTCAATTAAATGGCTTCGAACCATAGAAATCCTTCTAGCGTAGAGACGATTCCTACCTTAATCAAACTAGTGTTTTACTTCTGATAAGCCGCGATCAGCGATCATGTCATCCATAAAAACTAAATTTGTTAAGTGTTCAACAAAGTTCTTATAAGAATAAGATGGAATAGAACGTTTTAATAAAAACACCAATATATCATTTTGAAAATCATTTTGTCAGAACAATATCAAAATAACAACAGTAAGAATATATTGAATAAATAAGTATATCATTAATTGAAATGTGATTTTTCACAAGTTAACAGAGAAGTAGAAACTTGGATAGCATTGTAACAAAGACTTTGAGATTCGGGTCGTCAATCTTTCTCTCAAACTTCGTAGGCTCATCAAACCATATGCGCTTCAGCCGTCAATTCTTCTCGCTGGATCTTTAGAATAGAGACTGGTCCCGTCCACTATCAGAATGAAAACTAAACTAATACTGTGTTTATAACTAATCTAAATACAATTCGTGCACAACACGATTGCTTACAGAAATGAAATCTAACTTTCTGATTCTTTCCTGAATCAGAAACTCAACATAACAACTTTCTTCTCTAATTTCTCTAACTTTTCCAACTTAACCAACCTTGATTTCTGAAATGGATCACTTATTTATAGTTGGTGAAGGGTTGTAAATGACGGGTCGTGTCTGCTGGTGAAGGGTTGCTTTTATCCGAACGAACAGACGCGTTTTTCTGAATTAAACATGTGTTTTGTGTGCAGGAAGACTTGCTGTCGCGACTGAGATTCTGAAAATCTCAGTCGCGACAGGGGGTATAGGGGCGAGCTTGAATACGTTGTTTTCCCCCGATCTGGCCTCCGTAAGTCGCGACTGAGATTTTGAGAATCTCAGTCGTGACAGAGAGTTTTCCTCCCTGGCGTTCGACTGTTTTTTGTCCTCCTCGAGCGTTCTTCTGGCTGATATGCATTCTCGGTACGTTTTTAAGGTTTTTCCTCCATTTTAGCTCCGTTTTAGCTCCGTTTTCGCTCCTATTTGGATTTTACCAAATATTTAGGTACCTTGCATCAAAGAAGTAAATAAAGACGTAAAAGTATTCCAAATGAATATAATTAGCATGATTTTAATGTAAATTTAACGTATTTATATATGATATTTTAGGTATATTTTGGGCTTAACAGCCATGTGTACCAAAGCACAATCAAGGGGGAAGGCAAATGACCCAAGAGGATGCCCCTGACTATTTCGAAAAACCACACCGCAACCAGCTCTACCCGAGATCACGGAGGCATCAGTGTTAGCTTTAATCCAATCAGATGGAGGGGACTGCCATCTAACTTCAATGATTCGAGGGGCCCTATGACGACGAGCGTTTAACCCGAGATTATGGAGAATAGATAACTCCACAACAGAATTCCATACCGATCCGTTGCTGATTCTATCAGAGCTACAAATTGCAGACCAAAGATAGCGCAATCCCTCATGAATGTTTGGTGGCTTGCTCTAAAAAATAGCAGCATTTCTTACAGACCAGATCAACCAAGCAGCGTTGACAAGCGCGACCTGCCAGAGGGAAAGGACTTGCGAACTGAACTTGTGTGAGAAGGCGTGTTGCAAGAGGGTCTGTAGAGAAGAATCAAGTACAAGTCTTCTACCAAATAAAGCCGATATGTTAAACCAGATTTGGGAAGCAAAGGGGCAATGAACATGCAAATGGTCACTCGTCTCATAAGCCATTAAACAGACCGGACACCAAGATATTAGAGGTAGACCTCTAGCACGGAGCGCATCATGAGTTGGTAAAGCGCCCCAGTATGCACGCCGGCAAACCATGGAGTGTGATGGCTGAATAAAAGGTTTCCAAATTGACTAAAAAACCAAAGGCAAAGTCGGAGGAGCACGTAGCCAGTGATAGAATAACTTTACCGTGAAGAGGCCATTGCTCGTAGGTCTCCAAAAACATAAATCATCTTCAGAGCCATTTCCATGCATATTCCGGATGCGCTGGTGCAACGGACTAGCCAGCATCGGAAGATCCTGCCAGTTGCCATTTTCATAAAAATCTGAGATTCTATCAGTGAGCTTCAAACGGTCTGACATAGAAATCCCAAGCTGTTCAGCCAGGGGCGGAAAAATCCATTTCGAATTCTAGAATGACAACTCAGAAGATGATCCAAATGACCAAAAACAATTCTCCCGTACCTTGAGATAGGCAGCCTTGGCAGACCACCAAACAGACGATCGTTGCAACCGAAACTTTGGCAAACCAGCCCTATTTAGAAAGCGCGTCCTCAACAAATTAAAGCATAAAGTATTAGAGGAAAGAAAGCCCCACGCCAATTTACCACTCATAGCCAAGTTAAGGGTCGAGAGGTGTTTAATACCCAACCCTCCTTCCTTTAAGGACTTTAAGCAAACCTTCCAGGGAATAGTAACAAGCTTTTTGGACAAAACTGAACCCGTCCAAATGAAATTCCTCATGTGTCTATTGAGCCTATTTAGCAAACTCACAGGCCATTTGTAAACCATAAAGGTGTGGATCAGAGAGCTAGTGATAACTGAATTAACAAGTATCAGCCTACCAGCCATAGAGAGAGACGTCCCCGCCCAGCACGAGAAAGAGAGAATAATTCTATCCACAGTCGCTGCAAGGTATTTAGCTCTTGGGATCCCTTGAAAAAGAGGAACGCCCAAGTAATTAAACAGGAGAGATCCAATTTTGATTCCAATTAGACCCGCCAATCTGTTCCGACGTTTGAGCAAGATCGAATCCCCGAAGAAAATCTCAGACTTTTGCCAATTCACTAATTGTCCAGATAGAGAGCCATATAAATCAAAAATATCCATGAGCTGCAGAAAACTAAAATATCATCTGCATAAAACAAGTGCGAAGGCATTACAAAAGAAGTAGAATAATCCATCGGAGACAGCGACCCACACAGGGTATAGGCATTGATAAAATGGCTAAGGAAATCCTCCGCTAAACCAAATAGAAGAGGAGAAAGTGGATCTCCTTGTCTTACTCCTCGAGAGCAAGAGAAATATCCAGCAGATCCATTAGCAGTGAGAATCGAGATATGAGCCGAAGAGAGTATCGCATGAATCCAATCAATGAATTGAGAGGAAAAACCAAACGACTTAAGAACTTCAAGCAGAAATTGCCAGTTTAACATATCAAAGGCTTTCCTAATGTCCACTTTCAGGCATATGTTACCAGCAAAACATTTTTTATTCAAGAGATTGACACCTTCAGAAGCGATTGCAATGCACTGATGGATTTGGCGCCCTTTTATGAATCCAAATTGATTCTCTGTAACAATTCGGCTAGCAATAATGGCAAGCCTATCAGCTAAGATCTTTGAGATGATTTTGAATGTGAAATTGCTCATAACAATCGGCCTATACTGTTCAATTGTCGAGGCACCAGGGACTTTGGGGATAAGTGCCATCAAGCTTGAATTCAGCCCACCAGAGATTTTCCCATGTTGAAAGAACCACTGAACCATTTTACACACGTCACTACCCACAATGCTCCAATAGGACTGAAAGAAATGACCGGTGAAGCCGTCAGGGCTAGGAGAGCTAGAAGGATCCATGGAAAAAACCGTATGACGGATACAATCCTCATCAGGGCAGACGGTTAGAGAAGTGTTCTCAAAATCTGTCACAACTCGAGGAACCATATCAGAAACTAGAGACAAATCCACCGGATTCCCACCTGTGCTGGCGAACAGGTTATCATAGTAAGAGATAATATGATTAGAAATAATATTTGGGTCAGTGTGAGAAACCCCATCAATTGTTAAGGCAGAAATTCCCATATGCGATTTTCGCATCGTAGAGACACGTTGAAATTAGCTTGTATTACGGTCTCCCTCAGCAAGCCACCGCACCCGGCTTTTTTCTTTCAAATATGTTTCTTGCTGAAGCAAGTGAAGATCCAACTTCTCATGAGCGGCCAACTCACGTTCCTGAAGATTCAATTACCATCCAGCAGATTGAATAGTCTGCTGAATATCTGCAAGGGAGCTGCGCGCCTCATCAATGTTAGCATTGAAGTTACCAAAAATATTAATATTCCAATTTCTCAAAATAGTCCTCAGACCACGTAACTTATGACACAACAAAGGAGCCGGCAGAAGAGCAGGGGCAGGGCCATCCCAATGATTTTTTATTATCCCATAAAGCTCAGGATTACTAACCCACATTTTTTGAAATCTGAACCGAGAAATCCTACCAGAAGTAGTCGAAAAATTGAACAGAAGGGGGTGGTGGTCTGAGTGATGACGCGTCAGCCCCACACAGCATAAATTCCAAGTTTTCGCAAAATCAGCCGAAACTAAAGCCCTATCAAGCCGAGAATTGACACGCGCATCACCAGTTCTCCCATTACACCAAGTGAAGAAACAACCAGTAGAGGGAATATCCAGCCAATCCCCATCATCCACAAAATTCCTGAAGTCACGACAAGGTCTCGTAGCCGGAGGCCATCCCGTTTTCTCATGAGCCCCAAGGATTGCATTGAAGTCCCCAATTAACAACCATTTACCTTGTAAATTCAATTTGAGAGCATTTAGAGTCAAAAAGAGGTCAACACGTCTGTTTGCCCAAATACTGCCATACACAATTCCATAATAATGCTTAATGCCCTGCACATCCTATTGCAAAACCACAAACTGTTCATGCTGAAGAATTACAGAGATTGCATCAGTCATGGCAATCCTTTGAAGAATCCAAAGAGTTGGCTTATCACGCTGATTAACAGAGATCAGTCTCATGCCAATGTTGGCCCAAAACGAAGGACGAATTGCCTCAAAATCAACCATTGGTTCTGCTAAACAAAGAAGATCATGTTTATGTTGCCTACATAAATCAGAAAGATACCTCTGAGTGTTAGGGTTGAGGAGCCCCCTACAGTTCCAGAACAGAACTGTCATTCAAAACGAATAGGGGGTTTGATGGCCTGTTTCGCACGGGTTTTCTCTGCCTCATGTTTTCCGCCTTTGCGTGCTTTAATTGATGTCACAGTGTGCCACATTTCATCTTCTTGCTCTGCCCCGTCTACCCAAGAAAGAGTGGGAGAAATATTGTTGTTGCCATGAGAGTCAGGCCTCTCCACTTCATCAACCGTCTCTATTTGTCCTAAGGGGCTCCCAGCAAACACAAGTTCTTTATCAGGGCTGACCTTCTCAACATCAATTTTCTCAGCAAGGTCAGTAACAATTCTGGCCGTGGCAATTGCCACCGGGACAATTGCACGATTCTCATCAGGAGGAGAAGGTTTCTTAGTCGGCGGTTTTTGAAAAGATCGACTCTCCGGTGGTTTTTTATTTTTCCTGCAGTCATATGCTGAATGACCAATAGAAGAGCAAACTTTGTAGAACTAAGGAAGCCTTTTATAAACCACTTCAATCCAGATGTTTTTCCCTACACTCTCAACTCCAAGCTTCGTCGGTAGTTCTCCTGCCAAATCCACATCCAACAGTAGTCTAGCAAAATGCCCAAAATCACCCTCAAGGGTGGCTTTGTCAAATCGAATCAATCCCCCAATCCCTATTGCAATGTCCGAAAGAATTTGTCTATCCCAATATTCCCATGGAAGAGAGTAGAGGCGAACCCAAACCTGTGCATTAGTGGAACGTTCGGCATAAGGATCAAAATCCGGCACCCAAGGTTGAAGACGAAAAGTGCCCGGACGGGTATTCACAATCCCCTTGTTGACAATCATATCATGTGCTTCTTTGGAAGGCAAGATTACTTGAAAATATCCTTTACCAATCGCAATTAGCCTCCACTGAGCAGTGATACCCCAAATTTTGGTTAAACTCGCCTTGAGGTCCGCCACTTTCCAAGGGGAATCCCCTTTAGATAGAACAAGTCTTCCGATAAGAACGTGTGAGCAGAGAGCTAATCTCCTCTCATAGGCAGATTGCGAAATCCGAATGGATTTCAGGCCTCCAATGTCAGTAACCGTAGCAGAGGATTGATGAACCTCAGGAATGCCTCGTTTAACAACAGAGGAGAAAGACGGCACGGGTTTGTCACCAATAAGGGGTTGATGAGGCAGATCCAAAGCAAAACGGAGCTTAGGATTGAAGAGAACTTCGATACTAAGGAAATCATTCGGAGGAGGAGCCATGATCACAGCCGGTACGACGCTAATCGCCGGAGCAGCCAGACCGAAACTGACCACCTCAATGAAAATTCAAGACAACAGATCTGAGAGAGAGAGAAGACAGATCTGAAAAAGAGAAGATAGATCTAAAAGAGAGAGAAAGATCTAAAAGAGAGAGAGATAGATCTGAGAGAGAGAAGATAGATCTCAAAACTCTCCGTCTTCATAAAAAAATTTCACCATGACAACAGATCTGAGAGAGAGAAGACAGATCTGAAAGAGAGAGAAAGATCTAAAAAAGAGATAGATCTGAGAGAGAGAAGATAGATCTCAAAACTCTCCATCTTCATAAAAATTCTTCACCATGACAACAGATATGAGAGAAAAAAGACAGATCTGAAAGAGAGAAGATAGATCTAAAAGAGAGAGAAAGATCTAAAAGAGAGAGATAGATCTGAGAGAGAGAAGATGAAATTATATGAATTGATGAATATTCAACACAATAAAATTTAAGGATTAAACACCTAAATGGTGTTAATTGCTAAAATAATTCCGAATCTAAAAATGGTTAGAAATATATATATATATATATATATATATATTTCTAACCATTTTTAGATTCGGAATTATTTTAGCAATTAACACCATTTAGGTGTTTAATCCTTAAATTTTATTGTGTTGAATATTCATCAATTCATATAATTTTGATTCTACCGAAAACATAAAAATAGACTTTCCCAAAATGAAATATTTGTTAAAACAAATGTTACACCAAATAATATGGTTAGAGACTATAGTTACTTTGTTTTTGACAAAATAACCATTACTTTGTATGTTTTCACTATTGGATTAATTTTGCACCGCATCATCCAATGGTGAAAACACACAAAGTAATGGTTACTTTGTCAAAAACAAATATCATCTTCTTCTCTATAAAAATAAATAAATAAATATTTAACAATTTTAGTTAATTATAATAATTTCAAATTTACCTACCACCTCTTATATATCTTGAAAAAGATAATATTTATTAGGTATAATACTCATTTGAGTCCTCAAACTAAAGTTTCAAAGTCAATTATTATCTTAAACTATCAAAATCATTAACCATGTCTCAATTGAGTCCACATCTTAAGCAAAAACCATTAATTGAATCCTCATTGAAAATCATTTGGCGACACAGTTTTAGACTCTCTTCTCCAAATCCATTTTGAGGCAACACAAAGATCATTACAGTCTACTTTAAATATTCACCGTTTTTTATTTTAGAATAGTATAGTGATTCAATTGATGTTTTTCCTTTAATTGAAGATTTTAATAGTGTAAGGTCCTAATTTATTTTAAAGTTTTAGTTTATGGATCAAAATGAATGTTATCCCTATCTATCTATCTATCTATCTATCTATACTAAATCTGTAGATAGATTTGACACGTGTCGCATCTTCCTTCTATTTTTGCTGATGTGTCTAGAAAACAAAACACAACTTCTCTCCTTAAACTATACAGATTTTCTTTTTTAATCGTTACTTATGGTTTTCTCTGAAATTTCAACTGCTCCTCCCCACTCTCCCTAAATCGACTCCTTCAGTCCAAATTTAACTATTCACCGTGATTGAAATTTCAACTACTACTCTCATTATTTTCTTCTTTTGCGTTTCATTTCTTCCTCTTATCTTAACTCCACTTCCTCTGTCTCTTAACTGTTCGTTGCCCCTGTTCCTTGCGATTCTTATCTATTCTGGTGATTTTCCATCTCCCACTCCCACATGTTCATATACCCCTTTTTAGTGTTATCCATCTATTTTAGTAGTTTGCGTCGTATGCATTCTTATTTTCTATTGTTTCCCATCTGATTGTGTTTTTACTAAGTTCTCCAATTTTATTTTTCTACTTTCTAATTTTGTTTTAGTCCAACTTCCTAATTTCTTTATATATAGTTGCGAATGGATGTGATCCTTCATTACAGAACCCAGTAACCATTTTAATGTTAGAATTAGGGATTCTTCCAATTATTTCGATAGTAATTTTTCTGTTCTTTACTTTATTTCAGATGCAGTTGCGTGTTGGAGGCCTATGTCGATTGTAATTTTGAGTAACATATGTTATTTTTTGCATTGTATATAGGTAGATTTATGTTGCTACAAGAATTGTCTTTACATGAATCCTATTTCGTTTGTCTATATGCCTCTTGGTTGTATAGTATTTATTATTTTGGTCTATGATTTGTTTTCTGATTTCTTTTATTTCTGTTCTCTTTCAATGGAAATTCACAATTTGCAAGTTGTAAAAGCAGTTGGTGTCAACAATTGGAAAAGCTCATCAGTTTCTATCAATCTCAATGTGCTTCACGATAATGTCATATATGGATGTGTTTTTTTTAGTAAAGTTAAACTGTTAATATATGGATTAAACATTGCAGGAGAAGAAACACCTACCATCAATGGACAAACAAAATGAAAATCCCAATACGCTTTGCAGAGAACTCACGTATTTGCACAAAGATTGTGAGTCTTCTTTCTTTTTCTTAATATTTTTTAATGATCGGAGAATGGGTAACTTTGGAAGAGGTTAGTATTCAATGAAGAATTTACATTGCTTTAGGTAGGTATTCTTTTACTTTGTAATTATTTTACCGTGAGAATTTATTTGTTGAGTATGTAATAGTTGATCTCTTATGAACAACTTTTGTAGAACAGATTTGAAGTTCTGTTCCCGCTGCCAAGAAGAGTTATCATTAACTGGTAATGTGCTTTAACAATTTATATATGATACTCAGTTCATTGATTTGAACTTCACAACCAAGAGGCACATTTATTTTTTTGCTTAAAAGTTATTTTTCAGAAAAATTGTCTCAACTTATTTGCAATTCATCTAGATGCCTTTTCTCCTATCCATCTTTAGAGGGTCGAGTGCTCTATTTTGGTTCATGAAATGTATGTATATCTCTAGGTGCTACAAGTTACAAGTTGCTATCTACTTCTTTTACATGTCCTACAATATGATGAAATTGATTACTAACCACCCACATTGATATATATACTATTTAACCTAAAAGCGTTTATATCTCTTTCGAACTCAAGCAAGCCACAGTTGGGAGTGTTGATTGGTACCCTATAAAATCTTTACTGGTTTCAGGTCTGCTAGGGAGTTCATTGTGATATTTCTGTTTAATCGTTTAAAATATATGTATTCAGAATTTATTATTAAAATCTGATTATATTATTTAGACCAAACACATAATTATAATTCAATTCTAGAACTTTTACGGTTTAAAGGATTAGACCCATTATTATTTATTTTTCCAGATTAGATACCTGAACTTTAATTTTCACACATATTGAGTCTCCTTAACAGTTTCATAATCTAAACCATTAGTGAATGACTCAATGTGTGAAAATTAAAAATTAGAGGCTTAATCTTTAACATCTTATTATTTTTAAGAGGAAAAAAACTGAAAAAATTAATTATTGATTAAATCCTTGAATTTGAACTTTTATTTTATTTCCTTTCTCTCTCTAAGGTCCATCTGTTTTTAATGTTAATGTGATATTCTACTTTTTCTTTAAATACTTTTGTCAAATTGTAATGTCGATTTTACACTATTTGCCAAATAAACACTAGAGTAGCTATTATGAATTAGTGACTCATCATCAATTAATTTCGATCATCATAACTTAGTTATATATCTCGAGAAAATATAATAAATAAGAGAATTCATTTTAGAATGCTAAGAATGAGTTTAGGTACTATTAAAAAAATAGCCACTTAATACATTAACTTAAGTTATAAGATGATAAAGTTAAATTTGGTATGACTTAATTATAATATCAGAAAGTTCTATAACAAATTATTCAGTAATCTATTTTGATGAAAATTTTTAATGTCTCTTCCTCTACCTATTTGAATCATCATTAGTGGTTTTTACATGTATTTTTCCTTTCAATTTCTACTAAACTAATTACCTCTTTTTAATTGTTGAGGTTACAATAGGCTACCTTATATAAGTGTTTAATTTGTTGTTTTTACTTTTTACAGATTTGGAAGAAGTAAGCAAAGAGCCTAAACAATTAGCGTACTTACCAGCATGCGTACTACAACATTTGTTATTAAATATTTGATTTTTTATAAACAAGTTTCATTCTCAACTCAAAATGCTATCACGTGTCTTAATTTGGTTAATTTAAATGAAATATAAAAAATGAGAACTATGAGATTCATTTATTTTGCTCTTGATTTTTCATGTGTAGATTCAACATGCATTCTCATTGATTCTAATTATTGTTTTGTAAAGACTCGAGGTTATTTCCTTTGGATTTCTAAAAAATTATACTTCCTATCTCAAAAAAATTAATAATAACAATAAACGATAAAAAAACTATAAGAAAAAAGTTACATGCAAAGCACGGGTATACTGCTAGTTTATTACTAATTACCAATAAAGAATTTATTTTAAGTTTTTTTAGATACCCGTGGTGTATCTAAAAATTTAATTTATGCTATAAAAGGATATATTTTTTTTTAAAAAAAAGAAGATAAAACAAAGAGCTTTTATTATGGGCTCAAATTCCAAATATTTCACCGAATCTATAAATATTAATCTCATTTTTTTTTGAAACCAAATTTCATTAACTAGCCGCAAGTGGGCAAGAAGTGCAAATTACATTCGAAGCAAAACTCGGTAAAGTGGTAAAATAAGTGGGACAAGACGAAAAACGAGATGACTGTGCTAACGCATGAGCCAACTCATTAGCTTGTCTCCGAACTAAGCTGACTGAGTAAGTGTCGTTGCTTTGTAAAATGGATTGACAGCGGCAGATGATATCTCCAAACTCGGAACTGGCATCTGCGGGGTTTTGTACTTCACCAAACACAATTTTGGCATCGACTTCAAAGGTAACATTCGACCATCCCAACCCTGATACCCATTGTAGAGCTTCCATCGGTAGCTTCTCCCTTCTTCACTATTACCATCCCTGTTGAATTCGCACAGCGTCCCGCCATGAACGTACCAGACGCGTCTCTGATTACTGCTTCTACTCCCAAATGTTCCGAATTGTCAAAGAAGCCAGCATCAGAATTGCACTTGAGTCTGTTCGAAGGAGGGCAATGCCACTTATTACATCGTCGATCTGCTGCTGATACTGACTGCGTTTCCCTCAGTGCTGTCATTTTTCGCCAGTCCTCTAGCACTTTTCGCCCTTTCCTCCAGGCTCCAACAAGTGTTAAAATCTTATTTCTCCATAGCTTCTTTTCGCCCCTGCCAAATGCACCATAGTAGCATTAGAATTTTGTTCCTCCATACAGTTGAAGCTTCCGTGAGCAGCTTGAACAACAAATTCTGAAGATTATCTGCATTTCTTTTCCGATTTTCCATTTCCTCCAGCAAGCCCGCCTTATTCCATACTGCAGTAGACCAATCACATTCTACCATGACATGCCATTGGTCCACAAGACTAAGTCCGCAAGTGGCACAAAAACTGCTGATCACTAGACCGTGATTTATTAGATTAGCATGGGTTGGAAGGCAATTGCGCAACAGCCTCCATGGAAAGTACCTCACCTTCTGTGGAACATTAGCCTTCAAAATGGAGCTCCAATTCCTAGCAACATGTAGGTGAGTTTGTTAAGCAAATATAGCTTGGAAGATGGTGGTTTGTTAAGCAAATATTACACTAAAACATATAACAACACAAATGCAGTAGTGTGTCCAACTATATGTACGACATATTCGAGTTTTGAGCCATTGGAATATGCATACAAAGCATCCAGCAAGGTAAAAAGTTTTTGCATTTTCAGGGCATCTAGCAACAAAGATGGAGATGAGTTCATCAAATATAGGACACTCCACAATGACAGATGAAGGAAATCACAAACTCATAAAAGACTAAAAGGATAGACTGCCAAGCAAGAATAAGAGCAGTACAGAAAAGTGGTGTTTGGACCGTTACTCAAGTAGTAGATGAGCACAACCGGAAATTGATTCAGACATGATTAGAAAGATGCCTAATTAAACTAAACGAATATGACTACTCAAGATAAGAAGCAATCGGAAGCGTTTGATATAGCATGGTTAAGAACAAGCAAGATAGATTTTTGAAAGCTTAGAATGGCGGACTAGAATAGTTACTAATGAATTACTAATGGATGGAAAATGAAGAAAAAGTACAACTATGTTATTTGCAGGGAAATCAAGAAGCGTACATGTGACGATTACAAGAAGGAAAGTCAGGGTGAAGGTGAAATCTGAGAAGAGCTTCAAAACCTAGCCCCTTCTCTATTCCTAGATGGTCTTGAAGAAGAAAGCTGTAATAACGACGAAATTTTTGATGATTGTAAGAAAGATTGTTCAAATAATGATGACGACGACGACGATGTTATAATTTTGGATCCTAGCATTGGTAAGGAGATTTTCAATTCTCGAAAGAAAAAACGAGAATCACTATCAGGAATGTTGAAATGGGTGATCCAAATTGCAAAAGCTCCCAAGCATATTCCAGTTGGGGAAGTGTCGGCCATCTCTAAGTGGAAGGACCATCAAGGAGATGAATTGTGGGCATAAGCCATCAGGGCAAAGGATGCTCTTCTTGAGAGAAAGCTGGTTCATTCGTTCTGTGAACGGTCTCACTTGCAAGTAAATCTTACATTATGCTTATTTATGTTTCTCTTATTTCACGTTGGGGTTGAGGCTGAATTACATCTTCTTGCCTCTGGTAAGGACCTCCGGCAGGTTGTGGATGAGTATTTCTCATCTCTATCTTGAATTCCTCAAGGGAAATGGTTATTTCCCACATTCTTGCATCATGCCTTCCATTTTGCTCCATGAGGGCTTCTCTAAACCCTCTCATACAAGCTTCCATATCTTCAACTATCTTTTCAATGGATTCAAATCTCTTATTAATAGACTTAATTGCTTCTTGTGGTAGATGTGGTTGAACCATTGACAAGAAGAAGTCTCTGGGAAGGAAAATGACGCGGCTCTAATACCAACTGATATGGATAGAAAGGTTTTGATCTTAAACCTACAAGGAGTTTCTTCTTAAGCCTAGCTTGAAGGAGTTAATCCCAATAGAATAGTAACTCAAACTCTAATGGAGGCTAATTTTGATTTATTTCATAAAAGTTGCTTCAATACAAAGAAAATAAGGCATATATCTCTCTCCTAAAGATATGCAAAAATACCAAAGTATCCCGACTAGGGTTACAACTCAATAGGTTAAAGATAGGGGTATGATGGGGGATAGGTGGCAAAATAGCAATTAGGATAATAAGCCTAATGGCAAAACAATAAATAAGGTAATAATATAAATAGTAAATAAGAGGATGGCAGCTCTTATTCCACATCTCACCTTGGCGTGTAAGTCATTTCCATACGACATGTGGGTGTGTGACACGCCGTGTGGTCTTGAATTTCAGGCAGCCCAGCTTGTCGATGCTTCACATCAAATCTCCCCTTCACAAGTTCACATGACATGTGGGTATATTACACATCGTGTGGATTACATTCCGAATACTTTACACAATGTGTGCCCCTGCCCACACATCGTGTGGGCTGCGTCTAGACACTTCTTTCAGTAGTAGCTCCCGGCTCACACGACGTGTGACTAATGGCACACGCTGTGTAAGATCCTAGCCCATATTGCCACAGTTTTCCATTTAATATGCTCGGATTATAAACTTGTCTAAAAGGTATAATATGACAGTTAAATAACGGTTAAACAATTTTTTTTAAATTTTTGATAATAGATGACTAAAATTGATCTTGCTTGGAAATGTTAGATTTAAAATTGCATAATTTTATACATTAAAGTTAAATCTGCACTTCTTAAAAAAACATTAGGTTCAAATTTGATATGATAAAATTATAAATTTAATATGATAAAATTATTTTTAAAAAAATCGATATATATATAAATAAATAAATATATACTTTTAAATTAATAGTTACTATCATCATTAATATTATTAAAATACATATATATTTAATCATCATTCATAATTTATTAAAATAAAAAACAGATTTCTAATATTTAAAATAAAAGTTTTAATGAACTTTAGAAAAAGTATATATACATAAATATTTTTTAATTTTTTTTATTATTGAAATACAGACCTAGCCCAACGGGAATCCCAACCAGGTTGGTACCCCCGAAAAGGCAAAGAACCAAATATATAAATGAAGAGATGAAAAAAGTATGAAACCAGTACAAAGAATGTTTTAAGAAAATCTAAACATATCCCTACCAAGAGCATTATCTCTAACAAGAAGGGAGCAGAAGTCTGGAAGGGTATTCCACATTTGTAAATCTGAGGCCAGACGTCCGTAATTAGCAAGAGCGTCCGCCACTTGATTTCCCTCACGGAACACATGGGAGACAACTACTTGAATATGCGTCATTGAATCTAAACAATTTAACCAATCCACACCCATTGTCCAGGGAATGATCTGTGCACGGGCACAGAAAATTCGAATAACGTAAGTCGAGTCACTTTCAATCCAGAGACGAGTCCATCCACGTGACCTCGCAATCGAAACTGCAAAAATAGCAGCTTGCAATTCCGCCATTGTTGAGCGATTTCCGCAAGTGCACGGTATACGCTTGTAGTAATAAAAGATATCAAACCCACAGGGAACGCTTTTTAACTAAAACTTTATTTAATTCGGTTTAATCACGTGTTTATGTTTAATAAAAGAAATACGTTTAGTTGATGGAATAGGTTTTGGTAAATTAGGATTAGATAGAAAGATTATATCGAGTTTAGAGAACAATTCCGTTTGGAATTTTGATTACAAAACAGATACTTCCGTAATCGAAATGAAATAGATCTTATTTTCATAAAGCAAAGTAAACAACTTTGACTTTGTGAGATTATGGACATGTAACAATATAATAATTTACTCAATTAAATGGCTTCGAACCATAGAAATCCCTCTAGCGTAGAGACGATTCCTACCTTAATCAAACTAGTGTTTTACTTCTGATAAGCCACGATCAGCGATCATGTCATCCATAAAAACTAAATTTGTTAAGTGTTCAACAAAGTTTTTATAAGAATAAGATGGAATAGAACGTTTTAATAAAAACACCAATATATCATTTTGAAAATCATTCTATCAGAACAATATCAAAATAACAACAGTAAGAATATATTGAATAAATAAGTATATCATTAATTGAAATGTGAATTTTCACAAGT
This sequence comes from Euphorbia lathyris, assembly GCF_963576675.1. NCBI lineage: Eukaryota > Viridiplantae > Streptophyta > Magnoliopsida > Malpighiales > Euphorbiaceae > Euphorbia > Euphorbia lathyris. Next base: position 121,750,275 of record NC_088910.1, on the reverse strand, counting down.
TAACAGAGAAGTAGAAACTTGGATAGCATTGTAACGAAGACTTTGAGATCCGGGTCGTCAATCTTTCTCTCAAACTTCGTAGGCTCGTCAAACCATATGCGCTTCAGCCGTCAATTCTTCTCGCTGGATCTTTGAAATAGAGACTGGTCCCGTCCACTATCAGAATGAAAACTAAACTAATACTGTGTTTATAACTAATCTAAATACAATTCGTGCACAACACGATTGCTTACAGAAATGAAATCTAACTTTCTGATTCTTTCCTGAATCAGAAACTCAACATAACAACTTTCTTCTCTAATTTCTCTAACTTTTCCAACTTAACCAACCTTGATTTCTGAAATGGATCACTTATTTATAGTTGGTGAAGGGTTGTAAATGACGGGTCGTGTCTGCTGGTGAAGGGTTGCTTTTATCCGAATGAACAGACGCGTTTTTCTGAATTAAACATGTGTTTTGTGTGCAGGAAGACTTGCTGTCGCGACTAAGATTCTGAAAATCTCAGTCGCGACAGGGGGTATAGGGGCGAGCTTGAATACGTTGTTTTCCCCCGGTCTAGCCTCCGTAAGTCGCGACTGAGATTTTGAGAATCTCAGTCGCGACAGAGAGTTTTGCTCCCTGGCGTTCGACTGTTTTTCGTCCTCCTCGAGCGTTCTTCTGGCTGATATGCATTCTCGGTATGTTTTTAAGGTTTTTCCTCCATTTTAGCTCTGTTTTAGCTCTTATTTGGATTTTACCAAATATTTAGGTACCTTGCATCAAAGAAGTAAATAAAGACGTAAAAGTATTCCAAATGAATATAATTAGCATGATTTTAATGTAAATTTAACGTATTTATATATGATATTTTAGGTATATTTTGGGCTTAAAAAACTCCCACACTTAAGCTTTTGCTAGTCCTGAGCAAAATTTCACTGAATTTATTCTTTAATCAATCTCTTTATAAATAGAATATATACCCATATATTCCTCTTTGAATTAGTTAAACCGAAAGATAAACTTTTCATGGTAAATTTATACGCAAGGTATCAAACTAGCTAGTATAAAAGAGATATATTACTCGTCTTGTATTTCAATTTTTATATTGAAGTATTCGGGACGGTGTAAGCACGCATGCTTCCGAATCTTTCGTCTCAAGGCATTTCTAAGCACAAAATTTCCTTTCCCAAACCTAAACTATTACAAATATGGATTTAAGGACTTAGGTTTAATATATTTGCTTAGTTACGCCCAAGATAAGGGTGGTCTCGATCGTAACTTTATACGCATTTTATTTGCTTTCGTGTTCGTTTAAGAGGTACCGACCTTGTCATGGGTGGACACAATCGTTACTTAAAACTGAAAACACGTTTAATTTTGCTTTAATTTTTTAACGTTCATTTCATACCTCGACCGTGATAAGGGTGGTCGCAATCGTGGCCAAAAGTAAACGATACTTAATTTTCTTCCCTTTCATACCTCGATTGTGATAAGGTTGGTCTCAATCGTGGCCAAAAGTTAAGAATACGACTACTTGATTTAATATGAAAATAAAATTGGGAAAGAAAAATAGCACATTCATCCTATATTGACTTGAAATTCAACATGTATTATGGCTAAAGTTTCCTTAAAAACTTCAATTGGTTTTTAATGTAGGACGAAAAATAATATCGAGCTAAAAAGCTAAAGTTGTTAGTTCGATTTATGCCTATAAACCTAATTGAAAATTGAAAATAAGATTTATATTTATCATGAATTCATGATATAAAGTAGAGATTTGAAACTAAAGAAATTTTACTTATATATATATTTACTCGAGACGTTTTTGATAAAATCGTATCGGAGATTTGTAAAAATATTTGTGAAAATATAGCCTGTATAGAAATATTTATTTCTATCAATAATGATAACCTTAAAATATGCTTAACATTATTTTGAAAGTTAAAGTGTTTGAAAACATATGAAATATTTTCTTTAACAAAAATTTATCCTTTATGAAAAATTGCTATTATTTGTGAAAAAGTGTTGCAAGTGAAAAAGTGTTGCAAAAATGTTGCATTTGTTTGTGAAAAATTGTTGCATATTATACTTTACTTAAAATTGAATAACAACATGCATTTAAAAATAAATAGCATTCATTCTCATTCGTTGCATTCATTCGTACTTAAAAATAAAATGGATATGAAATACCTCCTCCCACACTTAATTTGGACCATGTCCTCATTGGTGCAAAAAGCGATAAAATACGAAAAATAGTATGAAATAAATCATACGAATTAGAAATGAAAAATATAGTACCATAACATTCAAACATTAATAATAATAATTATACCAAACATAATTTTAAATATTGTACCAAACCGAATAAAACATAATAATAATAATGAAAATGAGTTAAAGAGAGAAACGATAAAACCTATCAAGGTGATGGTGGTGGAGAAGGCGTAGTCTCAACTCCTTGGCGTCGGAAGAAAGAGAGCATCCGTTGACGAGTAGACTTGTCCTCACGACTTAATGTAGTGATCCTTGAACTCATTTCGGCATTATTGGCAACGACTTCATCTAACCGCAAATTCATGTGACGGTTATGCTCGTTTATTTGTGTCAAAACACGTTGCCATCCAACTTGTTCTTCTTCATTTGGTTCCATATTTGCTTGCTCGGTGGCATTAACATCAACATTCTCCTCCTCCTCTTCTTCTTCATCAAATTCCTCTTCATCCTCCTCATTATCATCTTGGGCACCTAAACCTTGAGAACCCGAGGCTTCACTACCCATGGTAGCAAAAACACGTCTTGTGCGATCCGCATAAGATATAAAAGCGGGTGGTCCCAACTTCTTTAATAAATTGGCCCTTTGAAGTGTCGTGAGATCCAATGATGGTAAACCAACATGAGACATATTTTGATAATCCGCTAATTCACCTCGAGCGCCCAAAACAATGCCGGTAATCAAATTACCCATAGGCACTTGCTTATTGCGGGACTTGGAAGCTCGAACTAAATTAGTAAATATCATTTCAATACTATCAATTGTCAAACCCTTAAAAATAGCATCAAACACAACCAAATCACGAACTTGCACTTTTGAACTTTCAACCCGACCAAATAAGGAGAATGATAAAAACTTGTGAAAGAAGAAAACACAATCATCCTTAATTAGCTTACTAGATGTATTCTTTGGACTAAAAACATCTAAACCGGTTAAAGAATTCCAAACCGTGTGTGAATCAAAAGGCTTTGGCTTTGAATAAAAATTTCGAGTAGGAAAACCAAACCAACGGTTCATGGCCGCATAATTAACATCATAACGGACTCCATCACTCCGAAAAGAGATAACTCCTTTCTTCTTGTCATAGGTTAGAGTAACCAAAAACTCAATAATATGCGTTTTAAGACTAGGAAAACGCATACTAGCAAATCGTTTCCAACCAAGAACGGTAAGAAATTCATTAATACGCTCGGTAAAAGAAAGTGTATTTACCGTATCGGTGTCAAGAAAAGGCATATCCACGAACTCTACGAGGACATTAGAAAACTGGCGATATTTGCGTCCTTCGGCTTCCGACGTGATATCGAACGGTGCTCCATATTGAACTCGTAATCTATTGATCTCGGTGGCCTTGGCTTTGTTTGCAACGGTCTTTTGTCTAGGCATATTGTTTTGGTTTGTGAAATTTGGGTGAAAATAGATGAAATTTGGGTGAAATAGGTGAAATTTGGGTGAAAATAGATGAAAATATGAAAGGATGAAAGTTAGAATGAAAGATAATGGTGGTGAATTGGGGAAGAAGAAGATGAATAGGGTAAAAATTTATGGGGAAGAGGAGTGAATCTTGTTATTGGGAAGAGAAAAGATGATTGATTGGTGTAAAAATAGGTGATATATATAGGTGTAAGTAATAGGTATTGATTAGGATATTTGAATAGGTAGTAAATAGAGTAGGAATAGGAAAAGATGGTGAAAATTTCGCCCAATCCCGTGACTGGAAGTCGCGACAGAGAGAAGGGAAGGGGCGAAATTTTGCCTGAAAAATTTTCCTCCTGCTGTCTCAACTGAGAATTCGAAATCTCAACTGAGATTCTGAAAAATCTGGGTAAAATGGGGACTGTTTTTTATGATTTTAATACTTCTAAACCAATTCCTCTTAAAATTAAGTACCAAAATGTGAACATTAATCCCTGAAACTGAGATAAACAAAACTAAAACATTAAATTAAAGGAAACCCAAAGGTTGTTCCTTAAGATAAAAGAAATAAACTAAAGAATTAATGCACTTTTATTTATCATTTGTAAACAATACCATAATATACATCTACATAGAAACATTATAAAAACATAATTTACAAACAATCACTCATATATATATTAAAAACAACAAACAGAAACACATAAAATATATATATCCCTAACTAAATGACAGACGACGTGCATTGGCCCTTTTAATCTTCGTTTGAACGAAGACTTGCCTCTCTGGTGCAGAAAGGAATGTTGGACCAGAACGGAAAACTCGTTTAACAAGTCCCTCGTTCTCCAAGAACTCGTAGTCTAAAATCGGGTATGGTTCTGTATCAGTCCAAGGAACAGAAATGGTTCCCTTGGCTCCTAAAATTATTCCACATATGATGTTGGCGAACCCAATCTTCCGTTTCTTCGAACGGGAAGAAACAACTAACCCCTCCATTAAAATCTTTGAGGAGTTAACTGAGTTGTCTTGGAAAATGTCGCCCAACATATAAAGATCAGTATCTTTCACAATATTGCTACTGACTCGACCAAAAAGGCTGTGACAGAGGAACTTATGCAGATACAGCATGGAATTAGAATTAATGGATTTGTTGAAGGCAAGACGTGGATTGAATCGCCTAAATCCTGTTAGCATCCTCCATATGTCTCTAGAAGTCACATCCCTTCTAGGATGGTGTTGAGTTGCGTCTCGGGGTGGAAATCCAAACCAATTGTGAAGTTCTGGATAGCCAAAAGTGAATACCTCTCCTCTCACAACGAAAACTGAGACGAACACGTCTCTTGTTGACGAACCTAACTGTGGAGAAAAATTCCAGAACCCAATTTCCAATAATAGGAAAATTCATATGAACAAATTTGGACCAACCCAAATTAGTCAGATAGCGATCAATTGCTTCGCTTATCCCGAGTTCCTCGTTCAGAAACTCGTCCAGATACATCATGCCAAAGAACTGAGCATATCTGAATTGCATAAAACGTTTCCCCTCGTCATGGTTATAAATAGGAAACCATGCTCCATATCTATCGGAGATATCAACTCTCCCTTTTTTAGAAGAATTGTGTTTTTGAACGTTCTTCAAAGACTTAGTCATGTCTGTGAGAGAAAAGAAAATGAAGTCTGTAGGATTTGAGAATTTGAGAAAGAAATTTAGAAAGATGAAGTGAAAATGGAAGAAGTCTGATCCTACAGGAATATATAAGAACTATAAGTGAAAGGTTATGTCTGTTAGAAAGAAATAGGTGTCAGAATGATACCTCTTCAATTCAACTGACAGAAAATTTTAAAGAAAGAAGACTGTAATCACTTACAGTTATTTCAAATATAAAAAGACAGAAAATTTCTAAACTAAGATTTTCGGAATCTCAACTGAGATTTCCAAATCCTGGAACATAGAAAATCTCAACTGAGATTTCTGCATATATAATTTCTAAATAACACTTAACACTTAATGAAAATTTCAAAACATGACTAAATTAAAATTTTAATGTGAATAAAACTCATTTGTACTTAATGATAAATATATAAAAATTAAAAATTAAAGTAAATAAATTAAAAAAAAACAATAAATTAAAAAGAAAAAGAATGAAAATAAGAAAAGCTATAAATTAAAAACATAAAAATCAAAGAAATTAATTTTTATAAAATTTATCCACGGATTCAATTGCTTGAATAGGAGCTCCGTCGAAATAAATTTTGCAACGATTACCATTGACCTTAAATCGGTCGCCATTAGACTTTTCTAGCTCCAATGTTCCGTAATCAAATGTGTACCAAAGCACAATCAAGGGGGAAGGCAAATGACCCAAGAGGATGCCCCTGACTATTTCGAAAAACCACACCGCAACCAGCTCTACCCGAGATCACGGAGGCATCCGTGTTAGCTTTAATCCAATCAGATGGAGGGGGCTGCCATCTAACTTCAATGATTCGAGGGGCCCTATGACGACGAGCGTTTAACCCGAGATTATGGAGAATAGATAACTCCACAACAGAATTCCATACCGATCCGTTGCTGATTCTATCAGAGCTACAAATTGCAGACCAAAGATAGCGCAATCCCTCATGAATGTTTGGTGGCTTGCTCTAAAAAATAGCAGCATTTCTTACAGACCAGATCAACCAAGCAGCGTTGACAAGCGCGACCTGCCAGAGGGAAAGGACTTGCGAACTGAACTTGTGTGAGAAGGCGTGTTGCAAGAGGGTCTGTAGAGAAGAATCAAGTACAAGTCTTCTACCAAATAAAGCCGATATGTTAAACCAGATTTGGGAAGCAAAGGGGCAATGAACATGCAAATGGTCACTCGTCTCATAAGCCATTAAACAGACCGGACACCAAGATATTAGAGGTAGACCTCTAGCACGGAGCGCATCATGAGTTGGTAAAGCACCCCAGTATGCACGCCGGCAAACCATGGAGTGTGATGGCTGAATAAAAGGTTTCCAAATTGACTAAAAAACCAAAGGCAAAGTCGGAGGAGCACGTAGCCAGTGATAGAATAACTTTACCGTGAAGAGGCCATTGCTCGTAGGTCTCCAAAAACATAAATCATCTTCAGAGCCATTTCCATGCATATTCCGGATGCGCTGGTGCAACGGACTAGCCAGCATCGGAAGATCCTGCCAGTTGCCATTTTCATAAAAATCTGAGATTCTATCAGTGAGCTTCAAACGGTCTGACATAGAAATCCCAAGCTGTTCAGCCAGGGGCGGAAAAATCCATTTCGAATTCTAGAATGACAACTCAGAAGATGATCCAAATGACCAAAAACAATTCTCCCGTACCTTGAGATAGGCAGCCTTGGCAGACCACCAAACAGACGATCGTTGCAACCGAAACTTTGGCAAACCAGCCCTATTTAGAAAGCGCGTCCTCAACAAATTAAAGCATAAAGTATTAGAGGAAAGAAAGCCCCACGCCAATTTACCACTCATAGCCAAGTTAAGGGTCGAGAGGTGTTTAATACCCAACCCTCCTTCCTTTAAGGACTTTAAGCAAACCTTCCAGGGAATAGTAACAAGCTTTTTGGACAAAACTGAACCCGTCCAAATGAAATTCCTCATGTGTCTATTGAGCCTATTTAGCAAACTCACAGGCCATTTGTAAACCATAAAGGTGTGGATCAGAGAGCTAGTGATAACTGAATTAACAAGTATCAGCCTACCAGCCATAGAGAGAGACGTCCCCGCCCAGCACGAGAAAGAGAGAATAATTCTATCCACAGTCGCTGCAAGGTATTTAGCTCTTGGGATCCCTTGAAAAAGAGGAACGCCCAAGTAATTAAACAGGAGAGATCCAATTTTGATTCCAATTAGACCCGCCAATCTGTTCCGACGTTTGAGCAAGATCGAATCCCCGAAGAAAATCTCAGACTTTTGCCAATTCACTAATTGTCCAGATAGAGAGCCATATAAATCAAAAATATCCATGAGCTGCAGAAAACTAAAATATCATCTGCATAAAACAAGTGCGAAGGCATTACAAAAGAAGTAGAATAATCCATCGGAGACAGCGACCCACACAGGGTATAGGCATTGATAAAATGGCTAAGGAAATCCTCCGCTAAACCAAATAGAAGAGGAGAAAGTGGATCTCCTTGTCTTACTCCTCGAGAGCAAGAGAAATATCCAGCAGATCCATTAGCAGTGAGAATCGAGATATGAGCCGAAGAGAGTATCGCATGAATCCAATCAATGAATTGAGAGGAAAAACCAAACGACTTAAGAACTTCAAGCAGAAATTGCCAGTTTAACATATCAAAGGCTTTCCTAATGTCCACTTTCAGGCATATGTTACCAGCAAAACATTTTTTATTCAAGAGATTGACACCTTCAGAAGCGATTGCAATGCACTGATGGATTTGGCGCCCTTTTATGAATCCAAATTGATTCTCTGTAATAATTCGGCTAGCAATAATGGCAAGCCTATCAGCTAAGATCTTTGAGATGATTTTGAATGTGAAATTGCTCATAACAATCGGCCTATACTGTTCAATTGTCGAGGCACCAGGGACTTTGGGGATAAGTGCCATCAAGCTTGAATTCAGCCCACCAGAGATTTTCCCATGTTGAAAGAACCACTGAACCATTTTACACACGTCACTACCCATAATGCTCCAATAGGACTGAAAGAAATGACCGGTGAATCCGTCAGGGCTAGGAGAGCTAGAAGGATCCATGGAAAAAACCGTATGACGGATACAATCCTCATCAGGGCAGACGGTTAGAGAAGTGTTCTCAAAATCTGTCACAACTCGAGGAACCATATCAGAAACTAGAGACAAATCCACCAGATTCCCACCTGTGCTGGCGAACAGGTTATCATAGTAAGAGATAATATGATTAGAAATAATATTTGGGTCAGTGTGAGAAACCTCATCAATTGTTAAGGCAGAAATTCCCATATGCGATTTTCGCATCGTAGAGACACGTTGAAATTAGCTTGTATTACGGTCTCCCTCAGCAAGCCACCGCACCCGGCTTTTTTCTTTCAAATATGTTTCTTGCTGAAGCAAGTGAAGATCCAACTTCTCATGAGCGGCCAACTCACGTTCCTGAAGATTCAATGACCATCCAGCAGATTGAATAGTCTGCTGAATATCTGCAAGGGAGCTGCGCGCCTCATCAATGTTAGCATTGAAGTTACCAAAAATATTAATATTCCAATTTCTCAAAATAGTCCTCAGACCACGTAACTTATGACACAACAAAGGAGCCGACAGAAGAGCAGGGGCAGGGCCATCCCAATGATTTTTTATTATCCCATAAAGCTCAGGATTACTAACCCACATTTTTTGAAATCTGAACCGAGAAATCCTACCAGAAGTAGTCGAAAAATTGAACAGAAGGGGGTGGTGGTCTGAGTGATGACGCGTCAGCCCCACACAGCATAAATTCCAAGTTTTCGCAAAATCAGCCGAAACTAAAGCCCTATCAAGCCGAGAATTGACACGCGCATCACCAGTTCTCCCATTACACCAAGTGAAGAAACAACCAGTAGAGGGAATATCCAGCCAATCCCCATCATCCACAAAATTCCTGAAGTCACGACAAGGTCTCGTAGCCGGAGGCCATCCCGTTTTCTCATGAGCCCCAAGGATTGCATTGAAGTCCCCAATTAACAACCATCTACCTTGTAAATTCAATTTGAGAGCATTTAGAGTCAAAAAGAGGTCAACACGTCTGTTTGCCCAAATACTGCCATACACAATTCCATAATAATGCTTAATGCCCTGCACATCCTATTGCAAAACCACAAACTGTTCATGCTGAAGAATTACAGAGATTGCATCAGTCATGGCAATCCTTTGAAGAATCCAAAGAGTTGGCTTATCACGCTGATTAACAGAGATCAGTCTCATGCCAATGTTGGCCCAAAACGAAGGACGAATTGCCTCAAAATCAACCATTGGTTCTGCTAAACAAAGAAGATCATGTTTATGTTGCCTACATAAATCAGAAAGATACCTCTGAGTGTTAGGGTTGAGGAGCCCCCTACAGTTCCAGAACAGAACTGTCATTCAAAACGAATAGGGGGTTTGATGGCCCGTTTCGCACGGGTTTTCTCTGCCTCATGTTTTCCGCCTTTGCGTGCTTTAATTGATGTCACAGTGTGCCACATTTCATCTTCTTGCTCTGCCCCGTCTACCCAAGAAAGAGTGGGAGAAATATTGTTGTTGCCATGAGAGTCAGGCCTCTCCACTTCATCAACCGTCTCTATTTGTCCTAAGGGGCTCCCAACAAACACAAGTTCTTTATCAGGGCTGACCTTCTCAACATCAATTTTCTCAGCAAGGTCAGTAATAATTCTGGCCGTGGCAATTGCCACCGGGACAATTGCACGATTCTCATCAGGAGGAGAAGGTTTCTTAGTCGGCGGTTTTTTATTTTTCCTGCAGTCATATGCTGAATGACCAATAGAAGAGCAAACTTTGTAGAACTAAGGAAGCCTTTTATAAACCACTTCAATCCAGATGTTTTTCCCTACACTCTCAACTCCAAGCTTCGTCGGTAGTTCTCCTGCCAAATCCACATCCAACAGTAGTCTAGCAAAATGCCCAAAATCACCCTCAAGGGTGGCTTTGTCAAATCGAATCAATCCCCCAATCCCTATTGCAATGTCCGAAAGAATTTGTCTATCCCAATATTCCCATGGAAGAGAGTAGAGGCGAACCCAAACCTGTGCATTAGTGGAACGTTCGGCATAAGGATCAAAATCCGGCACCCAAGGTTGAAGACGAAAAGTGCCCGGACGGGTATTCACAATCCCCTTGTTGACAACCATATCATGTGCTTCTTTGGAAGGCAAGATTACTTGAAAATATCCTTTACCAATCGCAATTAGCCTCCACTGAGTAGTGATACCCCAAATTTTGGTTAAACTCGCCTTGAGGTCCGCCACTTTCCAAGGGGAATCCCCTTTAGATAGAACAAGTCTTCCGATAAGAACGTGTGAGCAGAGAGCTAATCTCCTCTCATAGGCAGATTGCGAAATCCGAATGGATTTCAGGCCTCCAATGTCAGTAACCGTAGCAGAGGATTGATGAACCTCAAGAATGCCTCGTTTAACAACAGAGGAGAAAGACGGCACGGGTTTGTCACCAATAAGGGGTTGATGAGGCAGATCCAAAGCAAAACGGAGCTTAGGATTGAAGAGAACTTCGATACTAAGGAAATCATTCGGAGGAGGAGCCATGATCACAGCCGGTACGACGCTAATCGCCGGAGCAGCCAGACCGAAACTGACCACCTCAATGAAAATTCAAGACAACAGATCTGAGAGAGAGAAGACAGATCTGAAAAAGAGAAGATAGATCTAAAAGAGAGAGAAAGATCTAAAAGAGAGAGAGATAGATCTGAGAGAGAGAAAATAGATCTCAAAACTATCCGTCTTCATAAAAAAATTTCACCATGACAACAGATCTGAGAGAGAGAAGACAGATCTGAAAGAGAGAAGATAGATCTAAAAGAGAGAGAAAGATCTAAAAAAGAGATAGATCTGAGAGAGATAAGATAGATCTCAAAACTCTCCATCTTCATAAAAATTCTTCACCATGACAACAGATATGAGAGAAAGAAGACAGATCTGAAAGAGAGAAGATAGATCTAAAAGAGAGAGAAAGATCTAAAAGAGAGAGATAGATCTGAGAGAGAGAAGATGAAATTATATGAATTGATGAATATTCAACACAATAAAATTTAAGGATTAAACACCTAAATGGTGTTAATTGCTAAAATAATTCCGAATCTAAAAATGGTTAGAAATATATATATATATATATATATATATTTCTAACCATTTTTAGATTCGGAATTATTTTAGCAATTAACACCATTTAGGTGTTTAATCCTTAAATTTTATTGTGTTGAATATTCATCAATTCATATAATTTTGATTCTACCGAAAACATAAAAATAGACTTTCCCAAAATGAAATATTTGTTAAAACAAATGTTACACCAAATAATATGGTTAGAGACTATAGTTACTTTGTTTTTGACAAAATAACCATTACTTTGTATGTTTTCACTATTGGATTAATTTTGCACCGCATCATCCAATGGTGAAAACACACAAAGTAATGGTTACTTTGTCAAAAACAAATATCATCTTCTTCTCTATAAAAACAAATAAATAAATATTTAACAATTTTAGTTAATTATAATAATTTCAAATTTACCTACCACCTCTTATATATCTTGAAAAAGATAATATTTATTAGGTATAATACTCATTTGAGTCCTCAAACTAAAGTTTCAAAGTCAATTATTATCTTAAACTATCAAAATCATTAACCATGTCTCAATTGAGTCCACATCTTAAGCAAAAATCATTAATTGAATCCTCATTGAAAATCATTTGGCGACACAGTTTTAGACTCTCTTCTCCAAATCCATTTTGAGGCAACACAAAGATCATTACAGTCTATTTTAAATATTCACCGTTTTTTATTTTAGAATAGTATAGTGATTCAATTGATGTTTTTCCTTTAATTGAAGATTTTAATAGTGTAAGGTCCTAATTTATTTTAAAGTTTTAGTTTATGGATCAAAATGAATATTATCCCTATCTATCTATCTATACTAAATCTGTAGATAGATTTGACACGTGTCGCATCTTCCTTCTATTTTTGCTGATGTGTCTAGAAAACAAAACACAACTTCTCTCCTTAAACTATACAGATTTTCTTTTTTAATCGTTACTTATGGTTTTCTCTGAAATTTCAACTGCTCCTCCCCACTCTCCCTAAATCGACTCCTTCAGTCCAAATTTAACTATTCACCGTGATTGAAATTTCAACTACTACTCTCATTATTTTCTTCTTTTGCGTTTCATTTCTTCCTCTTATCTTAACTCCACTTCCTCTGTCTCTTAACTGTTCGTTGCCCCTGTTCCTTGCGATTCTTATCTATTCTGGTGATTTTCCATCTCCCACTCCCACATGTTCATAACCCATTTAGTGTTATCCATCTATTTTAGCGGTTTGCGTCGTATGCGTTCTTATTTTCTATTGGTTCCCATCTGATTGTGTTTTTACTAAGTTGTCCAATTTTATTTTTCTACTTTCTAATTTTGTTTTAGTCCAATTTCCTAATTTCTTTATCTTTAGTTGCGGAATGGATGTGATCCTTCATCACAGAACCCAGTAACCATTTTAATGTTAGAATTAGGGATTCTTCATGTTATTTCGATAGTAATTTTTCTGTTCTTTGCTTTATTTCAGATGCAGTTACGTGTTGGAGGCCTATGTCGATTGTAATTTTGAGTAACTGATGTTATTTTTTGCATTGTATATAGGTAGATTTGTGTTGCTACAAGAATTTCCTTTACCTGAATCCTATTTCGTTTGCCTATATGCCTCTTGGTTGTATACTATTTATTATTTTGGTCTATGATTTGTTTTCTGATTTCTTTTTATTTCTGTTATCTTTCAATTGCAATTCACAATTTGCAAGTTGTAAAAGCAGCTGGTGTCAACAATTGGAAAAGCCCATCAGTTTCTATCAATTTCAATGTGCTTCACGGAAATGTCATATATGTATATTTTCTCTATGTTTTTTTTTGTAAAGTTAAGCTGCTAATATATGGATGTGTTTTTAGTAAAGTTAAGCTATTAATATATGGATTAAACATTGCAGGAGAAGAAACACCTAACATCAATGGACAAACAAAATGAAAATCCCAATACGCTTTGCAGAGGACTCACGTATTTGCACAAAGATTGTGAGTCTTCTTTCTTCTTCTTAATATTTTTTAATGATCGGAGAATGGGTAATTTTGGAAGAGGTTAGTATTCAATGAAGAATTTACATTGCTTTAGGTAGGTATTCTTTTACTTTGTAATTATTTTACCGTGAGAATTTATTTGTTGAGTATGTAATAGTTCCTCTCTTATGAACAACTCTTGTAGAACAAATTTGAAGTTCTGTTCCCGCTACCAAGAAGAGTTATCATTGACTGGTATAATGTGCTTTAACAATTTATATATGATACTCAGTTCATTGATTTGAACTTCACAACCAAGAGGCACATTTATTTTTTGCTTCAAAGTTATTTTTCAGAAAATTTGTCTCAACTTATTTGCAATTCATCTAGATGCCTTTTCTCCTATCCATCTTTAGAAGGCTGAGTGCTCTATTTTGCTTTATGAAATGTATGTATATCTCTAGGTGCTATAGGTTACAAGTTGCTATCTACTTCTTTTACATGTCCTACAATATGATGAAATTAATTACTAACCACCCACATTTGTATATATACTATTTAACCTAAAAGCGTTCATATCTCTTTCAAACTCAAGCAGGCCACAGTTTGGATGTGAAGAGTGTTGATTGGTACCCTATAAAATCTTTACTGGTTTCAAGTCTGCTAGGGAGTTCATTGTGACATTTCTCTTTAATCGTTTAAAATATCTCTATTCAGAATCTATTATTAAAATCTGATTATATTATTTAGACTAAACACATAATTAATTCAATTCTAGAACTTTTACGGTTTATAGGATTAGATCCATTATTATTTATTTTTCCAGATTAGATACCTGAACTTTAATTTTCACACATATTGAGCCTCCGTAACAGTTTCATAATCTAAACCATTAGTGAATGACTCAATGTGTGAAAATTAAAAATTAAAGGCTTAATCTTTAACATCTTAGTATTTTTAAGAGGAAAAAAAACATTAAAAAATTAATTATTGATTAAATCCTTGAATTTGAACTTTGATTTTATTTCATTTCTCTCTTTAAGGTTCATCTGTTTTTAATGTTAATGTGATATTCTACTTTTTCTTTAAATACTTTTGTCAAATTGTAATGTCGATTTTACACTCTTTGCCAAATAAATACTAGAGTAGCTATTATGAATTTGTGACTCATCATCAATTAATTTCGATCATCATAACTTAGTTATATATCTTGAGAAAATATAATAAATAAGAGAATTCATTTTAGAATGCTAAGAATGAGTTTAGGTACTATTAAAAAAATAGTCACTTAATACATTAACTTAATTTATAAGATGATAAAGTTAAATTTGGTATGACTTAATTATAATATCAGAAAGTTCTATAACAAATTATTCAGTAATCTATTTTGATGAAAATTTTTAATGTCTCTTCCTCTCCCTATTTGAATCATCATTAGTGGTTTTTACATATATTTTTCCTTTCAATTTCTACTAATCTAATTACCTCTTTTTAATTGTTGAGGTTACAATAGGTTACCTTATATAATTGTTTAATTTGTTGTTTTTACTTTTTACAGATTTGGAAGAAGTAAGCAAAGAGCCTAAACAATTAGCGTACTTACCAGCATGCGTACTACAACATTTGTTATTAAATGTTTGATTTTTTATAAACAAATTTCATTCTCAACTCAAAATGCTATCATGTGTCTTAATTTGGTTAATTTAAATGAAATATAAAAAATGAGAACTATGAGATTCATTTATTTTGCTCTTGATTTTTCATGTGTAGATTCAACATGCATTCTCATTGATTCTAATTATTGTTTTGTAAAGACTCGAGGTTATTTCCTTTGGATTTCTAAAAAATTATACTTCCTATCTCAAAAAAATTAATAATAACAATAAACGATAAAAAAAAAACTATAAGAAAAAAGTTACATGCAAAACACGAGTATACTGCTAGTTTATTACTAATTACCAATAAAGAATTTATTTTAAGTTTTTTTAGATACCCGTGGTGTATCTAAAAATTTAATTTATGCTATAAAAGGATAGATTTTTTTTAAAAGAAGATAAAATAAAGAGCTTTTATTATGGGCTCGAATTCCAAATATTTCACCGAATCTATAAATATTAATCTCAATTTTTTTTTTGAAACAAAATTTCATTAACTAGCCGCAAGTGGGCAAGAAGTGCAAATTACATTCGAAGCAAAACTCGGTAAAGTGGTAAAATAAGTGGGACAAGACGAAAAACGAGATGACTGTGCTAACGCATGAGCCAACTCATTAGCTTGTCTCCGAACTAAGCTGACTGAGTAAGTGTCGTTGCTTTGTAAAATGGATTGACAACGGAAGATGATATCTCCAAACTCGGAACTAGCATCTGCGGGGTTTTGTACTGCATCAAACACAATTTTGGCATCGACTTCAAAGGTAACATTCGACCATCCCAGCCCCGATACCCATTGTAGAGCTTCCATCAGTAGCTTCTCCCTTCTTCACTGTTACCGTCCCTGTTGAATTCGCACAGCGTCCCGCCATGAACGTACCAGACGCATCTCTGATTACTGCTTCTACTCCCAAACGTTCCGAATTGTCGAAGAAGCCAGCATCGGAGTTGCACTTGAGTCTGTTCGGAGGAGGGCAATGCCACTTATTACATCGTCGATCTGCTGCTGATACTAACCGCATTTCCCTCAGTGCTGTCATTTTTCGCCAGTCCTCTAACACTTCTTGCCCTTTCCTCCAGGCTCCAACAGGTGTTAAAATCTTGTTTCTCCATAGCTTCTTTTCTCCCCTGCCAAATGCACCATAGTAGCATTAGAATTTTGTTCCTCCATACAGTTGAAGCTTCCGTGAGAAGCTTGAACAACAAATTCTGAAGATTATCTGCATTTCTTTTCCAATTTTCCATTTCCTCCAGTAAGCCCGCCTTATTCCATACTGCAATAGACCAATCGCATTCTACCATGACATGCCATTGGTCCTCAAGACTAAGTCTGCAAGTGGCACAAGAACTGCTGGTCGCTAGACCCTGATTTATTAGATTAGCACGGGTTGGAAGGCAATTGCGCAACAACCTCCATGCAAAGTACCTCACCTTTTGTGGAACATTAGCCTTCAAAATGGAGCTCCAATTCCTAGTAACATATAGGTGAGTATTTGGTTCTAGCTTTTCTACTACCAGACTGTAAGCACTCTTCACTGTGTACTTGTCGTTCTGTGAACAGTCCCACACCCGACGGTCTTCCTCACTACCCACTCATAGCCTGCTGATACAGCTAATTTCCCTCACATCTCCCTCCTGAAAGCAGTCCTCAATGAGTTCCATATCCCAGTCAGTGGTATTTGGGATGAATAGATCACAGACTTTTAGATTTTCTAGACCTTCTAGACAAGGAGTTTGAATCCGTTTGTTATTTTCACTTCTCAACCATGGGTCTGTCCATACATTGACATTCAAACCATTTTCGATTTTCCAACTATACCATTCTCTTAGCAAAAGTTGGGAGCTCCAGATGCTCCGCTATAGATAACTACGTGAGTGACCTAACACGACACTCATAAAATCCCCTCTTGGGTAGTATTTGGCTTTGATGATCCTACTTGACAAAGAATTTGGTGCGGAATAAGATTCCACCCTTGTTTTCCCAACATTGCTAAGTTAAAAGCAGTGAAATTCCTAAAACTAAGCCCACCATACTGCTTAGCTCTTCCTATCTACTCCCAACTCATCCAATTCAAACTCGCTCACCTATTGCTTTATTACCCCACCAGAACGAATTCAGCATCCTTTTCAATTCCTCCTCAGTTGATATGGGTAGCAAGAAGACGCTCATAAAATATGATGGGATAACCTGACCCGTAGCCCGAATCAGTGTTGCCTTCCCTGCCTTTGAGAGATTCTTTCCTCTCCACCTTTGTAATTTAGCCCATAGCCTATCCTTGAAGTGAGCAAAGATAGCTCATTTTTTCCGACCAATTAAAGATGGGAGGCCTAAATATCTGCTAGTGTTTAAAGGAAGGGAGACACCGACAATACTAGATATCCCGCATAACAGATATTTGTCAACATTGCTACTACACATGATACCTGATTTTGCGAAGTTTATGGCCTATCCTGAAGCTAATTCATATTTTGGTAATAACTGCTTCATGGCTCTTGCTTCTGTTATCGTAGCTTGGAAGAAGAGGAAGGCATCATCAGCAAAAAGAAGATGTGAAACTGACGGAGCCCCCCGTCGAACACGGCATCCCCGAATCTGACCTTTCTATTCTACATCTTGTAATAGCACCAACAACCCTTCACAAAGAATAAGAACAAATATGGTGACAACGGATCCCCTTACCGTAGCCCTTTATACGACTCCATCGGCCCAACCAGCTGATTGTTAACCTTTACCGAGTAGCGGACTGTTGTAACACAAAGCATGAGTAACTTCACCCAACGCTCATCAAAACCAAGACGCAATAACACATCCTTTAAGTAGTTCCAATCAACTCTGCCATACGCCTTGCTTATATTTATTATTGGAAAAAAATCTTCTGTCCCGAATTCCCTGTCCCCTTCCCTGTCCTCCATTCAATTTTTGACACGTGTCCCTTTTATCTTACTTTATTGCTACTAACTTTGGTTAGATATACTTAACTTTGGTTAAAGTGTAGTTAAAGGGACACGTGTCAAAAATTGAATGGGGGACAGGGAAGGGGACAGGGAATTCGGAACAGAAGATTTTTTTCCTTTATTATTAGATCATAGAAAATATGATTATTTTATAAAAACAAACTGATATACAATTGGTGCAGAATAAGGAATAAAATATCTGTGTTTTATAATAATGTCTGAAATTGATCCAACTTGCCAATGTTATTGATAAAAATTACTCTTGGCTGCTAATGTTAGAGATAAAATTGCACCATTTTAGATGTTAGAAACAAAATTGTTTCTGTATATAAACGTTAGACATATTTTTGTACCTTATCCCATAAACAAATATTTAACCTAAATTCCAATGCTAGTTAATTATAATAATTTCAAATTTACCTACCACCTCCTATATATCTTAAAAAATATAATATATGTTAGGTATAATACTTATTTGGTCCTCAAACTAAAGCTTCAAGATCAATTAGGATCTTAAACTATCAAAATCATCAATCAGATTCCTGAACTAAGTAAAATTATCAATTGAGTCCACATCCTAAGAAAAAAATCATCAATTGAATCCTAATTGAAAATCATTCGGTTGAACAGTTTTAGACTCGCTTCTCCAAATCCATTTTGAGACAACACAAAGATCATTACAGTCCATTTCAAATATTCACAATTTCTGGTTTTAGAATAGTATAAGGATTTAATTGATGATTTTTGTTTAGTTGATTTTAATAATTTAATGTACTAATTGATTTTGAAATTTTAGTTTAGAGGTGAAAGGAGTGTTATGCCTATTTATTACTATTTACCATTAAAAGATTTTTTTAGATTTGTTAGATATACATGTGTATCTAAAAATTTAATTTATGCCATAAAAGAAAGATTAATTTCCTTTTTTTTAATGAAAGAAGATAAAATAAAAAGTATTATGTGTTTAAATTTAAAATATTTCACCAAATTTATAAATATTAATTTCAAACTCTATATTAAATCACAGAAAATATGATTTTTTTTAAACAAACTGATATGTAATTGGTGTAAAATAATGAATAAAATTTCTGTGTTTTATAATAATGTCTAAAATTGATCCAACTTATCAATGTTAGAGTAAAATTTCTCTTGACTGCCAATATCAAGGGTAAAATCGCACCATTTTAGAATTTAGGAGTAAAATTGCTT